>NC_137193.1:43997509-44272453 GCF_960531495.2 Zeus faber
TGCTGTAACCTGCTCTAACGCCACACTCCTTCAAGTCCTGCTGCACCCAAACAACACACACTGGAACGGCTGGATTTTTATTTTACTTAGCTGTTGATTCAGTCTAGTATCAGTTTTCAATAAGCATAGGGCTGGATATCGGGCAGGATCATCATCTGATTTAATACAAAGGATCACGGCCAGGTTTCCCTACTTCATTGTTAAACTGAATGCTGGGATATTTGCATCAGTCCTGTGTGCATTGTCAACTGCAACCCCAATTCTGGATATTCTGGGCAGAGCGGGGGAAAAAACATACTGGCATTTAAAGTTTGTGGCGTGGCGCGAGTTTCAGTTTCAGATAATGTCACAAGTTCACAAGAAGGCAAGGAAAGATGATCAGATCCTGATATACAGAGTATTTCAGTATTTTTAGGCGACACCATTGCCCGAAGCAGCCTCTGGTTTATCAAAAGCCATCAGTCTGTTGAGCTGATGCTCATCCTATGGCTCCCATTGTTTCCTTATGTCATGTTCCCTTTATTTCTGCTTGTGTCTGGTTTGAATCACCCAGTACTTTTTAGTAGGGATGCACCGACTGTGAAATTCTGGGCCAATACCGACTGTTTTAAAGTCTTATAGCCCTTCACTCACACTATCTTTGAATAAGAACAAATTCAATCATACACATTTATGAAACAGCCTTTAATATAACCTTCTGTCACATGACAAAGATTTTTTTTGTGAAAAATAACTGTTTCAAAAACCTTTTTAGCTTGCAATACAACAACCTGCTCAATAAGAATTTTTCAGTACTAACAAAGCCCAACAAAAAATTTTGGGAAACATAAACTAAATGTAATTAAATGTAAAAGCAATTAAAAAAGCAATAAAGTTAAAATAATCAAGTCAAAAATCAAAGTTAAAATATTTTAACTTTTTGCCATCCTCCAAGACGGAATTACAGCCGGATGTGACGTAGCTACCTTACAGAGGTGGAGAAAGCGAGGAGCCGGCTCTACTGCGCATGTCTGCTGCGGAGGCCAGGGATTTGCACTGCAGTGACGGAGTTTTCTCTGGAATATCGCCCTTAAATGGCTTAAATAAAAACCGGAAGCAGATGGAGGATTTCGACGTGGTGGTCCCGCGTGGCATGTTGATAATGTTCCAGCTCCAGGTTATTACTTTTATTACTTTGCAACTTTCTTGGTTCAATTCATTTAGCAGGCTAGACCTTCTTGTGGCAGTTTCCAGCATGCCTTTTAATTTAAGGAAACATTACCAATAAGTTGAAATCTCTGCTCTCCATAGGAACCTGCTCAACCCCCACCCCACAGCGTCCTTATTCTCTGTCCATGCTCTTATCTGCCAGTCCGCCCACTACAACAGAACACAGGTAGACTGGGTCAAGGACGGTGAGGAAATCCACTTGTCCCTCATATTATTCTACATCCTTAGCGCCAACCATACAGCAGAAACCCCCACATACTCTCTCTCTCTCTGCCTTGTGACCCTCAGTGTATTTCTCTTTCCTTCTCTTTTCTATCAAAGACAGACTCAAGCTGAGTTCATTCAATTCCTCTGGGTTTCGCCTGGCTCCCATTTCAGTGCTCTCCTCCCTTTCCAGAGATGGAGATATGGATTGGAACGAAAAGGGTGGGGGGGTCCTTGAAAGAAGAGCAAAAAAGAATGGAAAAGGAGAAACAGAGCACACATGAGAAACAGAGCGCTGAAGGGACTTGATGACCAATAAGTGGTTCCCTTGGCAACCACGCCAGGATGGAAGCCCAGCGCAGCCAGAGTCCCAGAGGGTGGCGTAAACTTTCTTGCCTGCCTACTCTTCTTCTCCTTCTTACACCCCCCTCTTCCTTCCCTTCTCTTTCTCTCCACCCAACACAGCCAGCTGCAGCTGTATCGCCTCACCATCTCTCCAGTTCAACCTCCTGCCCTCCCTGGAACCAGAGGATGAGAAAGAGGGGAGAAAGCGAGGGAGGAGAGGTTGAATGGACTCTGCCGGACTGTTACATAAAGGGATAAAGTGGGCCAGTGAGTCAGGATAGAGGCTTATGTGTGGATCTATTCAATCAGGCTCCACCTCCGTTCCATTGTCCCACTCTGGCTTCCATCACTCACCTCGCTGTCAAATCTCACTCTTTCCTTCTTGGACCCACCTTGAAGTTCGTCCATTCTCTCTCTCTCTCTCTCTCTCTCTCTCTCTCTCTCTCTCTCTCTCTCTCTCTCTCTCTCTCTCTCGCTCTCTCTCTCTCTCCCTCTCGTACCTCCATCTCATTCACATCCAGGAGGATCAAATAGTATTTGCGAATTAGTGCCTGAGGATTAAACTGTTTTAGAATCAATTTATAATGCTCTACGCTAAGTAACAGGTTTTTGAAGTTGCCCCGAGGTGAAAAGTCCAGACCTGTATGATAGTGTTATACGAGGTTTTAACTTTTTTTTATAGAGTTACAGATAGTTTGGCTATTTAGATGGATGTCAATAAAAAGATATGGGCCAGAAATTGGCAATATTTAAGAGTTTTATTTGAAAGCTAGTGGTTTCATATTTCCATACTTACAGTTCAGTTGGATTGCTTAACATATAAACCTCGTAAGTGATGTGGATATTATGACCAAGCAGGTAGAGGCGTTGACTAGAACCGCTAGAACAGTCTATGAAGTTAAGAAAATTGCATTTCTTTATTGTAATGCAGTAAAGAAATGCAGTAAGATGCATCACAATATTGCGACGTGCTCCACCAGACTCAAATATCCTTTACTATAAACACAATCCAACGCTCTCTCTCTCTCTCTCTCTCTCTCTCTCTCTCTCTCCCCTTCTACCTCTCTCCCCTTCTACCTCTCAGATCTACCCTTTCTCTATCACCCTGGGATATTTGCTCCTTTATCCCCCTAATCTCCCCCCCTCTCTGTTGCTCTCCAAAAGGGGTCATAGAGGACAGTTGTTGTGGGAAAATAAAGCTTGTCCCCCAGATGGGCACAGCTGTGACCCTCTCCACCTTACTGCATGCTGGGAAATGAAGTTTATATTTCTAGGACCCTCTCCAACTTACTGCATGCTGGGAAATAAAGTTTATATTTCTATAACTTATTCTCCTCTCTCCCCAATGTAAGAGGACAGAGCAACAAACCAAACACACTCCCAAAACAATGTACAACAAAGCAAAGCATGAGCCATTAAACACAAAATGCAGGTACATGTACATATACATGTACATACTGTTCTATACTGTGCTGTGCTGTACTGTACTGTACCATGGTTCTCTCATTTCCCAGAGAGAGCAGGTGCAACAGCTGTCAAAGAGATAACAACAAACCATTATGGAGAGACACTGCAGTCATATTAACACATTTGTTTGTGATGATTATACATATCGAACGACTTATTTTAAACAGCTCATTTGTAGGAATGAAGGGAACCGCATCTTACTGGGTGATGAGCCATTCTTTTCTTTGGTCAAGTTCTACAGTTTTATGTCATGTTGTGCTGTTTAAGTTGCCGTTTCCTGCCACCGGAAAATGTTTCCTGCGTTATGTAAGAGATAACCTATGCTCCTCCCTCACCAGGAGGTGCCCTGGCTGAAAAGGAGCGCACCCACTGTCATGTCAGGTTCACAAAGTGAAAGCACACACGAACTGGTCTGACTGTGAGCTTTAATGTCAATAAGTCATTTTACTATTATTATTTGTGTATGAAAAATACTGGTTCTGCCTGTTCTGCATATAGTACTGGTTTTATGTATTTTTTATTGTGAAACATTTTTTAAATATTATATAAATATATAAATTAATAGCTGAAATTAATATTTGAATTATCAACTATCCTGGACACCTCTCATCCAATCAGATTAATTTAAATGATAACCCACCAATGAACTTAAACCCCAATCTACCTCCTCCCCCCACAGTCATACACACAGAGTGTTAAACTAGTTATTTGTTGCAGACTCCTATACAAACATTTTTACACCTTTAAACTTTAAAAAAAAAAAAAAAAAAAAAAGTTTTTCTTAAATATAAAGTTACAGCAGAGTCCGCTGTGCGTCTCTCTGTGTGATATCGCGGGCACAATGTTGGGGGATGCCGGGAGGGAATTGGCGCAAAGACTTGGCATAATTTTTCCCTACCTGAAAACACCTTTTACTCCAGCTGTTTATTCCCAAAACATTTGACCCCAAACGCTGGGCTAAAATTTTAGCTTAGCTTTGCTTATTTCACTGATGCTCCATTTCCGACTGTCTGACCTGCTGTTTATATAGTGTTGAGGGCGGGGCATGCAAAGTATGACCTTGTACACGTTTTTGGGTCACGATTTAGCCCCACTCAAAAAATCCGGACCACAAAAATGGTGAGAGACAGTCCTATGTGGGAGCCTCTGCCCACAGGTAGGGGTTTAGGGAGGGAGACGGAGTCTTTCGTGCCGTGGATTGCCAACATGGCGAGAGTTTTTATTCAACAAACTGAACCAAAAGGCTCGCTGGCCAAAAGGATAAATAATAAAGAATAATGAGTGTGAATGAGTCCCTCTGCAAGATGGATAAACATTAAGACAGCTCCCTGTCCCGGTTCTGACCAATCAGTATTGCCCTCTGCCCCACAGTCTTACTCCACAATTAAGCCCTACATCGTTCAGTCTTTTCACATGCTTTTAGCAATTACTTTCTCACATGTATAATGTGTTTGGAAACAAATCACTGAATTCACTTTACAGGGACTTTAAGGACAAGCACTAGGGTAAGGGCCCCCATGGAGTTCCGTCACCACACTGGTGGTGATGGAAAAGTGGAGCTGCTAGATATCCTCTGCAGAACCCGGGTGGAACTTGAAACTGGTAGAGGGGGAGTGGTGGTGGGAGAACATGAAACCCAGGTTTCTTTTCTTTGGTCAAGCTCTACAGTTTTATTTTGTGTTGTTTGTTTAAGTTGCCGTTTCCTGCCACCGGTGAATGTTTCCCCCGTTTTATAAGAGATAACCTATGCACCTCCCTCACCAGGAGGTGCCCTGGCTGAAAAGGAGTGCACCCACTGTCACATCAGGTCCACAATGCAAAGGCAGACATGCACTGGTCTTACTCTGAGCTTTTATGTTTTTTATGCTTTTAAGTTATTTTACTATTATTATTTGTGTATGAAAAATACAGTTTATACCTGTTCTGCACAAAAATAACTAACTATAGTACGGGTTTTATTTATTTTTTATTGTGAAACATTTTAATGATATTATATAAACAAATAAATAAATAATTGACGTGAATTAATATTTCCCCTCCCAGTCATACGCACAGAGCGTTTCACTAGTTATTTGTGGCAGACTACTATAAAAACAGTTTTTACACCTTTTAACTTTTTTAATAAAAAAGAAAAAAAGATACCCCTAAATATTAAGACACCGAAACCGTACCGTTAGCATATTTCTTAAGAGAAATACTAAAACAAATTAAGAGCAGAATTAACACTGCTTTATTTTCTGTGCATTAAGCATGGAGAGGGGGCGCTCGCCATGCAATTGTCACTCACTCAGAGCAGGGTCTCCTGTCCGTGCCTGAGAGCCAGGCAGAGGGAGCCGGGCCGGCCCTCCTCACACATATCTCCGGCGATGGAGAGAGGAGAAATGTCTCTTCTGATAATAGCGAAAATGCTTCTTAGATGAATATCTCAATCTTATTCCAAGTTAGAAACGTGTTATATAACCTAAATATATAGGAAATACATTTTCTTAATTTCTACAATACCGTGTGAAAAACATTTTATCTAAAACTAGACAGAAAAAAATTAAAATAACTGAAATTCTGTGTACTAAAAAAACGAACGAAAATAAAATACAGTAAATGTATTTAGTTTTAGTTGTTTTTGGGTCAGTTTAGTCAAATCAGTCAACATATAGCCATTACAATACAATAACTAGTTCTCAGCGTCAATAATGAGCATGCCTCAGACCTCATCTGGTGGAGAGATCCTTTTAAAAGGAAAGATGCTAATTAGAATTTACCATTGTTAACATTAAGGGGAAAAACAGGACTGTTGAAATTCTTATTGTCTGTGTGGTGATATGCAGTACATGTGGGTGTAAGAGAGAGACAGAGACACAGCCTGGAAACCACTTTTAAAAGTTGGTGTTGAGCCCTGATATAATACAGTGTGTGTGTGTGTGTGTGTGTGTGTGTGTGTGTGTGTGTGTGTGTGTGTGTGTGCGCGCGCGTGCGTGCGTGCGTGCGTGCGTGTGTGCGTGTGTGTGTGAGATCGCTGACTGAGCAGCAGTGCAGGTGCACCTGGGAGTGTATTAGCAGTTCCCAGAGGAGGCTTTAACCTCACACTTCCTGCTCTAATAGATACCCAGCGCAGCACATTAAACCAACCTGGCCTCAGTGGCAGAACATCTTCACAAGATTAGGCTAAAATACACACGCTGACTTCATTTACAGACGTAGACGTAGGCTTAGAAGTAAGTCGGGTGAAGTATCGGTTCCTCTGATTGGAAAGTTCAGAGATCCCGGGGCTGTCACATTACGGAGGCTTTCAACAGAATCTGGTCGTGGAACATGACCACGCCTGACAGGGCAGATAGAGGGCAGTTACACCACTGCGGGAAAGCTTAGACGCTATGTGATAAAAATGACAAATTCACTCGAGTTTAAAAATGCCTAATTATGGCTATTTTAGTCAGGACACTTGGGATAATACGTACTGAAGATAATGCTTTCAAAATGCATGAGAGCTTCTGGGCATATTTACCCCTGCTTTTAGAACCTTTTGATTGTATTTTTAGGGAAATAGGTGTTCACCCAGTAGCATTTCCTCTGCTCTGTGTAAAAAAAAATTACAATTACATATAATTATTGCGGCAGGTTGAGTTGGAGAAAATGTACTAACTGAATTACATGTAAACCTGAACTATGGACATTTGCCATGAAGAGATAACGAATGATGTCCAATACATAAAAATTAGCAGTTAAACAAGAAAATCCATCAATCCATGGAAGCTCATTTCACCAACCCTGATCTTAAGCTTTATGTTTTTATTCAAAGCATTTACTTGTGTGGAAAAATGGCAGGATATTCTTTACCATGTCCCTGTGCTTACAATAGGAAACTGCTATATTATTGGTTAACACTGTTTGATACAGTGAGCTCCTCATTCTCTGCAGTTCCATATCTAATGTTTTTTGTTTTTTTGAATGAATAGTGACAGCATAGATCTTGTGATCTGTGGACATATGGCTTTTATTTGGGGGAATGGGATATAGCCTTATGACAGAGGAAGAGAGAGAGAGAGAGAGAGAGAGAGAGAGAGAGAGAGAGAGAGAGAGAGAGAGCGAGAGAGAGAAATTGTAATTAAATCTTTTCCCCATCTAGTGAAATTCTTTGATAATGAAGAATAAGGCAGGAAAGAATTTCAGCATTCCTTAACTCTGCACACAAGCTTCTCTCAACCTCAATAGTCAGTAAAAGGCATATGGATGTCGTACATAATGCAACAACAACCGCACGCACGCACGTACGCAGGCACGTACGCACGCACGCACACACGCACTCACACACGCACGCACACACTGTGGGCCAAGCAGGAGTGTGTGTTTGTGATGACACAAAGATCTATGATATATGACCTCATAGCAATTATCTGTCCCCAAGCAGCTTAACAAATTGTGCAACCGCGCACAGACAAGCACAAATGCACTTAGACCTAAGAGACACTGACCGACAAATGCTGGCAGACACAATATGAACACACACAGGGTGGTCAGTAATATTGTGAACACTGATTACACAGCTACATGACACTACGGCTGACAAGGTAAACCGTGTGTGTGTGTTTACTCTTTTGGACGTGTCCTAATAGCCTCCAGCTTTGCATAGTGAAGAGGCTCAGACCAGGTGACACAATGAGTTTGAAACGACAGCACATAACTTCATGGCGCTAAATACAAATTAAGAAGTGTTTGGTTTGAAGCGATGAACAGACAGTACTGGTCAGCTTTAGTGGTCTTCTTTAGGGGTCAATCTATGTAGATTACCCATAACTTACTGGTATGGTGGTGATAGATGTAAAATGGTGAAAGGGAAACACTGTGACTTGATTAGAGCAGTGGTTCTCAAACTTTTTGGCTGACGACCCCTAAAATAAAAGTCAAAAGGTCTCGCGACCCAGTCATTCCAGCTCGCCGATGTTCGATCTAACAACAGCATAGTTAAGTACACGTACAAACCTCTGTGGAGTTGCCACCCATGTGATTGGAATAAAATCATTGCCACTCGTACTGCGTCATGCTGATTTGTGCCTTAAAAATTATAATTTGTGCCCTATGGTTATGTTTAAAATTATATTTCAAGAGCTGTTATGTAACTTTCCATCATCTTTTCCATCATCGTCCATGTTGCTCGATGGGTGACCAAACGTCGCGATTTGTGCAGGACAATCCCAGATTTTGACTAATTATCTTGTGTTGCGCAACCATACAGAATTTTGATCCACTGAAGCTTGTAAATTGAAATATATACATTTTTGTCATATTGACATTTAATCCCATGCATGCTGCGCAGAGTCAGCGCAGCAGCAGCAGCTTTTCTGACAGCAAAGGGTCTTCTCTCTTGCGCTGTCAGGGACAGGGGTGGGAGAGGGAGTTTCTATGGAGATAGGGATGCACACACAGGAGCACCGTCTCTTTCTCTTGGTCTCTCTTACAGAAAATGTAGCCTGCTTAAGTTACTCATTGTGCTTGTACTGAATCATTTAACTGACAGTATTATTCCTGAATTTCTTTTTTTTAATAATTTAATAAAAAATAAAAAAAAACATTTTCCTTATTTTTGTGCATGTACAGAGAATCTTCTGGCGACCCCAAGAAAAAAATTTGGGATGCCCCTGGGGGTCAGGACCCACATTTTGAGAACCTCTGGACTAGAGCAGTACACGTGGCCTTTAATTGCTGCCAGATGTCAATAACCCACCTGACAAGCAATTTTAGCACAAATACTAATGCCATTGGCACACTACACGACTTTCAAAACGACTTTCAAGTCGTCAGATCGCTGTACTGTTCACACTACACAACTTTCTGTCTTGTGATCAGGAATCTTGCAGTCTTGTGGTTTTCACAACACATGACTGATCAGCAACAGGGGGTCACACATTACAAGATCTTTCACTATGAGGAATCCACGACGAATCTGTCTGGTCTCCAAACTACGTTTTGTCACGAAAACAGATGAGCGTAGTGACACCGGAAATGATGCGACATCAGGGGCGGGACAGGATTTTATTGACATTTTTTTCTCGATTCATGATCATTGTAACAAAAAAATAAAAGCATAATTAAAACAACAAATATATTAAAAACCTAGGAAAGAAAAGTAAAATAGGTATGTCGTGTGTTTCTGGCTGCTGCTCCGTGCACTTCCCTCTTTCCTTCTCAACCCTCTGTCAGCACACTGTGTCTGCTCTCACTGGCTGTAGCCTGTTGCGTCACCCCCGAGTCGATCCCGACACGACCAGATATTAAACCTGCTTGATTTCTCGCTGGCGTCTGTGAGCCATGGACACGCAATCAGCAGGCATAGAATCACATAATCTGAACTGGGCATAACCAAAAATAAGACCCAGATGAGGGTGACTACTATTGGAGGGAGAAAGAAAGAAAGGAAGAAAAAAAGAAAGAAAGAAAGAAAGAGGCCTTTCATTTCTGGAGGAGAGTGAGAGGAAAGGCAGGGACAACACCGGTGGTGGTAATTACGGAAAAATGTACTCTTTCCGTTAGCCTCCATGCGGATGTATCAGCCTTTTTACACACACATAATGAGAAACCAAAGAATTCCTTTGAGATACTGCCCAGAACCTAAGCGAGGAGAGGAGTTAGATTAATTTTCAACAGCTTGTAGACGCTTGCAGGACCCTCACACTGACACATACAGAACATGCGCAAACACCTCTGCTAAGATCCACATGGACCCATAGTCCAACACAAATACTGTCTTTGTAGGGGTATGATATATACAGCATGATTAACAGAAACAATTAACTTTAGCATTCTTTTTCTTTGTCACATACAGTTGGAAAGAGGCCTTGTTGGAAGACAGCTGCAAGCACTGACAACTGGCTTTCATGTTGCTGAATGCCTGCTCGGTGCAGAAGAGTATTGAAGCCAGCTTGAAATGAGCAATTTCTCAGTGGTAAGAATGAATATGCTTTGCAGATGAATATCTGTAACCATCCGTATTTATCCCAGGCTTCTTACGTCGGCGCATTTGTCTCTGTAATATCTCTGGGTTTATAGAAATGTATTGAAACGGTTCTCATCGGGACACAACAGATTAATTTCCAAGCCTGTAACTAACTCCAGAATGTGTCTCGTCTTTAGAATCCTTCAACTCAGAATCTGATCTTGCCCAAGGCCATGTAAATGTGTCCCGTTGCTCAAACGTGTAAGTGATTTTATTTCAGATATTAAAACTTGTTGAGGGATGTTCTTAAAAGAACAGGGGAAAAAAAACAATTCCAACCATGTTGGGAAGTTCTGGGCCTGACCTTATCTCAGATCCCACTCGGTTGTGATGTGGGGAAGGTGGCTAACAGTTAGAAATGTGACTGAAAACGTTGAGTTGAACTTCAGAGCAAAAGAGAGGGAAAGAGAGACAGAAAGAACGGAGGAAGTAAAGACAAAAACAACAGAGGCAGTCTGTCACAGTCAGCAAACATTCCTGACAGATGTTCCTGCACTTTTCCCCCAAAAAGAGATGTGTGGCTGCTTTGGCTCTGACTCATACTGTTCTACATAAGAATAGGCCCCATGGCCCTAATAAGAAACATGTATCGGCATGATGCATGTTGTACCACGCAGAAGGCAGAGGCCAGTAGAGTACCGAAAACTTCAACTGTACTGTAGTTGGAGTACAGTAGCAAAAATGTATACACTATATAAATAAACATGGTTCTCCAAAGAAGAACTTGAGTAAGAGTAAGAAAGTATTGACTCAAACAGTCACTCACTGGAGACTGACCAGTGACTGGTGAGTCACCAGTGAGTGAGTGCAGAGGTTCACTAGAGTCAAACTTGTTAATTATTTAACAATCAATAGAGTTGCACCACACAGCGACATGGTTAAGTTTGAGATGAGAGCTAAAGCAAGTTGTTACAACTTATTTTGTCCGTGTAGAGTGAATTCAGTGATTTGTTTCAGAACACATTATACATGTTAGAAAGTAATTGCTAAAAGCATGTGAAAAGACTGAACGATGTAGTGCTTAATTGTGGAGTAAGACTGTGGGGCAGAGGGCATCATGGCTTTCTTCCCCACGACTGCACAGCTGCCGCGAGTCGGCCGAATCAGTGCCCTCGCGGTGCTGATTGGTCCGAACCGGGACAGGGAGCTGTCTTAATGTTTATCCGTCTTGCGGAGGGGATCGGCGCACAGGCTCGTCCGCCGACCAGGAGTCTAAACGGAACGTCATTCCTCCTGCGCCCAAACTCATTATTCTTTATTATTTATCCTTTTGGCCAGCAAGCCTTTTGGTTCAGTTTGTTGAATAAAAACTCTCGCCATGTTGGCAATCCACGGCACGAAAGACTCCGTCTCCCTCCCTAAACCCCTACCTGTGGGCAGAGGCTCCCACATAGGACTGTTTCTCACCATTTTTGTGGTCCGGATTTGTACGTGTACAAGGTCATACTTTGCATGCCCCGCCCTCAACACTATATAAACAGCAGGTCGGACATTCGGTAATGGAGCATCAGTGGTGAAATAAGCTAGGCTAAGCTAAAAGCCCAGAGTTTGGGATAAAATACTGTTTTGGGAATAAACAGCTGGGGTAAAAGGTGTTTTCAGGAAGGGAAGAAATTATGCCAAGTCTTTGCGCCAATTCCCTCCCGGCACCCCCCAACATTGCGGATATTCTCCGCTCTGCTGTGACCCCGGCAGAAATATAATTTGGTGCCTATGCGCCCAGAACAACAACAAAACAAAAAAAATGTCCCGTTGGCAGCGCCGTGTGCCATGTTTGTTTACGTTAGGGATGCAACCGTACAGTGGGCTCACGATTCGGTATTTATCAGTTTTGGGGCCATAGTAATGCTACGTTTCGGTATCATTATATTTAAGAAAAAAAAAAAATTAATTTATTTTTTAAGTTCAAAGGTGTAAAAAATGTTTTTATAGGAGTCTGCAACAAATAACTAGTGTAATGCTCTGTGTGTATTACTGTGGGGGGAGGAGGTAGATTGGGGTTTAAGTTCATTGGTGGGTTATCATTTAAGTTAATCTGATTGGATGAGAGGTGTCCAGGATAGTGGATAATTCAAATATTTATTTCAGCTATTTATTTATATATTTATATAATATTTAAAAAATGTTTCACAATAAAAAATAAATTAAACCAGTACTATATGCAGAACAGGTATAAACAGTATTTTTCATACATAAATAATAATAGTAAAATAACTTATTGACATAAAAGCTCACAGTCAGACCAGTTCGTGTGTGCTTTCACTTTGTAAACGTGACGTGACCGTGCGCTCCTTTTCAGCCAGGGCACCTCCTGGCGAGGGAGCAGCATAGGTCATCTCTTACATAGAGGGGGAAACATTTGCCTGTGGCAGAAAACGGCAACATAAACAAACAACACGACATAAAACTGTAAAACTTGACAAAAAAAAGAACAGCTCATCACCCAGCCAGGGTTGGTTCCCTTAACTCCTAAAAAAGAGCCGTTCAAAAGAACCAGATCGTTTATGAACGACGTGGTGACGAGAAGTTCGTAATAAAGAGGGACACGACCATCCCAGGGGGTTATTTTTGGACACCTTGATACCTTGATTGATGGCACTCTTCGCTAAAACATTTCTATGTAGTTCTATCTCGTGCTTCTATTAAAAAGGCTGCGTAGCTGCGCACAGATGAAAAAAAAAAATAGAACTCTTTATATACTTGATGATTTTTTTAATCATTCAAATTTGGCTGGGTGGTTAATAATACATTTTTTCTGTGGTGTGACAAACTCAGAACAAAATTTTATTTTCACTTTACAGGTACTTTAAGATCTATTGAAAAAGGGCTGTCCCCTGAAAGTCAAAGATCTGTTGGAAACCCGTCAGTGGACTGAGATTCTTCAATTCTTGTTGTTGAAGAAGACTCTTTAATCATGACACAACACACCACGCCACACTACATCACATGCATACACATGATTTTGGATGGTAGCCAGTGAAATGTGGCCTCTGCATTTGATCTTTCCTGGCTTGTCCTTCTTCTGGGGGGGTAGCCCGGAGCAGTGGGCAGCATTCAACAACATGCCCGGGGACCTGGTTCCATAGGTCCATCTCTGGTCAGATGATGATGTGTGCATGTTCTTGGTGGGGGTCCTTACTGATGTTAGATGGAGGAAACCCCATGTGAGCACGGTGCCAACATCGCCCCAGGCAGGAATGGAACCCAGGACCTTCTTGCTGTGAGGCATCAGTGCAATGCACTGTACCACCATGCACCACGCGTTCAGTCAGTGTGCATTAGAATAACAGGATAAAACAGATCGATGCTTACAAATGCACAGGGATAACAATTCAATGAGGAACTATAAATAAGGGGAATCATAAATATATTTTTATTTGTGTGAATTGTCCGGACATGGCTCTCCGTGTGCCCCAGTCACCGTCCCCATTGTTCCAAATAAAACAACTAAAAACAGTGTGGGGATGGGGCATAGAGGAACAAGGCACGACTCGTAGATTTGTTAAGATTATTTTCTGCGTATAACGCATGGAGAGGGGGTGATCGGGGCGAAAGTGACGGAGAAAGTGTCCCCATTACGCACAATTTAGTTCCATACTATGCCATTCGCACTTGTTTTGTTCCATAAGGAGACGTAAAATAAAATAACCTACATCTAAAAGAAAAACACACTGTTCTGGCGCGCCGATTGCGGGCACCCCAACACTGGCGCGCACATCGCTGGCATGCGGAGAGGGAGACTAGTGCACAAAATGTGCCCCAATCGATTCCTCTCCGCGCCTGCATTTTCTTTATGTCAAACTTTATAGTTGAGAGAGATTAGCCATTTCCTGTCTATTAGTAAGAAAGGTTTGTGTTACTTCTGTTTCCTATTTCTTCAGTTTCAACAAATCATTCTAGTATGCTTATACAGTATATGAAATCAACAAAAATACATGAAAAAAGTGTGATTATTTTGCTAAAAGGAAACACAAAATGAATGGTCCTGAAACAAAGGCATTTCAATAATGAGTTGGAAAAATGTGGCATGAAGTCAATCAAGAGGTTGATGGCTCGGTGGTGTAGAGCAGTGTTTCTCAAATTGGGGTACTCATACCCCTAGGGGTACTGCAGAAAAAATATTATATATATATATATAACCAATAAAAATATTGGTTATATATAATTGTGGCAGTTTCATCTGCCACACACCACCCAAGTGGTGTTTCCAGGGCCCTCTGGCACAGATGACAATGCATTGTAGACATCAGTTTATTGTAGAGAGGAGGCTAGGTGGAATTAGCCAGGAGCACATGGAACATGTCATGACAGGGCTCCTCTCGAGTCTGTGTGTGGATGGGTTTTTAAACCTTCCGCTCGTTAGGCCAACCAACAAGCGTAAGGTGTGGCTGCTCAAACCCTCCCATCCACACACCACAATAATGTTTAAAAACACATATGATGCACATCCAGTACATCATTTATGTAAATTTTATTTTTTTTCTCCCAATAAAAGTGAAGGGGGTACTCAGCTAAAAAAAGACCTTAAAGGGGGTACACCACAAAAAAAAGTTCGAGAAACACTGGTCTCGAGATGTGGGAACAGAAAAGGCCGTCAGGCATCAGTCAACAGACTGTATGAGGCCACAAGCACTGATTTGTCTTGGAAGCATGAAAAGTTAACAATCAACAAATTGTGTATCACAAAGACTCATCTTTTAATCAGTAAAATAACCATGTGAGGAATAGGCAGATGGCTGAGCCATGTGCCACGGAGAGAGGAGGATAAGAGATGAGATGAGAGGAGATGAAAGGGGACAAGAGGAGGTAAAAGGGGAGACAGAAACTAAGTGGATTAGTGGGAATTAAAGCACACATATTTCCTGATAATAATTCAATTTCAGAGCAATTGCTCATCATCAGTGTCAAAACTACAAGAGAGTTTCAGTTTGAGTAGGCTCTTTTGACTGAGAGAATAGCACTTTCTCAAACCGCTGACTCAGGATCAGGTTTCTCTGTGTGCAACAGTGAGCAGGAACGTGAAACGTTTGGGTTGTGCTGAAATTCTGGTTTTACAAAATGACTGTATGTACATGTATGTGACAAATAATCTCTTGAACTTGAACTTGAATTTGAACTTGAAGAACAAGAGTTCTTACTATGCCATAAGCTGTCTCCAGACAGCTCCACTGAATAAAGCTGAAGGCCCTTATAACCAAGTATCAACTTCACAGGCCATGATTGGACCACTCGGGCATCCATCATAAAGCCTGCCCCCCAGTATATATACTGGGTCACCGCCTGTCACTCTTCCTCAAACATATTATTCATTTATATCATTCATTCTCTTGAGCGAGCTGGTCAGTGAGGCCACCGGTAAGAAATCTTGTTCTTCATTCGTAAAACAAGGGTTGTAACACAACCCAAACGTTTTACTTCATTTCTAACTCAAGTTCTTACTACGCCATATTGTGTATCCCCAACCTTCATTGACCACGAGGTCAGGACCAGTGTGTACAGTGCAAGCCCAAAAGCAGAGACATAGTCAAGTAACCTCAACAACATTGCGTAACCTTGCACATATAACTAGCATTTCGCTGCTGTTAATACAGAATGTGGCAGTGCTGATATCGTCATGTCGAGACTGCAGAATCTGGTGAATGTGTGTAGAGCAGCCCACAAAGCAGCGCCACACACATCCTGTACTAAAACCCCTCGTAACAACGCCCACGAGGTAGCTACACCCCAAGTTGTAAGCCCCTCTGTGGATTCTTGACCTGTAGACGAGTAGGCCAATAGGATGGCTTCCACTATCCAGTGAGACAGACGATCTTTGGACAAGGGTTTTCTGTCTGCAACCCATAACAGACAAAAATCTGGTTGGCCTGGGGTACAGTGCACAGATGCTCTACATAGACCGAGTGCCCAAAAGGGCACAAAGTATGTAACCTCTTGTCCTCCTCTGACAGAAAGGGAGGAGAGGAAAACAAAGCAAAATCAATCATGGTTGATTTGAATCACGCTCTTATGTTCTTGGGCTAAAAATCTGGATTGGTGAACAGACAATGCAGCCAGATTTCCCACTGGTTTTGCCAAGACAAGTGCCAGAAGCAATGCTGACTTCAACGACGAAAATTTTAAACCCACCAACGGGTGTCTCGTTAAGGCATTCAACAGATCACATTTTGGAGTCAATGACCGTGTTCAAGGGCTTAATCGGTGGGTACCCTGCATAAACCTAGAGGCCAAAATGTGACTACCTGGTTGCTTGCTATCAACACAATTATGATGTGAGCCAAACCTTTCTTATAGACCTTGGAGCAAACTGAGTACGACCCCAATATTACAATGTAATGGGTCATCTCTGCATGCCACACACCAGCGTTCAATGGCCAGCCATTTGGATGCTTAAAGAGCTCTATTTAGGAACTCTAGCACTTTGTATTATGTGACAAATAATCTCTTGAACTTGAACTTGAACTATGTCTACAACTTCCATGGGCAAACATTCATCTAATGGCCGATCCCACTCAGGGGCCAAATGGCTAGTTTCCATTTGTGAAAAGTGGGATGGAAGATCTCGGCCGTTGCTTGCCTCAAAGTCTGACCTTAAACGGAGCACCCGAGGCGAACTTGTGACAAGAGACCTCAGGTAAGCGAACCAAGTCTGTGTCAGCTAATAAGGAGCCACTAGAATCAGTTCCACCCTGTCCTCCCTCACCTTGTCCAGAACTTGCTGTAACAGTGGGGGGATGCCCACAGATGAGCTAGAGGCCAGCGGTGAGCCAGGGCATCGTGGCCTAATGGGGGGGTCGTCGTTCTGAATGGAGTACCATAGAGGACAATGAGCCGTGTCTCGTGAAGCGAACAGATCTACCTCTGCTCGGCTGAAACGATTCCAGATCATCTCTATGACCAGAGGATGAAAGTGCCAGTGCGATTTTTGTTGCCACCTCCTTGATAATAAGTCCGCTCCCAGATTTAACTTGCCCTGAATGTGTGATGCTGACAGGGAACATAGGTGGGTGTGAGCCCATAGCATAATCTGTGAAGCCACCCAATTCATGGCTAGGGAGCGGACAATTGATATAAGCGATCGTCGCAGTGTTGTCAGAATGTATCGTATAACGAATGTGAATGCGAATGGTGTCCTCACATTTGTCGTGCCAGACGCAACAGAGCTAACCGGACTGCCTCCAACTCCAATACATTGATGGGACGGGTCTCGTGACCCCCCCAGTATCCGCTGACCGTCCAGCCATATCATCACATCTTGTGTGTGTCATCAGTCCCAGCCAGACACCTTTGATGAAGTTGATGGGGCTCAGCCAAAACCCAGGGCTCTCTTGACACTCCTGCGCAATTGTCAGAACCCAGGAGAGGTCCCTAGATGTAGGCACCTGCTGTTTGATAAACCAGCAGTCTCATTCTGAAGATGCCCAGTGGGACTGCAGCTGAGGCAGCTGCCATCAGGCCCATGCCATGACCCGACATGCCCTGGAAACTTTGCGCTGCGACAGTATGCAAGCTGCAATGACTCCGGGGATGCTGTAGGGATGGTATGGCTTGTGCAGCTACACCTGACCTGGATCTCGGAGATTGTGTTCAGAGTGGCTGCATACCTGTTGCTCGTTGGTTAGTCTAACGAGCAGCATGTAAAACCACCATCCCCACACACTCGGGATAGGAGCCCTGTCATGACATACTCTATCTTCTCCTGGCTA
Organism: Zeus faber; assembly: GCF_960531495.2. NCBI lineage: Eukaryota > Metazoa > Chordata > Actinopteri > Zeiformes > Zeidae > Zeus > Zeus faber. The sequence goes on from NC_137193.1 coordinate 44,015,426, forward strand.
GTTCCAACTGGCCAACTCTCTACAGTAAACTGGTGTCTACAACATCGTCTTCTGTGTCTCTGTGCCGGAGGTCCGTGAACATGCTACTTGAGTGGCGCGCGGTTGGAGAATCTGCCACAGACTCCTTGTGCTCAGACATGCACACATGACCGGGAGTTCAAATCGAGAGCCAGGTCCACAGCACGCTGGGCTGGAACCAGAGCGCTCTTTTCCCTATTCACCAGAAAACCAAGACTGATAATTGAGTAGCACCACAGTGTGGGAGTGTGCCAACTCTTTTGTGCCTGCTACTGTCAGGAGATCATTGAGATACGAAAGGATTTTTCATAATAAGAAATGTTGAGTCCAAGACTTTCCGTCAGTGTGACTCAATGTGGACCGAGGGAAAACTGCAGCGCATAACCCTTCCATATCGTCCTCTCTACCCAGGGAGAAATTGTGCATCCATACACTCACACAAGTGAAGACGGAGAGGCATGCCCTGGTTTCTGATAGCGGAGGCAGAGGAGCAGTCAAGCTCAAAAGTTGAGCCTCTGGCTGCATCTGCTGGGCACAAATGTGTTTGTTTTTTAGGACACGACCCGGCCTCACCTGAGGCTTTGGGCTCATATTGCATACCCTAGTGGTACCCCAATCACAGACTGCCAAGGCCAAGTTGAGACTTGGTTGTTATAAGGGCTTTCAGCTTTATTCAGTGGAACTGTCTGGAGACAGCTTATGGCATAGTAAGAACCCGAGTTTGAAATTAAGTAAAACCTAATCAAGAGTCCATGGTTGTTGACCACATCCAACCTCAGGCTGCTTTGACACTTTGAACTACAGCAGGATATGAACTGCTAAAGAACACCATGCAGAGAATGGAGCTCTGAAAAAAGGCTTGAGCTGGCAGGCACTGGGCTTTCTCTTTTGAGTGGATATATGTGTGTGTGTGTGTGTGTGTGTGTGTGTGCGTGCGTGCGTGCCTGCGTGTGTGTGTGTGTGTGAGATATGTCTGTAATTGCTTGAGAGTGTGTATTTTTTTGTGGGTGGGTGGATGGATGTGTGCATATGCCCAATTGTGCATGAGAGGGTTTTGATTGTCTGTGTGTGTGTGTGTGTGTGCGTATGTGTGGGCATCAAAGGAATCTATGGCCACTGAGAAGGTTTGGCCATTACCTGTTGTCTTTATTAGGCCTATAAGGCTATAGGGCAAAACTGTGTGTATTTGCGCTTGTGTGTGACCATACTCACATATGTATATTATTTTATTTGGACTTCCACACAGAGCTGGAAGTGCAGGATATTGTAATATTGTGATATAGTTAAAGGGTTAGTTATAATATCTACGTTACAAATGACACATGTTTCTAATGTGTAAATATCATCCCCAATAGTCGTTCGTAAAATATCGTAAAATTACACATTATCTAGGTAAAAAATATTGTGATATTTAATTGTGTGTGTGTATGTCGATATTGGCATACTAAAGTGTATAATACTTTATCAGCACTTCCTCATATGCTTGCTTCCCCTGTGCACTGGAGCTGTATAGTGAGCTGCTGCTTGCTGAACCAGCAGCTCTCAGCACCAGACTTGGCCACTGTCACACAACCTCCTAATTCTCTACTCTCTTCCTTCCTCCGTGCCCTCATGCACCGGTGTCCTTTTGTGCTCTTCTTTCCTCTGCTCTCTCACTACCCTCTTCCACACCTCCTCCTTGAATTAAAAGCCTCACTTGCTTCCTCAACGCTCCTCCCCTCTCCTCTTCTGCTCTATTTTGCAGGAAGTGAAAACTCTGTATGCGCACTTCAAGCTGACAAACACATGCAATAAAAGCACATGCATTCAGGTTTTTTGCATGCCAAAAGAACATTGGACATATGAAACATGAAAGTCCCTCAATTTTGTGCACAAGCTGTACCAGATGATGCCATGACAATTGTTCCAAAACTGGATGCACCTCGTTCATGCTAAATAGCACACGCAGCCGCTCTTCCAACACTATAAACCTAACAAGCACGCAGACTTAGGGGTTGTGTGCCGATAAGCGATAAGACACAAGAATTACAGATTTGCTCTCAGCACACATATCTGCAGAACATATATCCAAAAAACAAAAATGTCTTTATATACATACATACATACTGTATATTGTATATACAATACAAGAATATATACATTCTGAAACACTGTTGGCAAATTTATAAAAAATGCAGAAACTAGTTGTACAACTTCTGAAACCCATTTTTTTTTTTTTTTTTCCCAGCAATTAACTTGTAAGCAGCAACACTCTCATCGTGTCTGGTGAAGAAGAAAACAAATAAGAAAACTTTGGAATTTTAATGTAGCAGTTAGTGTAACACACCATTTTGTTATTATGATGGGAAAGTCATGTTTATAATGGACCACAATGCCTTTCTGCTTGATTATAGCAGTTTAATCTCACATAGGGAATACAATGTATTTATATAAACTAAATAAGTGGCTTGGCCTTATTTTGACAGGCCATGATCTCAGGTCAACATGTAATGTTGTTTTCAAGCCAATAACCCTACAGCCAATCCGAGCGCTTAGTCAATAGTCCTTTAAATGCAGCTTCACCTGAGACATCAGACTTGATATAAAACCAATATCAATCAAGGGTTCCCATTTAATTTCACATTATTCTCGATTAGGGAAAAACTCGATTCTTGTAATTCAGACCTTGGTTTCTACTTAAATGACTATTTACCTTCTGAGGTAACATAACTTAAGAGCTGGATGGAGATAGTTGGAGGTGAACGAGTGAGGACAGAAAGAACTGGGTGGAACTGCAATCTGAAGTCCTCTGATTGGCTGGATTTTTGGTCTGAACATGGCATGTTGGCCTCAGGTCATACATCACCTGCTAACGTAGCTAAATAGAAAATTGCACTAATGATTTAATCGCAACCACACAACCTCACAGAAAACCTGGTAAATGTACTTCATCCTCCACACAGCAGCCCTTCCCCACCCAGACCACACACACACACACCCTGCTATAACTCACTTAAAACGTAGTGATGCCTTGAGAGACGCGTCTACCAGGCAAACACAACACATACAAGCTAAACAGAGGATAAAGGCAAAAACTCAATTAAAACCCAAACGAGAAGTATCAAAAAAAGTGAGGTAGTAAAAGACACATCAATTCCATTTCACATATAGAGTTCTGGGTGGATGGGCTGTGGACTTTCTAGCATCACCCAAAATGTTCAACATAGGACAACTACAAAAGAGAGTCATAATTTTCTAGAGTTTTCCGGATTTTTCACTTTCAGTTCACGGCATACGTTTCCTTAATAGGAAACCAGAGTAGTAAAATGCCCTTTTCCCATATACTGTATATGAGTGTCAAGACGCCTCAACCTCACTTTTAAACTGCTCATGGGAGTGCATGCTAAAAGGTTCAATCTCAGTTATGCCAAGCATCCATTATTAGCAATGAGATTCATGGAGCAATACAAAACATTATGTCTGTTAACTCAGTAAAGTGCCTGCTTAATTTATGGGGGTATTTTTCTAGATGTTAATGTCAGAAGAAGAGGTGCCCGATAACCTCCAACTGGATGATTCATCCAGTTTGGATGAATCATCAGTTAAATAAACCTGGCTTTTTTTCTGCAAGCGTGAGTGCACCATCTTTTCTCCTGTAAATATTGTTTGAAATTTTCAGTAATGATTATTTATCTCATAAACTTGAGAAAGGGACTTCAACAGTGCAGTTATCCCATGAGCTGTACCATATGATATGAGAGCGCTGCACTTATATATAACTGGACTAGTGTGTAATATAGTCTTGTGACTGTCACTGTGGAGTGACTGACACAACATGGAAACCCAAAGAAACCACACTTGCATCACTTGGAACGACTTCTACGACTTCTATATCAAGTTCGCAGAATTTAAAAATGTCAACTTCTATTCTCCTCTACTCACATCTCTATTTCACACCAGCGAGTATTGCAAAATAGCAATCATTACAAAAGCTCTAACTTATACCATGTTGTTTGACGGTATATCCTTAAATCCTGTTGTGTTAGTTCCCTGTCTTGACCTCAAACCACTAGAGACTCATCATGTTGTTCTATCTCCAAGAGGTCTGTCGCACAGTGATCCTGTCCCAACTGGCCTCAGTGTTTGCATTAATTTACTTTGTGAGGATGCATTGAGTGTCCTATCCTTCCCTCCCATTTGTTTTTTTTTTGTTATGAAATGTTTTTAGTTGTTTTTCTCAGTGGAGAGCATATAATATACAGTGGGGCAAAAAAGTATTTAGTCAGCCACCAATTGTGCAAGTTCTCCCACTTAAAAAGATGAGAGAGGCCTGTTATTTTCATCATAGGTATACCTCAACTATGAGAGACAGAATGGGGGGAAAGAATCCAGGAAATCACATTGTCTGATTTTTAAAGAATTTATTTGTAAATTATGGTGGAAAATAAGTATTTGGTCAATAACAAAAGTTAATCTCAATACTTTGTTATATACCCTTTGTTTGCAATGACGGAGGGCAAACGTTTTCTGTAAGTCTTCACAAGGTTTTCACACACTGTTACTGGTATTTTGGCCCATTCCTCCATGCAGATCTCCTCTAGAGCAGTGATGTTTTGGGGCTGTCGCTGGGCAACACGGACTTTCAACTCCCTCCAAAGATTTTCTATGGGGTTGAGATCTGGAGACTGGCTAGGCCACTCCAGGACCTTGAAATGCTTCTTACGAAGTCACTCCTTCGTTGCCCGGGCGGTGTGTTTGGGATCATTGTCATGCTGAAAGACCCAGCCACATTTCATCTTCAATGCCCTTGCTGATGGAAGGAGGTTTTCAATCAAAATCTGACGATACATGGCTCCATTCATTCTTTCCTTTACACAGATCAGTCGTCCTGGTCCCTTTGCAGAAAAACAGCCCCAAAGCATGATGTTTCCACCCCCATGCTTCACAGTAGGTATGGTGTCCTTTGAACGCCATTCAGTTTTCTTTCTCCTCCAAACACGACAAGTTGAGTTTTTACCAAAAAGTTATATTTTGGTTTCATCTGACCATATGACATTCTCCCAATCCTCTTCTGGATCATCTAAATGCTCTCTAGCAAACTTCAGATGGGCCTGGACATGTACTGGCTTAAGCAGGGGGACACGTCTGGCACTGCAGGATTTGAGTCCCTGGCGGCGTAGTGTGTTACTGATGGTAGCCTTTGTTACTTTGGTCCCAGCTCTCTGCAGGTCATTCACTGGGTCCCCCCGTGTGGTTCTGGGATGTTTGCTCACCGTTCTTGTGATCATTTTGACCCCACAGGGTGAGATCTTGCGTAGAGCCCCAGATCGAGGGAGATTATCAGTGGTCTTGTATGTCTTCCATTTTCTAATAATTGCTCCCACAGTTGATTTCTTCACAACAAGCTGCTTACCTATTGCAGATTCAGTCTTCCCAGCCTGGTGCAGGTCTACAATTTTGTTTCTGGTGTCCTTTGACAGCTCTTTGGTCTTGGCCATAGTGGAGTTTGGAGTGTGACTGTTTGAGGTAGTGGACAGGTGTCTTTTATACTGATAACGAGTTCAAACAGGTGTCATTAATACAGGTAACGAGTGGAGGACAGAGGAGCCTCTTAAAGAAAAAGTTACAGGTCTGTGAAAGCCAGAAATCTTGCTTGTTTGTAGGTGACCAAATACTTATTTTACCGAGGAATTTACCATTTAATTCAATAAAAATCCTACAATGTGATTTCCTGGATTCTTTCCCCCCATTCTGTCTCTCATAGTCGAAGTGTACCTATGATGAAAATTACAGGCCTCTCTCATCTTTTTAAGTGGGAGGACTTGTACAATTGGTGGCTGACTAAATACTTTTTTTGCCCCACTGTATGTGATGTGTGATGTGTGATGTGATGTGTGATGTAACAATATTTGTATTTATTTATTTATTTATTTATTTATTTATTTGTAAATATTATACCGATAGCAACCCCCCTCCCCCCAGATCTCAGGATAAATTAAAAGTGTTACAGTATCATACTTGCATCAAACAGACAGAACCCCCTTATTTTAGCTCCTTTACCTTATCATACACAGCAGCCTATTGTGTAATAGTTCTCTAACTTGCACAATGCATTCTAGCCACAAGAGCTCTATAACGATCACATCAAGAAAGGTGTTTAGCCATTGTGTACATGTAAGTGTGTGAGGTTGCCAGCAGAGAGCTAGCATCTTCTCAGCTGTGGTCAGACCTGCTCAGAGTATACATTTCCCAGGATATGATAACTGGAAATTTAAGAGCATGGCTGTAGGTGAATGTGGTATTATATATTCCCAACACATCTGACAGTCTGGAGGACACCTGACTCAGAAAAAAACACCACAATACTACACTCCCAAAGTTACAGTGACACAGTGGGGTTACACAGTGGGGTCATACAGTGGGGAGGAAATAAGTTTCATTGTGTGGCGCTTTATCGGAGCAAGATAGGTCTTAAGGATATAATTCAAGTGGATCCGTTGATGATCAGGATTCTAGGAGGATTCCACCACCGTAGCCCCATACTTTTTTCCATGGTATAGATTGGTCACCAATGGGCTGACCCAGATCCCTAGACCACACATTTTGTACTGGCAAGGGCTTGTAGGAAGACAAAAGAAAATTGACAGTAGAATACAGATACACAGCTCTTGGTTTGACCCTCCTTGTCTAAAATGCTATGCAAAGCGTGAGGGATGAGTTGTGTATTCTAGGGGACACCATATGCTCTCATGGAGGACATTAACTGGAGATATAGAAAGAAAGAGGACCCAGGCAGGTTCTATGTAGCGTGTAGGTCATCAAAGGTACGGAGACCTTCAGACATGTATGCCTCTGTCGTTCCAGGCAGGAAATGAGTGCGGGACGCCCCCCATGGTTTTGGCTGACATGTAAACCGCGGATCACATGATATGATAAGTAGAGTTAGGAAAAAAGTCAGATTAGAGAAGAATGTACAGAGCGGACACAGGTGTGGCAGAGGAGAAGAGACGCACTTGCAGTGTGTTGAAAAGTTTCTCTCTTCAGTGAGCCAGATGATCTGGCTCATTGAGAAGAGTCGGCTCTTAAGGCTCCCAAGCGTTTCTTTTATCTATGAAATTTTATGAAATAGTTTGTTTATATTAATTCCACCACAAAAATTTCACATTATTTATAATGATTTAATGTGACTGGACTCAAAGTTACTTATTGAAAAACAAGGGTTTTCTTTACAAATCAAGACTCGATAGGGTTCAGGTTAGTGCTGAAAGAAATACATGTTTAAATCGAATCATGTATTGAGAGTTACAGACTTCTCTACAACAAAGACTGTACTGTACACTTAATTCTGAACCGATATTCATGGAATTTAGTTGGTTATAAACATAAGATATTGAAAATGATACCGGTTACTGTAACTGGAATTAAATTCAGTTATTGGGGGCGGATCTAATCATATTTTTTTAATTCACTACCATGTTTGAAGGAAGAAGGTATCATTGCGTGCCTCCTACTGCACTTTAATTTAGTATTGAATATTTTAAGATTTTATTTAAACATTGGACTTCTTGAATGTTGTTTTCATTTAAGCCCTTCAGCAAAATTTCCTTGCTTTAAGTATTTTACACCATAAATTGAAAGCAAAGTTATATTTGTCTACCTTTTTCTTTTTCTTTTTTCGCTGATCTCAAAAATGATCCGATCCGTGACTCAAAACCGTGATATGATCCGAACCATGAGTTTTGTGATCCGTTGCACCCTGAGTAGCTGTTAAAAATTGAGCTATTAAAATGCCACTTTTGCGCTATTTTGGACGTTTTCTCTGCTGCATGCCACGCAGTGAGAAGGTAAGAAACAATAGACCCTAGACATAGCTTGGAGTGTTTAAGCGGTATAGCAGCAACGTGAACCAAATCTTGCAGCCTGCGGGGAAAGGCGAGCCTCTCCTCCTCAGGCCTCCAAGAGACTGATGTGTTCTGGTTAAACCATGTTGAGAGGGGGCGAAGTACAAATGATCATAAGTAGCGTTTGACATTTTGGACCAAAAGACCACCCTCAGATCCGTGGCGTTGTAAGGTAGACATTTTGAGCCGAGGATGCACAACCCCCCCCCCATATGAATTTGGAGATTAGTGAATATATTTTGTCCCAGTAATTGGTGGGAGGAGATAGGAGTAACATAGAAGAGAAAAACTTCACCCGCGGCAAAACATCCATCTTAATAATAGAGACACGGGTCCACGGTGAGTGAGGAAGATGAGACCATCTTTCTAGGTCCACATCTATACTGCTAAATATGCCTTTAAAGTTTTTTGTAGTGATGCTGCCTAATGATGGATAAACATAATTTCCTAAGTACTTAAAGTTCTTTACTACGGGTGTAGGAGAGGGCAGCATGGCCAGATCTAGTGTTGCGTTTAAAGGCAATAGTGAGGATTTCATCCAATTGATTTTGTACCCAAACATATTACTTAATTCTCTGAAGGCCTCTAAAATGTGTAGGATAGAAGAGGCTGTCTTATCTGTAAACAACAATGTGTCATACGCATATAAATACTCCCATATAATACGTATGAGCTAAAATGAATATTCTGTGGTTCTGTGGTTGCTCTCATATGACGGCTACATGGCCAACATTATTACGTTTCAGAAACTCTGAAAGCCCGACATTCAATCACTATTAATGAGCTGTCCTTGTCCTTTGTTTACTTAACACTTAAATTACCCGAACCGCTGATAAATAACCGGTTGTCTTTGAGTCAACAAGCTAATTTTCTGCAGCGGTTCAATCTGAAGTACTTGGCTAACAACACACATTGTATAACATTTGTGATTAAACATTTTCCATACTCGCTTTCTATTAACCTAGTTTGTTGACGTGACACTCAACTCACCAACTTAATGCCCACTAGTGTGTGTACTGTGAACATGGTATTACATTACATAAAGGTTTAATGACCGAGGGAACACAGATTCATAGTTAATTTCACTGGTATAGTGCACACACGGAAAGGAAATGAAGCTTATGAAGGGAAGGGCTTATGGGCTTCGATGTTCACAGCCCAGAGACCACAGTGCATGGCTCAGATGGGCTTCATCCCACAGTTACATAGGGGTCACTAAGTCTCACACACACACACACACACACAGACACGCATGCATGCATGCACACACAGGCACAGACACAGACACAGACACAGACACAGACACAGACACAGAGACACACACACACACACACACACACACACACACACACACACACACACACACACACACACACACACACACACACACACACACACAAACAGTCAGAGACACACAAACGGTCAGAGACACACATATCTAAAAGGAAACAGGCTGGATGCTTTGCATTCCCAGGCCACATCTGGTTTTAAAGATGAGGCCCTGAGCTACAGTACGCCATGTAGCATCATCATCATCAGTGTCGACCATGGAGGAAACGCCTCCCTGCTGACCCCAACGGCAGATCAGTGAGCCAGAGGCCACATCTAGACAGTGTGGAGAGAGCACTGGATCCATGTAAGGGCCCCTCCCTGGCAAACATGGCATTCTGAAGTAAGACATTAAATGTCATTGACAGGCATCAGAGGATTAACGATAGGTCAACTCAATTTTTATCAATTGACTTAAGGTTTGACACTGCCTAAGGGCTATTTTATTATTATTATATATTTGGTTATTATTATATAGTTAGTTATTTTTCAATTTATCAATATAATAATGTGCTTCATCCTAGGGTTCAATATTTGAGTTTTATTAGATATGGGATATCAGCCTGTCAATGTCATTAACCACCCATATGAAAAATAATGAAGAGTCGGGCTGGGCAGTATACCGACTTTTTACGGTATATCGATACATTTTCAAACTAGATATAGGATGAGACAATACCGTTTATATCTATATAGTTTGATTGGTGTGTTAAAATACATAACCTGTTTCTTCCATAAAGCCAGTGTTTGCATCTCTCCTCTCTCACACTCTCCGTGTAACCCTGCCTGCAGGCAGAGGCAGTGGGGGCAGAGGGACAGGACGAGTCCGCATATAATATGTGATTCTGGGCTTCTTTTTTGTGAGTCGCTTGAAAAAAATCATGCTTGTTTTACAGAAATATGGTTCCTTGTTGTGAAAATCTGACAAGGGATTTTTTTACACTTATGGTTGCTATACCCCCCAATGCAGAGGTTCCCAACCACCAGACCGCGGACTGGTGCCGGGCGTGAGAAGGCAGGCGAGTGGGAGCCGTTCCAACCCCGACAAATTTTATTTTGTTTGCACATTCTATTTATGAAAATTAAAATTTAAAAATTTAATTATTTATTTAAAGGCAGTAATGTATACTGGAATTATTATTACACTTCGCAATTTACACAACTTTTCTTTGGTGTAAAGAATTTTTAATTTAACAATATTGAATATCGCCACAAAATATGGGTGTCAATAGCCTCAGTCAAACAAATATTGCTATCGGTCCTTAAAAACCCATATCGATAGAACACAACTTCATCTAAAACCTCCTGAATGCTCATGCTGCACATATCTTCCAAAATATAGACTCACACATTAGTCAGACACACACTAATGCCAAAAAAGAACTTCCTGTCAGTCATACAACAGCTCCTAGATGCCGGACAGTCCCACGCCTGCCTCTACGCTTGGCACTGAGAAATCTTTATGCTGTGACTGCAGTTCAGAGATGATTGCAGACCTCGCAGTCATTGATTTACTACTTACTTGTGATCTTTAGCCAATCATGACTTGACTATTTAAAGATACAGCTCATCGCGCATGATTGTGAGCACATGTGCCAAGTTGGGGACACAGGCTAGTTGTGTGTTTAAAGGGTGATTTAATCAGTACTTTTGTATCGTAAGAGGAGAAAGATTTTGGGGCTTCACAATTATAATGATCAATTGTTTATTTCTAAAAGTACATATAGGTCTTATCATGCGTAAGTCAGCTGAATGGCCCCCAGCATTAACAAAACAATAGCACAGCATTAACAAAAAACATGGAAAACAATGTACTGTACTTGAGAATTTTCAAGGAATCACCTTCCTGTTGTGTTTCCAGTGGGGAATTGTGCTAAAGGTTACTATTTTCCGATGTAGTGGTTAAGATTTCTGACCAGGAGTGAAGGCCGACTGCTCCTCATGACCGAATCGGTACCTTAAACCGGCTATTGGATCTAATCTTGGCCACGATGACACACAGACGGATAAACACACACAAACACGTTCGTCCCCTTTCGTACTCTCTTAATACAGTAATAACCTAATACTTCACTCCTCACCTTATAATCTTTTACAAAAGGTTTTTGGGGAAAAACATTAGTTATGCATGCCGCTAAGAGATTTCCCTCTACCAAATTATCCTGACAGTTCAATCCATGGGAAATGATCAATTAACTGTTAACAACAGAGTGAAGAGTCAATAGGGCATCCTAGGCCTCCTGGGCCAGAGTTGAAGACCACTTGCCTTCACCAACAAGCCATCTGACATTATAAGGAAAGTCAAAAGTGTCAAACAAAGGTATCAAAGGGCTGAATCTATCCACATTGCCCAGAAAGAGGCCCATAATACCATCAGTGAGTGTAGTGATGTCATGGACCGACTGAACTTATCACCTTCCAAAATAAGGTGGGTGTATTGTGATGTATTGTAAATGCACAGGACAGTTTGTGTGGGGGTGTGTGTGTGTGTGTGTGTGTGTGTGTGTGTGTGTGTGTGTGTGTGTGTGTCTGTGTCTGTGTGTGTGTTTGGTTTAAAGATTATAAGTGTATGTGTATACACCAAAAATAGTACAATATATTTATAACACACTTTTTTATCATTAAAAGTCAATCTTTAAGTTATACTGGAATGTGTGTGTGTGTGTGTGTGTGTGTGTGTGCGTGTGACACAGACACATCACACACACACACAGACACATACACATACACATACACATACATACACACCACCACCACCACCACCACCATCCTGCGTCCATCAACAGACCTACCTTGAACAGACACTCGGTCATCCCTCGCCTGATCTGTGTCCAGAGGAAGGCGCAGAAGAAGAAGAGCAGGATCTCCACCCAGGTGATGTAGGCGTTCTCCAGCAGCGTCCTCCGGGAGAGCTCCAGTCCGCAGGCCCCGCACTCCCGGAACGCCCCGTACATCACGGCGGAGGCCCGGCTCACCAGCTCCACGTAGCCCGGCATGGGCTCCACGTCCCCGGCCCCGAGTCCGCGTCCCCCCGTGCTGCCGCCCCCCACACTGTCACTGGCCATTGTGGCGCGGAGAACAACCAGGAGGGGGTCGGGGGTTCGGATGGCAGAATACTGAGACAACAAGCCTCGGGCTGTCTCCCTAATCTGTCCAACTAGAAGGCTGGTTCGACTAAAAAGACCAAACGAGCTTAGTGAACCAGCTTAGCCGCTCAAGAAGCCTAATTCTTTGTATTCTAAATTAAGACACGGGCCCATTCTTTGTCTTTGCATTCGCCATCATCTAATACAAATACCAACAATTGGAAGCAGTCGTAGGCCCGACGGATGTGAACCCAGATCCACCACCGGCTTTGGGACCGAATCCAATAGCGTCCGTGTCTGATGGTTAATTAACGTTGTGGGGATCCGTCGGAGCCGTCATGGTTCCGCGACACGCACCGGTTCTCCCCGCACGCTGTGGAGCCGTTAGCCGCTTAGCTAGGTCCAGTCAGATGGAACCGGCATCTGCCGCGGTTCATTTACAGCCTTGGTGGTAAAAAAAAAAAAAAACAACAAAAAAAAAAAAAAACACCCGACACTGGGGGGAAAACACCTAAAATAACAAATTTCAACGTATGAATTCGACTAATTCCAGCGCGTGGTGTCGGATCGATCCCCGCTGATCCCTCCGTAACGTACCAACACGCGGTTACTGCATGTGTCTCATCCCCGTTATTCACCTGATATTATATTGTATTACAGCATATAATGGTACAACCGTTTCTTCTCCGGCTCGTCGGTTGGGGGAATAAGAAGCAACTGGAGTCCCTACCAGACCGAAACCCGTCCAGACTGCGTCTATTCCCGTGTTTAAAAAAAAAAAAAAGCAACTGTTTATCCTCTCAAAAAAGCCTCTCGTTCCCGCTTGCTGCCGCAGCTGATCTGCGGCGTTCTGACAACAAGTGACAAGAGAAACGCGGCGGGAGGAACCGGACCCCGAGCGACGTGCGGGGCGAATACAAATTCAGCACGAAAGCGAGAGGGATGTTTTTTTTTTTAATATTTCGAGGGGCTCAGCGTGGAGCCTGCGTCGAGCGGAGGGAGCACGTTGTCAAGTTTCTGGTCAAGTGTGGAAGTGGGAGAAGCCGTGACGTCATCGAGGCCCGCTATCTTCTTGAACCGCTTGAAGTGCGGACGAGTCAAAAGGATGATTTAAAGAGACAGTGCGCGCGGTTCACGCTGCTCCGGCGAAGCGAAGCCGTTTTATTTTCTGGGGCAATTCATCGACACAAGGCAATATTGTCTTTCTCTCTCTCCTTTTTTTTTTTTTTTTGCTTGCATTCAGTACTGCTGTTATTCCTGCGGTGATGCACCATTTTCTCTTTCCATCTCAACAAAAAAATATCCAGTATCGCTCTACGCGCCAATCAATCAATCAGTCGATCGAACAAATAAATCAACTGATTAATCAATCAATCCATCAATCCATCAATAAATCAGTCAGTCAACCAAATAACCAATCAATCAACAATCAGTCAATCATTATTGTCCTTGTTATATTCGGTGTGCAGTTGGGTAAAAGACAAAACATAAATAAACAAAACGTTTAGATTCAGGCTTAGAGATGGTTACGTTTAGGTATAAGGTAAGAGATGCTTAGGGTAAGGTCAAAGGTTAGAGGTGGTTAAGTTTAGGTATAAGCTTAGAGATGGTTACGTTTCCGTATAAAGTTAGAGATGGTTAAGTTTAGGCATAAGGTAAGAGATGCTTAGGGTCAGGTCAAAGGTTAGAAGGGGTTAAGTTTAGGTATAAGCTTAGAGATGGTTACGTTTCCGTATAAAGTCAGAGATGGTTAAGTTTAGGTATAAGATTAGAGATGGTTAAGGTTAGGTATAAGGTTAGAGCTGGTAAGGGTTAAGTATAAAGTTACGAGATGGTTAGTGTTAGTGTCATGTATATCCCATGGGACTATTGGGACTATTGGGGTTTCTAAATAATCAGAACAATGGCATGGCACCAAAAAACACATATATTAAAAAAAAAATAAAAACCATCTGGACCATGAAACAGATTGTTGATAAAAACTGAAACAAATATTTACTATATTCCTTCACTATGTCACAACACACTGCTGCTATACTGTGTACTTACTTTAGCGTAACTGCCACCTGCCCACACTAGTTAAATTAGTCTGTACCTGCACTTCTCCCCTTTTATCTATCAACTTTGGTATTTTTTTGTACATTTACATTTACATTTAGTCATTTAGCAGACGCTTTTATCCAAAGCGACTTACAATTATTCAAACACCGACGGACGCAGCCATCAGGAGCAATTAGGGGTTAAGTGTCTTGCTCAAGGACACTACAGCATGCTAGCAGGAGGAGCCTGGGATCGAACCAGGAACCTTTAGATTACTAGACGACCAGCTCTACCTCCTGAGCTACCGCCCCCACATTATAGTTAGTTTTGCGGCTATAACACAGCGATACATGTGTGACAAGTGTTCTTATTTAAACTTGTTTGTGTCCCAAAAAGAAAGAATAACAAAGTAAAACACAACAGGGGTAATAAAACATTTATTTGCAGTTCAGAGGAATGCTGTAGTTGAAGTGTTGTGTTCAAAAGTCCAATTCAAACCGTAAGGAGTGAATGAACACGATCACAGACAAAGTTGTTAAGATGCCACCATAAAATATTGTATTTTAAAGAGGAGGATTGGCCAACGGTCAAATTCGAAACAGTTTTCCGTTACAATACAGTTCAAAGTATCAATATTGAACTTGAAAAATAAGAGGGAAAGACAGACACAGTAGTTGAGTGTGTGACAGCATAATATCTGTGTTGTTGAATTGAGGTCCATTGTTCAGAGCCCAGACAAAACCAGATGGGATTCTTATGCTGTGGCGGTGGGAGCGTATTGCATTGTTAGTCTGTCGAACTCATTCTCCTATCGACGGGAGAAAAAAGAAAAAAAAAAAGCAGGAACTGTTAGAACAGTGACACTATTATTCTATTTTGTCTAGTATATTTGTACATGGTTTGGTGCATAAAAGACAAAAAGCAAGACCATATAAGCAAAATATTGAACAAGAATTTATGTAAATGTGTATTGAAAATATTTACATACATAACCCCATTTTCCAATGTTTATTTACACGCACAGCGTGTGAGTCATTAAGGCAAAAGAGTAAAAGCTCAATGCTCTGATTTGGCCTTTCTCCAAGGACACCGGCATTCAAACTATCAAAATAGCTGAGGCAGGTGATCAAATCAGAAAATTTAGAGGTTATTAAAGGTTGTCAACAAGCCCAGATGCCATCTGTGAACAGGGGCATCTAAGTTTAATGTCCTCTTGATCCCAGTCTCATATTTAGATTGTGTGTGATTTGAGGAATCAATTTCTTTCCTCTACTTTAGGTCAAGATCACAAATCGAACAAAATGCTTAACCACAATTATTAATTAAATAAATAGAACTTTAGTCACAAGGATTATTTCCATCTCAAATCTCATTCGCAAAATGTGTTAGAGCAATGAAGGAGAGGTCCTCTCTACCACACATTACCTTGGTTAAATAGTCTTTGAGGAATGGGTGGGTTCTGTGGGCATCTTTCAGTTGAGAAAGGTAGCGATTGGTGACCTGAGAACAGAACGTTAGAAAAGTGGAAAAAGTCAATGATGAACAAGTAAGGAGGTGGGAGGGTTGAGGTCAACATTGTTCAAACTAGTTCTAAGCGCAGGCATGAAACCTGACTGCAAAGTCGATTCTCACTTGTATTCAATATCTAGAAAAACATTGACATAACCTCCATAAACCTTGACTTCATGGTTCTTATCAGTGCTTATCACAGCTGGAACATCTTTAATGATGGTTCTGGAGCCAATGGTCACCATTTCATTGATCAGTATCAACTTTAGGAGGAGAGCAGATAGCACTCTATCTTGTGGACTATACGTTTCAAGGTTACTGAGTAACAATTAGCACAAATTCATGAGATATCCACAGTGTATGGAGCATAAACTATCCAAATAGGAAGCCAATTGCAATGGTTTTGACAATTCCCCATACAGTTAATTTGGCTTTCGTCCGGCTAACAGAGGAGCCTGTTAAATTGCTGGAAGAGAGATCATGATCCAGGACCACTTTGGGTGCTGGACAAAACTTTTTACAACTGTTTGAAAAAGGCCTGTTTTTTCTGGTGGAATCTGGAATAACTTAATGGGGTTCCCACCCCTACCCCGTCCTCATTAACACCTTCAGGTCCAAAGTCTCACCTCGGGAGCTTTGCTCAGATGCTGAGTAAGCACTATGAGGTTGATCAGCGTCTCAGGGTGGCTGCTGTCCTATAATGATAAAGGAAGGGGAAGAGGGGGTGGGAGGGGATTAGCAGAAGTGAAACTGTGTGATATATGATGATATATACAGAACAAAAATCATTAATGACAGTACCGAAAAAAAAAAAAAAATAATAATAATAATTTGGTCATACATTAACACTACATTAACACACACACTGTAATTTTGTAATAGTTTAACTAATCCAAATGATGTCCCATCAGACATAAATGACAGCAGATTGATTGAAAAAGCAGTTTAGCATCTATCGCCACCTGCTGTTCAAATTCTAGCAAATGAGTATGAAAATGCTGAAATTGTAAGTGTTCACAAGAACGAATGAACTCTATTCACTTAAAAGTCTAGATCTGATTTAATTTCTGGCTATTTGCTGGAAGAAAAATAGGCTTTATTTTATTTTTTTTAACCATTTGATTCAAGAACTTATACAAAGTCTAGGAAACAAGCCATTGAGAGATTTGTTTGACTAAACAGGATTGGGCTAGAAAGAGCTCCTATGACACCATTTCTTTATCTATTTGTGGGTTTATGTGTTTTTGTGCCAGACACAGAAGAGATGGTATGCCCAAATAATGAGATAGGGTGCAAGCAAGTGAGTGAGAGAGAACCACATTAATACAAAACACACAGGCTAACCTTGTCCAGTGCCTCCTGTAGCACTCCCTCCGCCTCCTCCCACCTGTTCTGTGCCATGTAGCAGGCCGCCTGCCCATTTAGGAGAAGCAGAGTGGATGAATACTTGTCTGACATCTCTTGGAAGATGTAGTATGCATCCTGCAGCTTCTCTCCACCCTGAAACCAGTGGACATCCAAATTTTAGGTGGCATTCTAACTGACGCAGGAAAGCAGAGAAAAATATTAAGATATAAGAAATGACCATTGAGTATAAATACTACAAAGAATAACCATGTTTGATAACTCTGAATGACCATTAAGGGATTTAGGTCACAGACAAGGACGCTGTTCAGATACTACCCCACTAGCTTTATTTGGAGCCAACGCTCAGTTGAACACTGCGCTTTATTCTTATCATGTGTGGGTGGCTTTAATGCCAGTCTGAGAGTCACTCACCACAGCGATGTTGACCCAGGCGGTGGCAAGCTGGGTTAGAGTAGCATCCTCATCCTGCTCCTGCATCTTCTTTAGCTCCTTCCTGTCAAAAAGATCAGAATGACCATGAGTTCACAGATGGCCACCAAGGCTCTGAAGGAGATAAAAATCAGGTTGTCCTAATTCCAAGAGAGTGATCAAGTTATCTATATATATACACAGTGTATATTTTTCTCACACTCACACACACACACACACACACACACACACACACACACACACACACACACACACTCTATGCGGGCTGGGAAATTAAAATGCATCGCTAGTCAGGTTATCTAGGGCGGACGCTCTTCAATGCAGGCCTTTGCCTCGGGCTTTACCTGGCCAGGTCAACGCGATCCAAACTTAGTTGTACCTGGATAGTCATCGCCATGCTGAAAGAAAATAAAAGAGGGATGATTGGACCTTGTCCTTAACACCTAACACAGATATGGTCATTTAGATATTGTCCATACAAAACACATCCCTGTGAACCCGCACATAAATGGTTGTAAAACATGAAGATTTAAAGCAGACAAGACTATCAAGAAAACACAAACCTAGGTCTACCCAGTGCTACTGTACTGGTATTATTCCTTATTATTATCATCATCATCATCACCATCTGAGAGAACCTCTGTCACATCCTCACCACTCCAAGCTTTCTCCTTGGTGCAGGGTTCTGAGAGCAGCATCACTATTCATCTCATGGTAGTAGATGGACGCAGCCATGAGGAGAAAGGTAGTATTGGCTGCATCAACACTCTTTGCCATCTTTTTATCCAAATCGGCAACAATGGCATCTCTGTGCACAGAACACAAGGACAGAAGAGTAACAACAAGACTTTAGAATTCAGATTAAATCCTGGAAACACACACTGCTTGGTCATATGATATTATATATTTTAAAAGTTTCCAATAAATAAAAATAACACTACGAGATATGGTAGATCCCTGAAAAACAATATCTGCTTATATATTCAAAAGCCCATGTTACACAATCCAAATTAGGTTCCTCATATTGAACTACTTGGGTTATGTGATGTGTAACAGACTTAACAATATCTGATATTAAATATTTTTAATTTGCTGACAATACAATAATGCCCAATGGTAATGTTGCCCAGTCTAAATGTAAGTGTAAATATTACAAATATAAACAATGAATAGATGAAATATCCATGTACAGTTTGATATTCCCACTGAGTCAAAATACTGACAGTATGACACATTTCAACTGAGTTGATGCGACTAATGCCATTCTTTCAGTGAGGATGTAATGAAAATACTGACCTTTTGTTTTCACTGGAACGATACTCAGCAAACATCCTGACAGCCTGGAGCTCAGGTGGGGAGCTGGGTTTAATGTCATCAAGGACCACAGCATACTTTCTCTGGGTTGACACAAAACAGAAGGGGTCAGTGTGGCCACGACTGTCAGCTTAATATACAGATAGAGTAATCAATACATAATAACTCCTCAATATACTAATGACAAGTGGGAACTCAGCCAACATATAAAGAAGCAATTTTTATATTTTCATATAAAAATACAACATTGTTACCTGGGCAATGTATGCTCTGTACAAAAACATGTCCCTTTCGACCTCCTTCTCTGGTGTTGAGGGCTGCAGGAAAGAAATAAAAACAGCAATCGAGTAAGCCATTCAATTTTGCATATATGCCTGTACATCACTGTACAAAACACTGAATAGCAGCCCTCCGACTGTGTTGATTACTGTTCATACATAATCTGCTGCAAAGTATGTGAGTACACAAAAAGATATACATACATATACACATACATACATACATACGTGTGTGTGTGTGTGTGTGTGTATCTGTTTTACTTAGATTTTATCTTTGTCATGTTTTAGATTACATTATCCTTTTTTACTCTACCTTCTTGGCTTTGGACAGGCTTTGGGGTATCCCTTTCATAATTTCCCTGTACCGTACTTGTATGATTGTATGTGACAAGTAAAGATGCCTGAATTAGGAGTCAGTTGACGACTAGCATGGCTACCGCTAGTGCCAGTATAGCTGATGATAGCTGATGGATCAGGATAGCCCAAGTCTTTCCAAAAATATGGATATTTAGCAAGATTTCCAACCGTTTGCCGACGCTCACCTTGACCTTCTGAGCCTCGTTGATACATTGCTGATAACTGCCGATGTAATAAGCATTTTTCACATCGAAGAGTTCATCAACATCTCCCTGCTGGGCCGCCATGTTGACTCCACTATTTCCTGACACGTAGCAAAAATGCGTCACATCCGGTTTTGTGTGTGTGTGTGTGTGTGTGTGTGTGTGTGTGTGTGTGTGTGGGGGGGGTTCAGCTCGGCGTCAGCGGCAGAATCCAAACAATTGTCTTTAATTAATATTAAACAAGCAGACATTCAATACGTATGCCCCGAAACAGCACAAATATGAAATACTTATTTAATTATTATTATTATTATTTTACTTGCATTTTCAACCATCGGATTCCACCGGCTACCTCGACATAGTTTTCTATGACCACGTGAGGACGCGCCAGGACAATCGGCCACCAGTGAAGGGACACATTCGTTTCTTAGTTGTAGTTAGACCAGGAAAACCTCCAGATTATGCCCTATTGTGTGTCTTTCTTTATTATGATAAGAGGCGTGTTGATTACCAGAACGCAGTGTGTCGTCTCGCAGACAAATGATGGAAATGAATGAACGTTTCGACCTCCTTGAGACTTCCTGCAAGGAAGTGCTCGCCAGACTGAGGAAAGGCTGCCCCCCGTCCTAAAAACATCCTGCAAACACATACACAGCACACGTGTGTGCTGCTACCCACTGTACCTATGATAGGGTGCTCAAACAATAACACTTGCAAAATGTCCAAATCGGCGCCATCGGATGTTAAAGCACCCACTGCATTGTTAGAACACAGGCAACGAACACCAGTCACAGTCCCTATTTTCACATCCATGCTTTATCATTTGCCAGGTGGCCTCGGGCTGTTTGTCATTGTTGATGTCGTAAAAGCTGCTCCCTCACTTCCTGCTCATTGTTCCCCAAACACAATTTCCTTTGGGAAACTCTCAGCCTTGGGGTTGGGAGCTGGATGAGGATAATTACTGGAAGCCGCGATGGGGGGCGGGGGACTGTTGTGGCCGTAAACGCTCGACGGTCCCTTGCGCTGGTCCGATTGGGCTGCTCCCGCCTAACGCGGGCTCGTTCATTGGCCAACCACGCCATCGATCACACACCACGGAGGACTCCCCGACAGTGACGAGAGGTTCGGCTCCTTCTAAGATTCACTTCCCGACGGAGCGACTCGGTCAAAGGAGTCGTTGGGTTTTCCGATCGTTCGTTTTTGATTCGGTCGGCGTGATCCGTTTCGGTGAGCGGGAGGCAGAAGGGTCGGTTCAGCTCCGTCTCACAATTAAACGTGCGAATCTGTCAAAGTTATTAATAAACAAACCATGGATCGAAATATGTTTTGTGTGTGAATAACAAAAGTGACTCGTGTAAGAATGATCCGTCACAAATCAGTCACAGCCAACCTTAATCATTATGACAAGATTCATTATTATTAATTACCATAAATGCACCCCCCCCCCCCCCCCATAAACCAGTCATCAATAAATATTTCCAGTTGGAAGTCAAGATTCTCTCACTGAACTACCCGAAGTCTGCCTGGCTGCTGTCGAAGCGCAGCGAAACGAACGGAGTGACTCCCGGGGCCCGAGTCATTTAAAAGACTCGTTCGCCACGAACGGATCGTTCGCGAGTCTTCCATCACTGCTGCTTAAGTTTGAAACTTTCGGGGGCCGAGGGGCATCGTGTTACAAGCTGCAGTAACTGATCCCACGGCGGGGAGGACGAGCGCACTTTTAATAATTTAGGCAGCAGGACCTGGAGGCTGGGGCAGATAATAGTGTATGGTTGCTCAGAGAGGAAGGGAACGAGAAACACGGAGACAACTCCCAACATGTTGTTTGGGAGATGTTGCGCGTTGCCGTGATGGACACTTGAGACAAGTCTGGCCAACTTTGTAGCGGTTTCTCCATCCCATAATCCACTCACGCCCGACTGTGGCTGGACTTGAGGTAAGTGTCGAGTTGCAACCCTTATACTCATCTTTACAGAAACATTTCACCGTGAAACAATGCCAACGCATTCTATCAAGACCAGTGGCACTTTGACAATTAAAAAAAAAAGTTGGGGAATTGAAACGAAGCAAAGTGCACAGTGATTCGATAATCACTATTTTTTGTGTGATCCAGGGGGAAACTTTTCACCCAAAGTTGTGTTTTTTGTCCCTGTTGTTTTGCCTTTACACCGGGACATCATGTCATAACAGAGGCTGCAGGGCAAATACAGCTGGCCTGTGTTGTGCCAGCACCGAAACACACTGCTCAACACTGCCCCTCCGAATCAATACCTCCACTGTTTAGTCTAGAGGTTCCAAACAGTCTCCAGATTGTAGGATAAACTGTGCACGAGTCCGGTAATCTTGACTCCCCATCTCCTCTTATGTGCGGAAGTGTGTATCTCTATACATTTTATATAATATAATGTACATTGTGTATCCAACTGACTCAGTGTTGGCCCTGGACCTCCTATGTCCCATACCTCCTGTATCTCCTATGAATAGTAACTGCTGAGTGAGTCAGGGCCCCAAAAAGTAGGACTACCCTCCACAAGTAAAGCTTCTTTCCCCTGCAGACCATAATGCTCTCAAACAAGGATCCCTTCCCACCACATCCACGCTCTGTTACTGCTGTACACTTGCACCTTACCTGCACATACCAAAGATTCAGCTATCTTATTGCAGTCTTTCTATTCTACCATCAAACACATCTTTCTTTTAATTCCTGCATTCTTGCATTTTGGAAATGAAGTTTGTATATCTTGTTTCTATATTTGTTCTATTCATTTGATATTTTTCTTGTTATTTTTTTATTTGTGTTTGCACCTGCACAGAAGTAAATTCCTTGTTCACCTTTCACTTGGCAATTAAAGATTAAGATTCGGCTTCTGCCGTGTGGGTATATTAACTCTGTGTAAATATGAGGCATATGCATGAGGCTCTCCTATTGTAGGCTGTGTTTAAAAAAAAAAAAAGAAAAAAGTAGACCCCATAGTCCAAGGCCCAATGTGCTTGACATGGTACCTGGCAGTAAGGTGCGTGTGTTCATGCTGAGAAGGATCCATGGTAACTCATTGACGAGAATAAAGAACTGCTTGACCTGCTTTAGGCTGCAAAGTTCAGCTGTTCAGGCAGGAGGCCGCCTGTTACCATGGAAACCCGAAACACTCGGCTCGGTGCCTTGTTTGGAGCAAGAAAATGCTGCATGGAGCCGTACACCAACATCAGATCAATGTTTTTATTTATTTATGTGTGTCTGTACACGCTGACAACAACAGAGAAATCAATCCCGAATGGATAATTGAGAGTTGGCTCTGTTTGATATCCCACTGTTAAAAATTGAGACAACCTGAGTCATCCTGGGTATGTTTTCTTTGTTTTAGTTTTTTTTTTTTTTTTTTTTCTTTTCCCCACAATCCTATCGCATTCACCAGTTTGCTATGTTCTCTTTTGACTCAGGCCTAACTCATGATGTTTTACTTTAAACACACTGGCTTTTGTCCCTCTGTTAGCCAAATGCCATCCGGGCGTCGGGTCGATAATATCGGCCATAAACGCACATTGGGTGTTTATAAAATATATATATATATATATATATATATATATATATATATATATATATATATATATATATATATATATATATAACACAAGGTGTTTGAGTCCTTGTCCTTGAGTCCTTGTTCATAGCTCAGACTCTAAAGCTAACACGCTCTGTTGATTTAATGCTGTCATTTATGTATACACACCATTGTAAAAACAGTTGACATACTTCCTACTTTGTCAGCAGATAAAATGTAAATTGTATGAAAAGCTCTTTGTGTTTTTATAATTACAGCAAATGAGCCCAAATCAACCTAAAGCAACAGCTCCCTTCTGAATTTGAATGCAACGACCACTGTTGTGTCGGTGACTGTGTTGGTGTGGCCCTAGGGCACCTTGGTAATGACGCCGCTCCTGTATTCCCAGCCTTATTAATATCCATGCGTGAGGCTGACTTGCCGTCGCCTTTTTAATTCTGTCAGCCGTACCGCTGTCTTTTTACAGTACGTTGCTGTTCTGTTTGTGTCTCACCTGTTGTCCGCGCCCCACACTGCCCTCCGCTACCTGTTGCACCACGGCGGACTGACGGCTCTTAGCCTCCAGTCTATTTCTTTCCAAATCAGAGGATTGAATTATTAATCCCTGATCCATTATATGCCGACGTGTGAATTATTAATTGCTCAGCAGGCTCCCGCAGATCTGAGGGGACTAAAAATGGGCAGGGTAGGCCTGGATTTCTGAGTGAAGGGAATTGCTGTCTCCATTCTCAGCAGATAAGCGCAAACGTGTGTGTGTGTGTGTGTGTGTGTGTGTGTGTGTGTGTGTGTGTGTGTGTGTGTGTGTGTGTGTGTGTGTGTGTGTGTGTGTGTGTGTGTGTGTGTGTGTGTGTGTGTGTGTGTGTACTCGTTACACACAAAAACCTCTTTCAGCTTGGAAAAACACACCATCACAAGCCATCATGCTCAGTATGTACACAGAATTATATTTAAAATGCACATACACATACTTGTACATAAAGGTCTATCATGTCAGGGTGGAGGTACTGGATGTTCATGCATGTGAAGTAACCACTACACGCCCCCACACACGCGCTCATATCCTGTCCACTCGTTTGCTGTTGCGTAACAACTCAAGAGGACGTATAGAATCTCTAATATAGGAAGAGTCGACGATAAAGGATGAACTTGTCCTGAAAAGCTGCTGTTGATTCCCGACACTGAGCCGCTCCATTGATCGGGCTGCGTGAGCGCCTGTGTGTCCTCTGTGAACACAAAGCACGGACGCACTTTATATAACAACGGGGGATTGTCTATTGTTTCTCCAAGTGGAGACGGATTATGTCATGCAGCTGGAGAGAATCTGAAGTTTCCAATCAAGTTTTTCCTGTTGCGATGCCTGCTAATGTAATGATTTAGGAAGTTGGAAGGGGGGAGGGGAGGGGTAATTGTTTTGTTTGTGTGTTGCTCTCAGGGGACCCACATTAATTTTTTTTTTTATTTTTTTTTTTTTTTTGTGCCATTGTGGCCAGTATTGAAACAATGTTCACCATGTATGAGGCTGATAAGTAGGCGGTGCTCGGAAACTTTGTGTATGAAACAGCCTGCCATAGATACAAATCGCTCCCAACATTTTACTGACCCTTTTCTTTATTTTCTATCCCTTTGACTCCACGTTGCTCTTTGACTATGATCGAAAAAGTAAAGGGTCAAGAGGACCTCGTGCATCTGGTGTCTGGGATTAACCCACCCACCCAACCGGCCAGACACTTGCCTAAAAGCCCGGTCTGTAACGCAGACGTTGAAATTCATAATCCCTAGATTTGTTTACATAGTGTTTTATGAGTTCTAACTTTTTTTTCCTTTCCGCTATGACTATGTTTGGTTGGTTTGAGACCGTGTGAAAGATGAGAATGAGTTCTGCAGCTATTTTAAATAGATTAATGGATTGTTTACTTTTCCTTTATTGTTTTAAAGTCCCTGTATAGTGACTTCAGTGATTTGTTTCTAAACACATTATACATGTTCGAAAGTAATGAAAACATGTGAAAAGACTGAACGATGTCGGACTGAATTGTGGAGTTTGACCATGAAACTGTTTCTCAACATTTTTGTGGTACAGTTTTTTTTGGACAGGGCTTCATACTTCTGCACTACTACACACGTCATACTCGGCATGGCGCCTCCCCCTAACGCTATATAATCACCAGGTCGCAATCAGAGCATCAGTGGTGAAATAAGCTAAGCTAACAGCCCAGAGTTTGGGATAAAATGCTGTTTTGGTAATAAACACCGGGAAAAAGTAAATAATAGTAAAATGTGTCTTCACGGCGACCATGAACCAATGCCACCGATGCCCAGAACAAAACAGAACCGTCCCGTCGGGTTGACCGTGGCTACATTAGCATTAGCTGCATGCTAGCAGGAGCCACAGCCTGCCTTGCGGAGGAGCCAGCAGGGGGCACCGGAGAGGGGGTGCTCCTGCAGCCCGACCAGCTGCGCTTTGAGGTCAGCAACTAGACACAGGACTGGGTTCAGAAGCACAACAATTAAAACCTGAAAGTTACCCCAATGTAAACGTTTATATGTTATTACACAATTAATGCGATTATGCGTGGTTTCAACGTCTTAAGTGGACACGCCCCCAGTGTCTCAGAACAGAGGGAACTGCCTTTTTTTTTTTTCTACACAATTTTGAAACCTAATTTCATATACTTGGCAATTTTTTTTATTATTATTATTTTTTTTAATCATTCAAATTTGACTGGGTGGTTTGTAACATTTTTCTGTGGTGTGACAAACTCAACACATATTTATTTTTGCTTCACAGTGACTTTAACTAAGCTGACCATTTGAGCAACATGTTGATATTATGAGTAGGGTTAAGATAAGATCAAGGTCTATGTAGTTTAGTTTAGATCTGCAAGTCAAACTCTGCAAGAAATATTCTACAGATAGCATTTGAGTACTCGGATCATCCAAAATAACATGGTTTAAAGTTGACGCATTGCGCGGCATTTATCTTCATGTCTTCTTTTTTTGGGGGAGGGGGCTTGCGATGGTCCAAGATGAAATCATTTGTCTGAGGAATACATCTGCCCACTCCCAAAAGTATTAAAAAAAAAAATCAGTGCAGTGATACAGACCCCTGAGCCCCCTGAGCTGTCTGTTCAATGATGTCATGGCTGCATGAAGTGTTCTGCATCCAACTGATCCTGTTTGTGCTGTTCCACCTGCAAACTGATCCCTCTCAGGGGGAGAAGGGACCAGGGAGGCCAGGAATGAAGCTGTTTGCATGTAATATGCTTACAATGGTCATTCACGTTCTTAATTTGGATACGGTTTTGAGAATCCTCCTCCGATAAAGTATACAAGGTTAAGCTAAGGAGTTGAGGTCACTGTCAAATTGGATGGGGGGGGGGGGGGGGAACCTACAAGGACTACAAAGGATTCTAAGACATTTTGCATATATTGCGATATTTGGTGGTCAGCTGTGGTAGAATTAAAGTCCATCCAATGTTTTGCTTGTTAACATAAATTACTTTTAATACAAAGCCATTCTGAGTCATGCATTCAGTCGTAGTGATGGATTTTCAGATCTGTTATGATTTTTTTTTTTTTTTTTTTTCTTCTGAGAAGAAAGTACAGCTGTACATATTTGAACAAGTCATTAATGAGTACGAAATGATGACATCTGGTGACACCGACATCAGTCAAAATCTGATATGAGAAGGTTTTCACAGACAAACACTGTTATTGCTCTGATTGAGCGCCAGCCATGCACGTGGACATTACAGGCCAGCTTAACTTGCCTCTGAGGAGATCCATATTTAGTTTAGTTTTCCTCTTTGTCTTCTATCTTATCTATATCCATCAAGCTGTGTGGCAGTGGGTGCTGGTGTTCTGTGTGCCAAAGAGTAATCATTCTCATAAGGGGGTGGCACAACGCAGAGTAGGTGGAAGCTACAGGTGTGTCCAATTTCTGTCAATTTCTCACCTGTCAGACCTCGGGTGGGTTTGACTGTCAAGCGAGTCCACCACGGAGACTGAAACCTAAAATCTTAGCGACAGCCAACCCGCTGTTGAAGCTGACTTGGTAAAAGCTGCACAAAATGCAGGGATTTGCTATATATGCCACTTACATGAAAAGCCAATTTACAGCCAGATATTTAAGGGGCACATCAAGTTTCTACTGACCGCCCATGATCCTCCAGTAGAGTAACATAGGTTTTGTTTTTCTTCTTTGTTGAGATTGTCTTTCAGCACAGCTTTTTCCCTTTCCCGAAGCACCCACCTTCTCCATCCTGGAGGCCAGACGGGCCCCTCTTCACCTACATGAGGGCGAGCTCCTATGGGTAAAGCAGCCCGGCAGAGTCCCTGGCTGTCGCCACGGGTCCGGTCTGCACACCGGGGTCAGGTTTCATTTCCATGAGTCATGTTTGTGCGGCCTCTGCCTACATGTCGTCTGAGGGGAATGTATGGCGTCTTGTTCTGAGCAAGGTGTCGTTGATTATTTTGTGGCCGGTTTAACAGTCCTCCAATTATGCTGAGGAGCTGTTGGCTGTTGCCCAAGGTCTGGTTTTCATTTAGATTCAATATTGCTTAGCCAGCCAGACCCTGCCACAAAGGTTTTGCCTAATGTTTGTCTTGTACTTATACCTCTGCTTGCGTTTATACATTTAAGGTTTGTGGTTAGGTCTCTGGGTTTTGTATCTTGCTTTAAAACTCAGAGGCGTTGTCAGTCGTGTCGTTCTTTAATCCATTGTGGTTCTGCTGCCGTAGTGGGTACGGGGGTCCCTAGCCTCAAGCCTCTATCCTTGGCAATACCAACTAATATTGTCACTGAATTAAAAAAAACAAACCTGGCTTCAAAACCTTTTCATTGCTGTCAGCACTTTTCAGAGAGAGAGAGAGAGATCCTGCCGTCCTTTAACCCAGAAACCTCCAGGTTGAGGCTCCTGAGCGCCGTCATGTCATAGTTGGATTGAATTGTTTGGAAATCACAGGGATGAAAGACAAATGCTGCTTTGCTTCGTTTCTGCCTCTCCTTCCTCGGCAGCATTTTTCATCAGCAGGCAACGGTACATTGTCTGCGAGGGCTCGGGTCCCCGACGAGACAGGAATTTAATGAGCGCGCAAAAATTGCCCTTCACTTGCTGAGCTATTTTCCCAAACG
Source organism: Zeus faber (assembly GCF_960531495.2). Lineage (NCBI taxonomy): Eukaryota > Metazoa > Chordata > Actinopteri > Zeiformes > Zeidae > Zeus > Zeus faber. The sequence continues at coordinate 44,043,931 of NC_137193.1, forward strand.
CACTCTTACCCATTTCTTTTCTATTGTCTTATTCAAGCATCAGAGGAGGCAGGGCAATGAGAAGGAGGTGGTATTGTGAAGTTACCTGAGGTGTCGTAATTCTCGCTTGTCTCTCTCTGCCTTGGACCCCCAGGGGCTGACAGCTATGATTAAAGGTTACGAGAGCAGTGATTGGCTTGTTTCAACATTTAATCAGAGTTTCTAAAATGAGTACATCGAAACAATTACTGCATCAAAATAGCTGCTTTTTCCCAGAACCGGTCACTTTCCTCTTTAATTACCCATTTCAAAATGAAATTACATCAAAATATGTGGCGCTTTTTAAATTCAGTTTTCCCTTCCATAGCTTTCATATGTTAAGCGGATCAGAGCGGTTGGTAATGTTCCAAAGCCACAGTGTGCGGTGTTTGATATCATAATTATGCAAACGGTCGCCTAAGATTTTCCAGTGATTCTTGATCAGCGCTGTGAGGAACCTGATTAGCCTTGCCGTCTATCGACAGGGAGAGGGTGAAAGCTCAACAACAGGAGACTGTGTGTGTGTGTGTATATATAAATCACTCCTCTTATCCGACACTTACATTTCCCTGGTGCTTCAGGATAGAGATGATATCCCCCGCTTGCTCTCTCTTTCTCTCTCTCTCTCTCTCTCTCTCTCTCTTCTCTCACTCCCCCTCTCCCCATGTGTCCTCCCTGGGAAGCATCCTACTGACTCTCCAAGGAGTCTTATTGATATTCTTAGCGAGGCGGCACTGTGAGAGGGAGGGTGGGAGACGGAGGAATGAAAGTCAGACGCTGCAGCAGCAGATGCGGTGCCATCTCATACCAACAAGAATAAAAAAATAAATAAATAAAAACACAAGTCACCCAGCAGGGACGTTATCCTTTATGTCTTCTCCCGCACTAATAGCACCTGTCTATTATTATTATTGTTATTGTTTCATTTTTGGTTTGTTTGTTTGTTTTTTGAACGGGTTTACAAGTTGTCCATCATAAAGGTTTTCAGTAATCTCTAATGTTATTCCGGCCCACGTACAGAGAAGGAAAAAAAGATTGCATGGGCATTATTTCATGACGTGAATTACTCCTATTATGGTAGGATGTAATTAATTTGTTCCCCTGTGTCATCTCTGGCTATTTTTAGCCGGGCGATGGCAAGGGAAATGTGCAGAGGAAATAAGGCCTTTTGTCGTTGAGACTGTTGACATTGGTTCCCTGAGGCATAGCTGTGTTTCAGTTAATTGAAATTGAATTGTATTTACTTGGTTCCGTTGTCTGAAGTGGCAACATCTCTCGGTAAAACTCACAGGTCTGTCTGCTCTCACACCATAATACACATCACGCTCATTAGATGAGATATTTGTTTCCTGCTTCAGATGGAAATTGAGTGAATGGTTCTGATAAACTTCTAGATTCAGTCCAGTGTTGTTTGAGACCCGCCTGTTCAACGCTTTTAAAAACAATGTATTGTGCCAGATGTTTGGAATTGATTATCACAATGAGCAAAACGGTGTCCGTGATTAAAAGAAGAGAAACTTATATGTTTATCGGGAGAGAGAGAGAGAGAGAGAGAATTTCTGAAATGAGTCACTGACTGAACTTCCCTATTCCCACATCCTATAGAGGAATGGCTCTCAAATGGAGGCTCCGGATCCTCTTAAAAAAAATAAAATAAAAATCTTTATAAATTTGTACTGCATTTCTGATACTAAGCTTTTACTTTGAAACACAGATCTTTTTGAGAACATCATTATGTTATTATTTTTGAGCCACCAATCACCACCTTTTGATTGGGTACCATTTATTTTTTTACCTTTGCTGATGTATTGATACACTTTTTCCCACTCGTTGGACTATTTTTGAAAACGTGCATGAGTGGCCGTTTTGGGATTAGTTTAGACAGCAGCAATGGATGGGACGCGAAGTAAAACGTCAGTTTTTTTATTCAAGCACCTTAAGAGTCAACATTTAGTTTTGAGCCAGTGGTCCGGTTTTTGTGGCTGTGGTTCAGATTTGTTTGTTTGTTTTTTCTATCTACTTATTTTCCTAGTTCGATGACAACCCTCTAATGCAGCCATTCCCAAGCATAAAAATGCCACGGCCCAATTTGAAATCTGAAAATCTTCTGCGCACTGCCCACTCAAACCTTTAATCACATCTGGTCAACACATGAGACTAAGATGAGGTATTTCCCGATATATTTTTTATTTCATAAAGCTTTGTTTTTATTAGTTCTCATTACTTTTTTTTTAATGTAAACTTTAATCATAAATATTTTATGGTGATTTCAAACTTAACTACAAAATTGAAAATTAAAAACGATTTGTTTTATTGTAAAGAAATGACCTCTTGCAGCCTACCTGCAGTACCTTCACGGTTCACCAGGGGCCCGCTGCCCACACTTTGGGAAACACTGCGCTAATGTATTCAAAGGGCCAGTCTGCATCGTATCGAGGCTGTGAGAAACTAACCTGAAACTTATGATGCAGCTCCTGAAGTGGGTCATTTGATGAGGGAGACGCGGGGAATGCGAGCGCCGGAGCCTGGCTGACCCCCCCCCCCCCGCCATGAGTTACCATCATTGGCAATGACTTCCATTGAGTCACCCTGCTTTGTTTTTGCGATGCCGGAACATGCGCACGTACAGTACAGACACACATCTTGGTACACACGAGGGGGAAAACAAGCAACGGATAAATTGTCAAACCCAAGTGGGATGAATGAGGTTGTGATGTCCGTCCCCATGCACCATTACCCTCGCATGCATGCACACCTTGCTCTGCAAATAGATATTCCACAGATGAGACACCGCTATTATTTTGTCCATTTCAGATGATGAGCCCTTTAACTCCCATGTGCCACCAAACTAAATTTTTATTTATTTATATTTATTTTTATTTTTTATTTTTTTCCCTCATCCATGTTGTTTGTTCTGAAGTGAGGGGTCGCTGGAAATGATTTGACGCTGCCACGGCTCGTTATGGGATGGACGTGTTTCCTGTCGTTCCACTATCAGAGAATCTGATTTCACCTTCCAAGCAAAACACGGCTGGATTTGAATTATTGAGATTATAAATTCTTCGACGGCCTTTTATCCCATACAGGAAGTTGTTCGTGTTGCGGTTCTTTCCGTTCCTGCCGAAATCTTGATTAAAAATAATGTTCCTGGAAGCAGCCGAGCACAGCAGCCGGTGTGATGTTTCACCTCACCTCCTGTTCCCTCTCCCTCTCTCCCACACTTTCCTCTGTGCCACCTCTCTATCGCTTCCTCCATATGTTCCCTACCTTCTTCTCCTGTTGTTCCATCTTATTTTTTAGGTTCTCTCTTTTTCCTTTTCTTTCTTTTTTTCCTTTTTTCTTTGTTTCTTTTGCATCTTCCCGCCGTTGCACCAGACTCGTACCAGACCATGGACTCCTTCAGCACCAAGAGCTTGGCCCTGCAGGCGCAGAAGAAGCTGATGAGCAAGATGGCCACCAAGAGCGTGGCCAACCTCTTCATTGACGACACCAGCAGCGAGGTGCTGGACGAACTGTACCGCGTCACCAAGGAGTACACCCGCAACCGCAAGGAGTCCCAGAAGATCATCAAGAACCTGATCAAGATGGTGGTGAAGCTCGGGGTACTCTACAGGAACAACCAATTCAACGGCGAGGAGCTGGTCCTCATCGAGAGCTTCAGGTCAGAGAAGGAGATTCATGATTTGTTGTTGGGTTTTTTTTTTTTGTTTTTTTCCCCCCTTTACGTCATACCGTTTAAAAATGAATTTTATCTTTGAAGGAATTATAGACAGACAGTTGCACTGGCTAATGAATGATAGCAGTCGTAAAGCAATGAATTATTATTGTAGGGTTGGCCGTCATGAACACAATAGATGGTGCCGTGTTTATTTCAAACGCCCATCACAATCTATAAGTATTACCATTTTTCCTCAAATAATGACCATTCCCTTTATTTACCTCAACTGCAGAGGGTATCAGGCCTTTATTGGAAGCAGGTTTATATGTGAGGCAGGCTTAAATTTCAAATTTTCTGTGTTTATTAAGTATATTTTATATTATAATTGTTTTATTTTAGTATGAATTTTAAATCAATCTTTCGTCTGGTTGCCATGCCATCCAAATACATGTATAATGAAAAAAGAAAATTCGTAGCTACTCGAAAAGTTTCACTTGTGGTGGTAGTCGGGGACGGGGGAATTACAGTTTTTCGAGTCTTCCTTCAAACCAGTACTTCCAACAACACTTTGGAGCAGACCGAGAGCGGGGCATTTGTCCCAAGAAGCGATCTGCTCTGCAGCAGCAGGGAACAGAGTAAATTAAATACATCTACAGTAAAAACACACTTTTGGAGAAAAGATCGCTCTGATGGAGCTGCGGAGCTGTTCTTATCAGTTTTGGATTCGAGGCAGGCTTTTATTTGTTTGTGTCGACCACGCCCCCGGCATTTAGTAGTGGCCTGCTTTATATTTGAGGAAATATGGTGTTTGAATTTTGGTTTATTTCCTCTTCTCAACAGTGCAGACAAGGTGTTGAGCATTAATGCTTTAATGCCTTGTTCCTTTGAAAATGACCAAAATGCCTCCTCAGTAATTTTTTAATGTAACATAAGATTTCTAACAGTGAAGATGGTTGATTGATATGCAATGGAAAAGTTAATTTAGCAATAATATTAAATGATCAAGCTGTTAAATTGTCAAAATGTTGTAAAGTTCAAAATCTGCTTTTCCAACAAGGTACATGAATGAAATGAGCAACCGTTTTGGCAGATTACCTTGTGTCACAGGAACCTTAACAGCCTCTAGAAGAGAAGAACCAAGGAACTTTTTTGTTCCTTTAAAAAAAACAAGTAGTGAGGAAGTGAGTACTATAAGCTTTGTTGGTATTTAAAAATGGCGGTTGCTGTGATTGACAATTCTCATGTAATGCACAACCTAACTTTTGGGGGTCGTCTTTTTTTTTTTTTTTTTTTTCTTCTTCTTCTTCTTTTAGAACCAGGAACCAAGTTGCTGGTTCCTAAAACCGTTCCTTTGGTGGAAAAAGCTTCTAATTTATAAGGATTTTGCATATCCAAATAAACCTCAACTTCTACCTTCCTTCTACCTCGCAGGAAGAAGGTCCACACGCTGGCCATGACCGCTGTCAGCTTCCACCAGATCGAGTTCACCTTCGACCGCCGGGTGATGAGCGCCATTTTGAACGAGTGCCGCGAGCTGCTCCACCAGGCCATCAAGCGCCACCTGACGGCCAAGAGCCACTCACGGGTCAACCACGTCTTCAATCACTTCGCCGACTGTGACTTCCTGGCGACACTGTACGGGCCATCGGAGGTCTACAGGGTCCACCTGCAGCGGATCTGCGACGGCGTCAACAAGATGCTGGACGAGGGGAACCTCTGACCCCTGGCACTACCAGCTTTAGTGACCCCTCGTATCTTCAGCTGTTTCTGTTGTGACTCTACTTTTAACAGAAACAAATTGGACGTTTTGTTTTTTTCCTATTTGTTTTTCTTTCTGTGTGCGTATCAAACATTACTGTAAAAGTGAAGCCCTCCTCACTAGTTCGTCCAAAGTCTGTCTTGTTTTTTCATTTTTCTATACTGTTATTTAACAGTAAACGAAACCCAAAGGATTTCTTAAGTGAATGTAGAACTGTTTGCTCTTATCAGAACAGTCTGGAGACGGAGCCGCATGTCTTCGCCTCTTATTTAATCAAAACGACAAGTCCAGCTATAGGGCTTCAGTCCGATTTCAGGAAAGGTGCCTCTGATGGACGGAAATGGTTTGGGAAGCTCCCAAAGAGCGAGAGGGAGTGAGAGGGAGTTTCCATCTACCCAAGGACATAAAGAAGGGATTTTGTTGCTAAAAGCGGTAATGCACTTAATACTAAACAAGCGCTGTACTTTCTTGCTAAAATGAAACTATGTTAAGCACAGCGGTGGAATAATCCTGCTTAGATATGCCTTTTCAAATCTCACTCTCATGCACTGAACGGCGTACACTTAACCTAGAAAGACCGATCTTTTTTTTTTTTTTCTATAGGCAACGTACCGATAAACCTATTTTTCTCTCTAATGGTCTTGGTTTTATATCCCGCACAGCAAAGTCAGAGTATTTGGGCCACAGGGAGACTATAAAAGTGAAGGAATTTGATTGTGCTGTGCATTTAGACGGTCTCCATGCTCACTTTAGAGTCTTGGCAGCGTAAGCTCCTCTGAGTTGATACCGCCACGTGGAGGGACTTTTTCCACTTTTATTTCTTTAAATGCCTTATACACTGCATGGGACGGAGCATCGGCGCTTTTCTATCGGAGGCAAAAAGGCATGTCGCGTCGGACATGACCGGGAGCCTGCCTTTCAGCCAGGGTCGCCCGCGTTAAGATCTTTCGGTGTTGCCTTTGGGTTGAGCCCACCAAAGTTCTTGTCCAAATTTTCTGACAGATCTTGACAAACCTCCAGCAGATCAAAGGCTGGGTGTGAGCACGGTGCAGGGATGAGGGGAATTGTACAGGGGGTTTATCATTCTGTTGTGTGGTCAGATCACAGCAATGCAGCCGCAAGCCTCTGCGAAGGGCGTCGCAGGCGGGCTGCAGAGATTAATGCAGGCCAACTCTCACACACTACCTGGGTTCTACTCTCCCTCTGCAATTATAGCTCCTCACTCCGGCTGGGTAATGGCTGCAGCCTGATCCACTCCATTTCACACCGCAACGCACCCCATGTAATGTGATGGTGAGAACCTCCTGTTTGTGTGATGAAAGTCCCCCTAATGGATGGAAGCATGATGTGTTTTTCTTATAAAGATGCATATGGGTTCTTACTGCTACCCCTCACCCAGACCAGATAATAGATGTCATTTCCTTTTGTCTGTGTTTTGTTTTGGGTTTTTATTTTATTGTTTTTATTTTTTTTAATCACCGAGCCTGTTGGGGGAAATTGTTGCACAAAACAATCGTGTTGCACAAAGTGTGTGTGTGTGTGTGTGTGTGTGTGTGTGTGTGTGTGTGTGTGTGTGTGTGTGTGTGTGTGTGTGTGTGTGTGTGTGTGTGTGTGTGTGTGTGTGTGTGTGTGTGTGTGTGTGTGTGTGTGTGTGTGTGTGTGTGAGTGAACGGAGCCTCGTAATAAGCGCTGCGCTTTTTCAGATGGAATTGCTGAAATTTGAACTCCATCCAACAGCAGCTCCACCAAAGACTGAAGTGTCACTGATGTGGGTCTGGTGAAAACGGATCCTAATCTAAGTATTTAAATGAAATAGAAGCAGTAGTACACACTTCATGTCATAACCATGATGGCGGCAACGGCTTTCTAATTTACACCCTTCGCTCTCACACAATTTCCCCTTGCACTGTTTTGTTTAAACCGTTTTTTGTTTTTCTTTAACCTTATTGCTGCGTGAGGATTTAAAGTGACTGGATGTATTCAAGTCCATAAGCCAGTTCATTTCCAGTGCCTGTTAGATGCCATTCTCTCCAATCCTTTCACATCTCAGGTTTGTTTAAATCTCCCAACAAGTGAAATCCCTGACACACTTAGTAGAATGCACCATCGGAACGTGCGACTCCACTGGAGAATCCGTCTCATGGCATTTTTCTGAATGGGAAATATATATATATTTTTATTATTTCCATTTATGTACTGTACATACGATTGTTTTTGTTTACTTTCTTGTATTGTATCTACATGACAAATATAATACAATTTACTTTTTTTAAAGAAAAAATGTTGCATGTCTTTTACATTATTTAACGCTCAAGGCCCCCGCCAGCTCCACCATGAGATGTTCGATTTTGTAGCCAGTTCAAAGAATAATCTGACTGTGCCTGGCCTGGATTTATTCACCCAAATCCCTTTCTCCCAATTGCAGCAAAGTTGTGAAGTTATCACAGTGACCGACAAACGTTTTAATTCCGGGTCTGTTTTTCCTGGTTCCTTGAATAGGACTTGGTCCGGTCAAGGGTAATGCAGCCTTAAATGAATTTATTTCTTAATTTTTGATAGATTATGCTGTTACCTCAGCCAAAAAAAATTATTTAGTTACCAAACAAGCAAGTAAAATGCTAGATTTTATTGCAGTCTTAAGCTTCAAATGAAACAAAAAATGTTCACTCCCGCAACTGCTAATTAATATTATTCGACAGGGATTGATAAGTATTTGTCTCCAGATGATAAATTCAGACCCATTTCAGTTCTATTATTCTGCTAAGTGTCCCATTAACTTTGGAGGGTTAATAGCTCGATATGCATTTTTAAGTGAGGGCTCGGAGGAACACAGTGGAGACCAAACACTAAATAAATAAAACTTAAAAAAATAAATAGACTATCACATCTCACACATCAGTCTCTCCTCACTGTTTGAGTCAAGGTAAGCAGACTGTCTTCTATTCATATCTTATATATGTTAAATACAAAAAGTAATGGTGAAATTCAGAAAGTTAGGATCTGTGACATTTAATTGGAGGATAACTGCAATGAGTTTTTAAGGTTTCCTGCACTTGTCTCCAGTATGACTTGTTCAAACACTATGATAATTACAATTTCTGAACGACAGTCACGACGTGATTATCAAAGTGGATACGAATGAGGGCTCTACAGTTTGGTGTGAAGCTGGCTTCCATTGGGGCAGAATTATCATTTCTACATAATGAAGTAAGTACAAAGGAACTGTCCTGCATCCTAAGAGGGAGTGAAATGAACGGAGCGCAAAGGAATCATTTCACATTCTGCTCAGGCCCGCTTGCAAAATACGGAGTTATAGCAGATGGTCCAGGCTGGAAAAACCAACCTCAACTAGATCAGATTCTGTTTGACAAAAAAGTAGTCATGATTTTGAATGTGCTTTTATTATCAATGGAGCAAAGCCACTGTGCAAAAACAAATCGATCGATCTTTCATTCATTTCACTATCTATTGTTCTGCTCCGAATGGGAAAAGATAATTGAGACTGTGTGTATTCTGAGACACATAAACCTTGTTGTGATCAGTTTTAGTATCCATCAACCCACTGCAGTCGTAACAGCGACAGTGTTTGCATTTGTATTTATATAAATACAAATGCAAACACTATCGCTGTTACGACTGCATACGTTAGCATTTCTTCCTGCAGCAGATTTAAAAACAAAAAAAATGCAATGTTATTTGCAAATGGGTAAATATGATCACTGCTCGCCAAAATAAAAAAAACCCTGATTTCTCCAGTTTGTTTCATTGAAAGGCCACAGAATATCAGGCGTAATAAGTCCACATCCCAGCACTGGGCGGGCAGTCGGAGGCAGAATGGAGAGTTTCCGCAGGAACACAATCAGAGTGGTCCAGCCTTTTGTTTTAAAACAGACCCTTTTTCTTTATCTGTCAAACAGAAACCAGCGCAAAAAGACTCGAACTTCCTAATAGAATGAGCCCAAAATGCAAATTCATCTGCGGGATTTTTGAGCTGCTGATATGAGAAGAGCTATCTATCTGTTTGATTTATTCTGTGAGTAGCTGATATCGATGGAGCTTAAATGGAATTATATCTTTCGCCACATTATCAGAGGCCCCCATGCGTGTGTTGTGTGGCCAGTATCCATCTACACTTTTTTGGAATCCGACTGGAACTTTTAAGCAGTTTCATTTTTCATTATTCTTAATAACAAACCCGATGGCAGGTCTGTTGCACGCTTGAGCAACGCCTCGTTTTATCCGCCGCTGTTGTTTTTTAGTCCTTCCACACTGTTCCTCATCCTGTATGCTTCAAGGTGCTCTCCCCTCTGGCAAGCACATAGCTGTGACACTACGCTTGCAACTAAGAACTCTTTCAAAAGTCTTTTTTTATTTATTTATTTATTTTTCTTTATTCTTCCTCTTTCTCAATCTCGTTTTTTTTTGGTTTTTTTTTTCCCCCCAACTCCAGCGCTCTCACTCTGCCTCTCCCTCTCTTTCTCTCGCACACTCTCTCTCACTCACACTCACTCTCTCTCTCTCTCTCTCTCTGTCTGTCTTCATCACTCTCCTCTCCTGGCTGCCGAGGTTCCTCAGAGAGCACCTGACAGACATGTTATTCAAGGATGAAAAGAGCGTCGTTGAGGGGGAATCCAAAAGCAGACAACGCACAAAATGTATAAACGGGAGGGCGGGAAGACGCTGATTTGCACCCAGTGCACAGAGCGCGGCCGCCGACGTGACAGCGGTTACTCAAAAGAGACGGGAAGAGCCGGCGTCTGCTGCTGACACTGGAAAAGACCATTTTGCTGCGAGAGAAGGTCTCATCTTGCTCGTCCTGTAAATACAGTGTTTGGTACAGCGTGCCACGCCGCCGCCCGCTTCCACATCCACACAGCCACACACACACACAAATATACACATTTTGAAAAGTGTAAGGTGTCACTGCCTTTAAGAATTCACCCCAGGGGAAAGTCTAAAAGCCATTTGGAAAAACAACATGTTGACAGAGACAGGTAGGGTCTTGCCGCTAAAGAGGAATACATTTGAACCTCGTTCTGTCTCCCTGCGTTATATCATCTGTTCAGTGATGTGCTCTCTCCTCATCTTCGGGTTGTTTTGAGGAAAAGGATGCACTACTTGCTGCAGCTGTAAGAAGGCCCTCAAACAGGGACACCTGCGGGAGCACGGGGACACACACAGGCGGACGAAAAAACACACAACCAGGTGGGGAGTCGCTGCAGAGCCGTAGCGATTGGGTGGAAGTGGGATGTTGTTCTACATAAAGCAAAAGGTCTAAAAAGGCAGATCGGGGACGTTTCAAGTCATGATGGCGTTTCCTCCAGAGCAGAATAAACTCTTAGTCACCACCAAACGATGGTTTTGAGCAATAAATATACATAATTCAGTGGATCTCACTGCAATTCCACAATAGAAAAAAAAAAAAAAAAAAAAAGAATAACTCTGCAGTATCATTTGGCCAAGCAGGACGTCTCTCTCTCTCTCTCTCTCTCTCTCTCTCCCCCGAACTCTCTCCCCCGAAAGGCGTTTTTTGCCTCTTTTGACATGAATGAAAACAACATGATTTGTTTGAAAGGTGGCAGGGAGGAGGTGTATTGATTTCTTGGAAAGAGAGAGAGGGAGAGAGAGAGAGAGAGAGAGAGTTAAAATTAGGTGATTAAAGGGGCCAGCAGGTGAGCTGGGTGAGTTCAAACATTACTCAAACATTACTCTCTGTTTAGCAGTCATCAGAAAGGTGAGTGAGCTCTATTTCCCAAAGGAAAAAGGGGATTCAGCTGAGCTTAATACCTGAATATCTTACACCCTCATATCTCTGATTGTAGATATGTAGAAAAATACTGATACACACCTCACAGACACACACACTCACACGTAGTGGAACGATGAAGGAGCGTGGATGCTGCAGAGTACCTGGAGGCTGGAGGCGAGAATGCACTTCCAGCTCAGTTAAATGAGCAGCAGCTGTGGCAGGTACTTATTATTCAACACCGACTTCAAAATGAGCAACTATTGTGTGTGTTTTGCTGCCGTGTTATTTATGGACCCCCGCTCTGTGGGTGGTTGTTTGGTTGAAAGCCAAGATTTACGTTCTTTTTTTAAAGAGGTGCCTGACTCAAGTCCAGCACACGTGGGCCTACGATCTCTGAGTTTAAAAGTTATTGTCAGAATGTTACTCGTTGCTGTTACACGTTCCATTACTCAATGCCCAACGTGTAGTCAGTACATCACACGAGTCACACCAATTAAATGAGCAAGCGTGTTCGTTATTTCTTTATGACGTTGCCCTCTTGAATTACAAAAGGTTTAGAGGAAACTTAATCCTCATTTAAAGACGGCAAATTGAAAAGCCGTGCTGTGAATAGGGGGAAAATGGATTAATCTTCTATGAGAATCACCAATTATTCAAGATGCGTGAATTATGTCAAGTTGTACAATCTCAGCTTGTAATGTCTTCTCCCTCGTATTCAAAGTTCATATTTTGAATCATGTTCCAAGATGAGCACAGAAAATGATTCCTGTTCACACTGTGGTCTATATTTCCAATAAAGAAATATAAGCCACAAGGCTTGTATTTTTTATGTGTTAGATATCATAAATATACTGCTTAAAATTTGAATGGGTAATGGAATTCACTGAATATTGTATACATGTCATGGTAGATTCAAGAGGTTATTTTTCACATAAATATACATACATTCATACGCAGGGATTGTACATTTTGCTTTTTATTTTTATTTTTACAAATTTGTACTGTAATCTATAAACCTATTGATCTCCCAATAATTGTCGATTGAAACTCATCCCACAATAAATGTGGACAGGCTTCACAAAAATGCAAATTTCATTTTCTAACGTAGGGGAGTACTTAGTGGAATTTTGTTGGTCTTTTATTGCTAATCCAACATTCCAATTGTTTGTTGCACATTACTATAATTTGGGGTTTTGTTTTATCCATGTAGAAACATTGTAGGCATTTTAAAAACATTTTACTAAAGCTGGAAAACAATTGACAGTATGCATGTTAAAAGGCTTGAATTTGACCTTTTGAGTCCCGATGATGGCAGGTACTTTTCTCAGGCGATTCAGGGCATCGGGGAGAAGGGATCCAACTGCCGTTACGTCTGCAAAGATCAGCCCTCTGTTGCTGACAGATTATTGGTCGTACCTCCAACAACACCACATTTTGCTCGACTTGTCAATTCAAGGCTGCTGTCTCACTGCAAGCAGGGAGATTGAAAATGAGCTATTTGCATCTAATTTTGCTCTTATATACAAAGTCAATAAAAAACATATTTAGGGGGTCTACAGATTTACTTGAACCGTGGGTAGTGTTTGCATTTTACTGGTAAATTCATAGAGTTTCCACTTTTCTACACATACTGTTAAATACATGATTGAGTACTATTCAGCTCAGTGGTGTCATTAAGTTAGGTTTATTTATATATAGACATGGTCTCAAAGGGCTCTACATCCATTTTGGACAAACACTATTTGGAGTTTTGTCTCATTTGAAATGCACCTATGTCACCTTGAGCCAGTTCGCATAAATGTTTTCTGAAAGAGAAATTACTGCAAAGTAAGTACCAAGGACAAACCATCGTGTGTGTGTGTGTGTGTGTGTGTGTGTGTGTGTGTGTGTGTGTGTGTGCGTGTGTGTGTGTGTGTGTGCACGTGTTACCCATGTTGACCAAGCTCAGAAGGATTAACAAAGCATTCTCTATTATTTACGCTCTTTGTTGTGTTTTATTTGGACCATCAGTCACTCCCAGCTGAACACAGGAATATAGACATGTCGGAGGGAATCCTTTTAATATAGAGATTACTCGTGTGGTTCTGCTGTCGACCGCCAAACCACAGATTGTTTCACAAAATGAAGTCCTATTCCAACGGGGCAATACCAGAGGAAAACATTGTTATGCTGACTAATAAATTGACAGCTGCTTTGTGCTGCTCACTGCTGAGTGACAGCAAACTGTCATGGGGTTTTTTTTTTGTTGGTGGCTGTTCTGCCGTCGTTTCATTTTGGATGTCGCCAGAGAGGAAGGGACCCAGCCAGCCGCAGCTGAGTGAAAAAGGCACCTAGGCGGCATCCATTGGCTTGTCAAGCAGACAAAATCTAATCCAGACAGGCCAAAATTGGAATTTGAATGAGAAACCCGAATATAGCAGCTGTCTCTGCATAATTGGAACAAATGGAACTTGGGACAAAACAACACAACATCGGCAATGTAATGTGACACTATTTGCTGACAGTTACAGCGAGTCCAGTCCAGGACAACCGGGCCACGGGCAGATCAGGCAACTTATGTTCCCTGTCCTCGCCGACTGGTGCAGATCTCAAATCTTTTAGGACGCAATTACGTGCCCTCTGCTGCCCCCCCGCCGTGGCGGCATCCCTCCGACTACTTTAAACCCCTCGCTCGTATGTGACATGGTGCTTAATTGCGCAGGGCTGCGAGGCCGGAGACGGAGTAATCAGATGAGAGCAGAGGTGCTGGGCGGGCTGGAGATACATCGGCGAACCAGGGATTAATAACACCGGCATTCTGATTGAAGTTTAGCTGCTCTCCCTGGTAAAAGTGGAAGTGGTGGTGGGAGGTGGTGGAAGGGGAGAGAAAGAGGGAGGGGAAAGAGAGGGGGGGGGGGGGCAGCGAGGAGAAAGAGAGATAGAGGGGGGGATAGAGACAGAGAGGGACAGTGGGGAGAGAGAGAGAGAGCAGGGGGGATGATAGAGACAGGCACTAAGGGGAAAGCAGCAAAGGATGAAAAAGGGCCAATTGTGAGAGCAGGGGGAAGAAAGATAGAGGAGAAAAGGAGAGCAAAGAGGGGGTTGAAATGAGAGGAGGGAGGAACGGGGGAAGAGCAGACAGAGATGGGGAGAAAACAGGGGAATAGGAAGAGGGAGGTACAGCAGTGAGAGGTTGTGGGAGGAAGTGATGAGAAGAGGAGGTAGCGCAGTGCAGGAAGGGGAGTGAAAGAGAGAGAGGGGGAGAGAGAGGAAGAGTGTGCGAGAGTGAGTGGGAGAGTGAGAGAGCCAGGGAGAGAGATACGGAGGGAGGGAGAGAGCACAAGAGGGAGGGAGGGAGAGAGAGAAGGGGGGAGAGAGAGAGAGAGAGAGAGCAAAAGAGAGCCAGGGAGAGAGGGAGTGAGGGAGTGAGAGAGAGAGAGAGCGAGAGGGAAGAAGAGAGGAAGAGTCAAGGAGAGGAAAGGAGAGAGGGCGCAAGAAAGAGGGAGGGAGAGAGTGAGCAAAAGAGAGCCAGGGAGAGGGAGGGAGAGAGAGAGATATAGACGGAGCGGCAGAGACAGAAGCCTGCAGCTGCTACAGAGTCAGTGAGATGCAGGCAGGGAGCGAGGGAGGAGGAGAGGAGAGAGAGAGTGGCCCCCAGCAGCTCCCAGGCAAGACCAACGGAGGAGTAAAGGACTCCAGAGCACCACGACAGAGCGAATAGTGAGAGGATACCCACGGGAGAGAGGAAAAGGGGAAAAGCAAAGCAAAAAACCAGGCCAGCACAGTCAGGATCAGACTTGCAAAAGCGAAGCTGGGGACTGGCTGGCTGGGTGGTAGCCGCACTGTTTTTAAGTTTTTAAAGAAACAAAAAAAGTCGGAGAGAAACGGGGAGCGAAAGGAGGGAGGAAGTGATAAAGAGAAACACAAAACTGGAGATGTCAATGAGAGGACTCCACGTTAATGGCACAGGAAGGAGGAGACTGGTGGCGAAAGAAGAGGAAGTGCTCTATCATCCAGCAGTTGCATTCCTCTTCTAAGGCTTCTTCTGACTGTGACGCTGCCCCGCATCCTCATGCGCCATGTTCTCTGACAGCAAGGCTCCGCGGCCGGGCGAGCGGAGGGGCCTCAAGCCCCACACACCTCACTTCTTCCCCTGGCTACGCAACGGTCTGAAGCCTCATCACGGCAGCGACCTGGGGCTCGGTGCACCCTTCAAACGCTGCACCAAGCCCTGCAAGGACCTAACCCCGCTGCAGAAAACCAAAGAGCCGAACCAGGAAAAAGAGAGGGAGAAAAACAACGTACCTCGCTGTAACAGCGTGGGTCTGGTCAGGAGACTCCCTGTGGTGCTCAGTGGGCGACATGCACTGCCTGTGAGTGTGGAGAGGCAGAGGGAGGATAGCCCTGCCAGGTGGAGCCAGTCTCCAGAACTCGCCCCAAACTCAGAAACAGAGAGCAATCCGATCCAGGACGGGACTCAGGATACGAACAAAAACTCAATGTCTGTTCAGGACTTCTACTCTGAATTCTCTACAGTTAGGACCCACGGCAGCCACCTCAACCTCCTCCGCTCCCAGACCGATGGGACTAGCACCCCACTCAGGAAATACGGGCCACTGCTAGTTCCAGTTCCAGCTCTGATGCCACCTAGAAAGTACAAAAGCCAGGAGCCTCCAAACCTTAAGCTGCCTCTTGGGATGTGCACTGATGAGGAGAGGGACAAACGCTGGAACTTTGCCAGGCGTACTTATCAGCAAAGAGATCCTGATGCATCTGACCGGATTAACGCGCAGGGAAGAACAGACGGAGAGCAGGGTTTCAGGTCCAGTTTCAGCCCCATCAAAGAGCAGATTCAAAACTCCCATGGTCAGAGAAGCTTGACAGGGCCAAGGGAACAGCCTGTGGAGGGTGTAAATGGCCGAGGCTCCCTTAATGGAGTCGCCTTCTCCACAGAGCTTCCTCAGACAGGCGTGGGCCTCACCAGAATTCTACGGGGCTCCAGGAAGCCCAAACCGAGTTCTGAGTATATCCCAACCCGGGAGCAGAACCAATCGCAGAGTTCTTCGAAAGAGGCAGGGCAGCCAAGACCAAGTTGTACCAGGAGAGTGGTTCGCAACCAGATTAAACGCGTTGTGGACAACTTAGAGGGGGTCCTGGGAGCTCTGAAAGATGTCCAGCAGGAGATGAAGGAGGTAAGGCGGCTGGAGTAGTTGGAGTGTCTGTTGTACTAAGTGGGACTCATACACTTAAAGTCTTGTGTGGTCTCGAAAGTTTTGTTTTTGAATGATGATTCATCTGTAAAGGTTGACTGTGCAATTGTTATGCTCCACTTGGGTAATGTGTCCCCTGGTTGGTTCAAAGCAGAAGCCTCTCTCCACTCCCATCCTCCCCCATCATTCTTTCTCTAACTCTTACTCGAGTCCGCCTCCTTATCGACAGATGCTGCTTTGGGCGCAGCTGGAAAGAGCCGATGCTTTTATAATCCTTTTAGAGCTAAGCATCTATGTATTGTATTAGATCTTTTCTCTCAGCTGCCTTTCGGCATTTGATCTGCATCTACCGGGCTGGCTAAGCTCTGACTAGTAACCTCATCATCCAGGATGTGCAAGATATTGCGTGAGAGAAATAATATAACGCTGCATAAAGCCGGTGCCGTTGGATGAAACATCATCTGTAGGACTCCCTCACAGAAATGCGAATACTCACAACAAAGAAGGAACTTCAAAGAGGAAGAGCACAAGAGATGACTTTGTCGCATATTTATTTCAAAGACCTGTTTTATCATTCCGTTACATGAGCAGCAGAACCGTCAGCCATAATTCATGATCTTTTCTAAAGAGGGTGTTGCAAAAAGATCCGCACGAATCACGCCTGCACAAAACAGCACATTAAAGAAACTCACATGAGGACTGCAGAAAGTTGTATAAACGATGTACATGTTCCCAAATGCTTTCATTAAAATATTATACAACCTCGTTGATCTGCTCATCAACACAAAAGAACCACGTGAAGACCTGGGGTGGTCACAGCTATATTTTTAATAAACACACATGGGAATATAAACATACATTGCTTCAGAACTCTGCTCTTTTATCTTTAATCATCATTGACATTAACTATAGAAACACCTGCCCACAGTTGCTTCAGTCTACATGCACCACACTTCAAAGTAAAGCAAATTAATTTGCTCAAAACAATCCAGGTCATCTTTGACATCAGCGGGGATGTTGTTGAGCCAAGAGAACAAAACAATAATTCACCCGTTGCAGCAGGGACTTAGGATTTATCTCTTCGCATAGAGCAGGTGGAGAGATAGGTCAACCGTTTTCCCCAGTGAATCTTCTCATATCTCCCCAGTTCCTATCACGCCATTGTGTGACTGCGTGATTGTTTCTCTGCCCACCTGTTTGTGCTGTTGTGACATGCAAGTGTGTGTGTGTGTGTGTTGGTTATACATACACTCGACTGAACTAATTTTCAATGTGTGAGTATTAATGCATGCTGTATGATGTATTACGTGTCTGGATATTTCCAAGAATATACTGGATATACGTATTATGTACAACCGCATAAATATATCATACCTGCATTTTTTTATGTGTTTTTATGTTGGCACTCATTTTAAACATAGTAACTTTACTGAAAGAAAACATAGTGTACATTCTAAGTGCTCTTGAGAGTAAGTTGGACCAAAAAAACTTTGACTATGACTATTATAATGGATGCATAATACATAGCAGAGAAATTGTAACTTGCTGCAAATAGGTTTTGGAAAACAAAAAACATTAACTTGTGTTTGTATTATAGCTTGAATTTTAGTTTCCTATATGGAGGAACACATTGTCATGCTTAATGTTTTTAAAGTCTGTGTCATTTGTGTCACTGATCTAATTTCAGATGAGAAAACTTCACAAGCGTTATCACTTTTATTTTTTCATATTTCTATTGAGTGACACGTCATTCTGGGTATCTCAAAATCCTTCATGTCTCACAGGTTGTGGAGCAGATTGACTATCTGACTTCATCAATTGACCTAAATGAGGACAGGCTGGAGGAGAGAGGAGGAGGAGGAGGAGGAGGAGATGGAGATGGTGCCAGGCCTCCCAGTGGCAGTGGATCCCACTCCAGTTCAGCCTCCAGATCAAGCGGAGTCACAGTGGGCAGTGTTCCTCCGAAGCTCTCAGACCAGGACGGGGAGCCAGGACGCACATCAGCGACTTCCACCCTCATGAGAGGTCACCTGCTTAATTATATTAGAAACCAAGTAGGTTTTGAGCCTGCAAGTAGGCCACTGCACGCCCAAAACACAGTGATGGTATCACCAGAGAAGCGTAAAACCCTCTGCCTCGCCAGCAGTTTTGGCTCTTCTTCCAAACGCGGCAGACCGCCCTCCTATCCCCACAAGCTTCCTTCACCTGCGTTGCCAGCTCACACTGGAAGCCTGCCTCGAACCCAAGGACTTGCCTCCTCTCCATGCAGAAGCAGTCTCCTCCCAATCCGCCCCCCTGCTCCTGGCCTTTTTCCATTAACAGTAAATCTCGCTTCGCACGACAGCCCACCAGGTGTCAGTCCAGGTCTTGGGTCCCACTCCCCTGGGCCTTCTCCCCCTCTCCCCATCCTGTCCGTGCAGCCAGTCTGTCAGACCCATCAGACCCCACATGGCGACCACCCATCTGTCAGTCCACTCTCTTCATCCTCGTCCCAGCCTCCAGCTAGCAGCCGCCCTCCCAGGGACACTGAAACTCTGCCCCAGACGGACGGACAGGGGGAGGCTTCTTCGACAGGACTTGTTCAATTAGCTCAGTGGGAGAGCACCACCTTGACGGATACAACTAAGACCACGCTGGCACAAGGCCGCAGGGGTCGTAAACCCCCCCCGTACCCACACAACAGACTCTTTGAATGCGTAAAGAAAACCAAGGAGCCCCGCAAGGCTCCTCCGTACCCTGAGAAGAGAAGGCTGCTTTCAACCACAGTGTGAAGACAACACAGCATGGGGGTGGAGGCTGATCGCACACAGCCAGATTCACAGCCACGGGTCTGCGAGTGCAGAGATTGATTTAAGGCTTGCCAAGTTGAGCTGAGACCAAGTTTCTAATGTGATGGTTTGAAGAAGCAACTCGGGGTGAGTGTAGCAGGCAAAAGAAAAAAAAAGCTTGCCTTTGCTGACCTCTCTCTCTCTCTCTCTCTCTCTCTCTCTCTCTCTCTCTCTCTCTCTCTCCTCTCTCTCTCTCTCTCTCTCTCTCTCTCTCTCTCTCTCTCTCTCTCTCTCTCTCTCTCTCTCTCTCTCTTCACAGTGCCTTCGCTAAACAACACTGAGAATGGTAACAGCTGTCTGGACGGTTGCGTTGGTAACAAAACCCCCTATACAGATGCTCAAACCAACCTTAGACCTCACATTGCTCAAACGACCAGGTTGTGCACACTTTGAGGATACAAGAAAATTGAAAAATGACTGTGGCATGTGCAAAAAACTGCATTATGCATCAGATTGGAGAAAAAAGGCAGTCCATATTTTCACACCGATATAGGCTGTATTCCATGCATATGTCCACCTATACCCTATCCATAAACCTACATAATTGGTCCCTGCATGGGTAATAACTACAGTCATGGTGGCGTTAGAAGGAACTGAGCTGAGTACTGATAGGCTTGATCCTGCACGGTGAAACATAACATAAAAGGTGCGAGGCTGGAGATGCGTGCTAGATGTGGAGTTGGAAAGGTCACTTGATATGAGAAAGTTAACAAAGAGGAAAAAATAAGCGAAAAAGGCTTTCTGGTTTTGGGCTGACTAGGTCACCAGTCTGATGCCTCGGTGGCTATCAGGGGAGACAAGGGGCAGCTGGCTGTTTGCTGTACCCTTCACAGGGACCCTGGTGTTAGAGAAATCCCATCTCTTTTGCGGTCTCTGGCTTGACCCACCCAGCCACAACCTCCATCTGTTACCCTCTAAATGTCAGGAGATGCAAAGAGAAAAAAGCTAGAGGAGGGGGGCAGGTGTGTGGGGAGGAGAGAGCAGAGGAGGTAGAGATAGGAAGAGCCAAAAAGCAGAAGAGGTCTGGAAGGAGGAGGAATGGAGGTGTAGATAGGGCAGAATAGGGACAGAGAGGAATAGACTTTGGAATGCCAGCGACAATGATTACTGGCGTTACTGCAGCAAATCAATGACTCATTCCTGGAGGTGATCTTAGGTGTTCCCCTCCTAAACAAATCGATTCGAGTCATTGCCACAGAGGGTGTAGATAATACACTGTAGTCCTTTTCAAAGCCATTTTGAGGTTCTTTCATGTTCTTCCAATGAAACATTGATGAAAAAACATGTTTTTTAAACAAAGATTTCACTAATGCATGCCAATGCAGTTTTTACAAGTGTTGGGCAGGGTCTGTGTTTATCACACTGTAGGGGCTGAAAGGAAGAATCTCCAGTGGTAGCAGATGGTGAGTAGTAATGATGTATTTAGAGTTTGGACGACAGCTCTCCGTCTCGAAGGGAGAGAGCGAAACGTTGGAAAATAAAGAACTATTGTAGCGCAGAGACTAATTATTCTGCACCAGAATAACATGTTCGAAAAAGTACATCTTACTCATCCTAAAATTGTATGTGAACAAACTTTCTAGGGAACAAATTACCACATGCAGATAAGACGACTTGACGTCAGTTGTAAATGTGATGCATCAGAATGCAGGAGATTTCAGGTGGAAATGGTTTGTGTGTGTGTGTGTGTGTGTGTGTGTGTGTGTGTGTGTGTGTGTGTGTGTGTGCGGCAAGGGCAGCTAGAAAGCACCTGAGGTGAGGATGCCTGGGGCTTTACCTGCCCTTAACCAGGATGTACTCAAGGGATGAGTAACTTGAGAAAGGTCACAATAAAGGTTCTAGCGTGCCTTCCTTGCACGCTAGTTTGCAGAAGTTTATTCGCAAGGATTTCCGTTTGATGTCATGCATTATTAACTGTTCATGAACAACCACACTAATTAAACCACCCTGGTTCCTTGGACCGCTGGAACATTGGGATTTGCAGAAAATCATCTGAAAATTAATACGACGACAATGCGCAGTTGCCACATATGCTATAGCTCTTGTATCAAACTTTTTGAGGCAACCGATGCTAATTTGAGGACAGTCAAGATGAATGACCATCCCCTAGCTTAACAGGAAATGAATAATCCCCGCTGAGTCTGTATCGCTATAAGCCCACAAAGATCAGCTCTATACATTACCATACACGACCCCGGGATTTAGCAGATTTCCGCAGCAAAGCCCCTTTCCCCAGAAACTGAGGAGAAACAATGGAAGCATTTCATCTCATGCAACCATTTAATCGAGGGCATTGTCAAGTAACGAAAGTGCTTACACTTTATGGATTCTAGAACTAATTACTTTTAGCGATTGTTGCAATGCATACAAACTCCCACAGTTCACAAAGTCTGTGCTGCGAACCTAGTACCTGCCTTTGCAGGCATTATCTTAAATTAGGTTTATGAAGGAACTATTCCAGATAGACATGAGCCGGGTATTAAAATGGATGCGCACAGACTGAATGTGACCCAGGAAAATTCCATGTTTAGAAGTCGGTGCTGAAATGTCTCTTCTTCTGTCTCGCTTTCCTTTCATGTTTGTCCTTAACAACGCTGTGGGACGTTCAATCAGATGAGAACTGACATAACAAGGCAAAAAACACCCAGGCATCTGTAGCCAAGTGACAACGTGACTTTATTGAACAATCCATCACACGTCGCTGGGAATAATAACAAAGAAATGGGTTGAAAAGGAAACATGTTTGTGACAAGAAATGCTCTCGACTATCTTGTGTCTCTCTGCTGCAACAGAGCATCTGGTCGCGGTATTTCCTGCCGCCGCCACGGAGGGAACCTACTGTAATCCACGGTGGAGGGGGGCGCCATTGTCCCTACAGAGCGTTTCCTTAACTCATAGGATCACCTCGAGACAGATGCTGGTCTCCAGATCCCGGATGGAACACGGTACGTCTCACGAAGACAATCCACCCACCCACATCAAATCATTACAAAACCTCAAATCCGAAATCAATCACAAGAACTCACCCTCTGGCCACTTGTGTGGATTTAAGAAGATTGGATCAATCTCAGAGAGATGAAGGCAATCCCACCTGGTATATAACAAGCAGAGACAACGCTGTAATAACTGTGTTCTGCTGACGACGGTCCAATATCACAAATCCACACCAGTAGATTTCGAGAGGTCTGGGCTAAGGGTTTTATGATGGCTTGACGTCGCTTCCACCGCCGACCATGTCCCAGTCAGGATTATTGCTTTAATGGAGTCTTTTCTTTGTGCCCATTTAAGACTGAATATCAGTTTGAGCAGGAAAATTGGAATCACCGGCTGCACTGAACGGTGCCAATCGGGGCTGAAATAAGGTGCTTGTAGCTTATCCAGAACAGTTGCACATCAGCAGAGGAGGAAATAAACAAAGAGAGAGAGGGACTGGGGTGATCTAGCTCTGCAACATATTAATCATTCTTCAGCTTAAAAAAACAAACAAAAAAAAAAGAAATGGAGAGAAAGGGGATTGGAAACTGTCTTGTGTTACGGGGGTTATTGCGACAACACTGGAGATTACTCGGTTTGCGCAGGATTAACATGGAATGAAAATAAGAGCTATACTCTACAAGCCCTCAAGAAAGCTCTATACATTTCCATTCAGTCCCTATGGATCAAAAGATTAACCATACAACCATTTTAATTTCAGAGACCAAGAAAACCAGCACTAAAGCACTTAGTCTTATAGCACCACCTTGTAAGGAAAAACAAGAGTAAATAGTAGGTACTGCTATTATGTCAATTATTTCAAAGCAACAAATGCCTTAGAGTGCTGACAATGGACGCCATGTTTCATTTCCATTTCAGAATCCTTGTAATTTAACAACACACTCGTAATTATTGTACTGTAAGACAAAGTGCCACCAGGATGCAGAAACCCTCTGGTTGTCGGCTGAATAAAGCCGTTTTGTTTTTGTGATACAATTCCCATCCTTTATTACCTCTGAGGACAAAGGACAATGGTCTGGAATCAAAGCCGCTCAAATAAGTCAAGTTAGACATTTTGCCAACTACAGCTCGTCGTGTCGTGTTCGGCCGATGGCGGTTAGTTTGGAGAGTTCTGCGCGGAACTTTCCATCCGCGTGAGTCACTAGAAGAGAGAAAGGAGAGCAAATCAGCCTTGAGGTCAACAATCATTTTTCTTTTCTTTTATTTTTTTAAGATTTACAGGTTAATTTATAACAGCTGTTTCAGTCCAGTGTGGAGGTCTACACCCGTTTAGGTCTCTTATTTGGACACTCTTAACAAGAGAGGGCCCAATCAAATAGAAATATCAGGTAGGTGAACTGATTCGTTGGATTGAAAACCTGCTTTGGGCTTTGATCGAGTGTGGGTGTGAACCAATAGTATAACGAACAGGCAGCCATAGAAATTATAGGTATTTAGAGGAAATTAGTGAATTACCTAGTAATAAGAAAAGGAATTCAATAAACACAATTACATTTAAATATCTTAAATTGTATTTTGTTTTATATTCAGAGAACATGAAGATTAACATGATTAATTAAGCACTGTGATTTTGAAAAACATTTTAAGCTTAATCTGCTCCAGCAAAAAATGGGGAGGAGCTGGGAGAGAGACATTTATACAGAGGCGAGCGCGAAAGAGAGATTGACAGGAACCCAGAAAATGAGTTGAAAAGCAGTGGGAGCACCAGTGTGGGCAGCAAGGTTCTTACCTGTAGAGTCGCCCACGGTAAATTCCTCCGGCTTCAGAGCTACATCGCTCTGTCCTCCTGCCGCAGTCTGTGACTGGAGGGAGAGAGAGAGAGAGAGAGAGAGAGAGAGAGAGAGAGAGAGAGAGAGAGAGAGAGAGAGAGAGAGAGAGAGAGAGAGAGAGAGAGAGAGAGAGAGAGAGAGAGAGAGAGAGAGAGAGAGAGAGAGAGAGAGAGAGAGAGAGAGAGAAGGGAAAGTGAAACAAACAAAAAAACAGATAACAGGATGAGAGGCGGCACTAGAGAGAAGACAATTTCATTGCAACAGACGGCCGAGGAAGTGGGAGGTGTGGCCACAAGGTCAAGGAGAGCCGCTGTGTGGGGGCGGCAGGTGTGCATGCACGCGTGTCTGGGCACGAGTGTCTGGAGTTATTTTTGTCCCATCATTTAGGGGAGATGTTTTCTGTTTGTTTGTTTGTCTTCCTTTGCAGGGGACGCAGCTATAGGGATGGAAGAGAAAAGAAGGCTGGGGGACGGGGAGGGGTGTCTGGTGCTGTGACTAATAGCGGAGTCTTGCGGCGGACAGAGGAGAGTCAAGGCGTGCTGCACCTTAAAAACCTTTATACCGACACGGCGCGCAGCCGGTCGGTGAAGATACGCGACTGACTGGACCCAACCTGGATATCAGTTTGATAACGATGTCGTCTGATCGGCCGTCAACACAAGCCAACCCAACGTGCACACGTTGGGTTGCTATATCATAATAAACTTGCTGTAAGCGCCATTGTTTCCAACGTGTTTCTTTTATGTGCAAGAGTGTCAGACCATGGCTCAAACAACAACCAATGGGCAGCGGATCTATAAATGAACTAGAACTCATGGAACGTATGACAGGTCTCCATGGAGACATAATTATCTGCAGCTGCAGAGTCCAGGGTCCAGTCAGTAAGGTGAACACATCCTGTGGATCACCCTGTACGGTTTGTTACAGTCTGCACTGCCAAGTATCCCACAGGAGTCCAATGGACAAGCATACAAGACAAGATGTGGCATATTTATCCACCAGAGTCTTTAATATTCATGCATTTATATAACCAGCATAGCAAATGAGACCATCGCTCAGAACACTGACAATTTATACGTAATGATTCCAACTAAACCAAAAGCCTGTGACGAGTCAGATTCCCAGAAAAAAAAACTTGATGGAGAAATGTACAGCATACAAACTGTAAAAGCTACAATTATCCGTGGTTACTGATACATTATTTAATGTCTATACATATTACAGACGGACCATTTTCTTAACTGGCGTTGCATCTCTTTTTCGTTTTTCTATTCAAAACGAATGCACACGTCACAAGAGAGTCAAAGAAGCTCTTTACGAGAAGAAGCAATAGAGCTCGAGGGAAAGTAGGGAAAGGCTTTTCCACTTTAAGAAAGCTACCGCTTTTAAAGAAAACTTAATAAGGGCAGTTAGTATTTAATAAGAATTGCGTTGGGTGATTTCTACATGGTGAATCCAATCAGAACTAACTGTCTGTTATAAAGTTAAGTTATCTTCCCTTTATAGGGGGGATTTTTATCCATGTTATCTATACAAAAATCCATAAGCAACTACTATTCCTACTTCAGCTGCAGAAGACAAGGTTGTGTCCAACGTCTCTTTCTATGACATTTTTACATTAATGCAATAGATTATACTCTGAAGTTAACTGGAGTATAGAAGAGAACAAAAGTAAATTCTAGGCCAATTCCCCATTTGCAAGTTAGACACAGGGATGTACTGTAGAGGCAATGACAATGAATCACCTATTTGGATAATTCAGCTAAAAACTAAAATCACTCACTCTTCTTTGAGGTTAACTTTCCTGTGGCCAAGCCTCACATGTGACCGTTCAACCACCATGTCAAAGAGAGAAATATACAGTGCTTCTCTAGCATAAAGTAAAAACTAGACCTGATATGAAGTGAGTGGGAGGTTTGTAACAGACTACATCTGTAATCTACAGGTTCTGATGCAGTGAAACATTTACATACTGAATGTGTACTCTGACTAGGATCAGCCGGCGGTGCAGGGAAACAGATTAATGGGAATAGGAAGGGCAGCATTTGCATACAGGGGTTGAGAAAAGTTAGTCTCAGTTTCAGAGTACTTACATATGCATTGGCATATTCGATTTTGGTTCCCTTCAGCTCTGCTTTGAACTGAGTGAAAAACAGGTATGACTTCCCCTGGGGCCTGGGAGATGACAGAAGTTGAAACAGGTTTATTTTTTTTATAGACAGAGAGAGAGAGAGAGAGAGAGAAAGATAATATATATGAAAATAAATGAATGAATATTATATCAGATATTCATTTATTTTCCACACATTGATTGATGTATTGAATCTGGTATAACTGTTGTAACCTTGTGACCACAGTTTGAGTACAGAACATTGAACGTCAGCGTCAATGAATTTGTAATTCAGTCCTACCACTGATGGATCTACATCCCATATGCAAGAGTGTGTGTGAGAATGGTTGGGTGTTTATGTATACCTTACACCTCACACCATGGCTTACCTCCACACAGAGCAGGAAAACAGTCTGTCGTCATTGCTAAGGCCAACGCTCATGAGCCATTGCTGATCAACGCAAGCACGCGCACACATGTGTACGCGCGCGCACGCACACACACACACACACACACACACACACACACACACACACACACACACACACACACACACACACACACACACACACACACACACACACACACACACAAGTCAATAAATAGGTAGTGGAATGACACTGGAAAGGAAACTGACCCAT
This sequence comes from Zeus faber, assembly GCF_960531495.2. Classification (NCBI taxonomy): domain Eukaryota; kingdom Metazoa; phylum Chordata; class Actinopteri; order Zeiformes; family Zeidae; genus Zeus; species Zeus faber. The sequence continues at coordinate 44,070,646 of NC_137193.1, forward strand.
AACGAAATTGGTAGGTGGGTGGATGAATAGAGAACTATCACTGATATTCACCTCGTTGGTTCCCCCTTGTGAGGCATACGTGAATGAGCATTCATAATCACTCTACAGAGAAATGGAAGAGAACAACAGCAAGTAAACACATTAGGGGGAAAAAAAAACATTATCTGAATTGCAACTACGACAAAATGCAATTACTGCATGAAACAAAAATATACGTTATTTTATTTGTTAAGAGCATTGATAGCTTTTATTTAATTCAATTAATTTTAAATAAATTAAAAACATGCATATATATAGTATTAAAAATAACTAGTATGTCATGCACATGAATGACAACGGCCTTGGTGTTCATCAGCTCTCAGCCAATCAGTAACGCGCTCGTGGCAGTCTGCCACCGACGTGTCAGCCTCTCGGGGGCTGCGACATCATCACGACGCGACGAAAGCCCTTTCAGAGACGTTCCGATGGAGTTTTGAAATGTACGTTGGTTTTGTTTGTTCTGGTCCATTTTTAATTTCCCATCCATGTTTCTATATTTGACCACAAAATAATAATAATAATAATAATAATAATAATAATAAATGTCGACGTGATGCAGTGAGATCCATGTACTTTACATCTACAACTAAATCACGCTTGGCCAGCGTGATCTCCATTTCAAAGCACGCTCTGATTTGCAGATCCAGTATTTAAGAGCGTCTCGCCGGTGCATTTCGACTGTACGTCTTTGTGTTTATCTGTCCAACGCTGAACGAAAGAAGGGCTGGTTTGCAGCCCGAATCACTCACAATTCTCTCAGAGAAGGCGTGCACCACGCCTCCGGGCTTCACGTCAAACTCCACCGTTTTGGTTCGGTCCGCGGACGCACCAGACTGAGGAGCGGTCGAGATCGCCACCACCGCGAAAAGGGACGCCGCCTTCACGAGACAACAGTAAATTTGAAACGCCATCTTTCCTGCGCCGTCTCACTTTAACCGACGCCGGGATGCCAAGTGCTTGTCGCATGTCCGTGACGTCACACCCGGGACTCGCGTCAGAAAATAAATAACGAGAGACATTATCGTTCAATGTGTTTAAAATGATTATGAATAGCAGAAAAAAAAAACATAGGGGATTGTGTAAAATCATTCCAGATTGATTGAATTATGATTCCATATTTTTACACGATTTCAACAGATATTTTAACCCTAACCCTGAAAACACTATCACTTCTAACCACACGGCGCCGCCCTCGTCGAACAGAAATATAACGCTGTATAACCAGCGAATAAATACTTTTTTTCTTGCCATTCAATTTTAAAATGAAGAATTGTATATAAATATCCCAAAGGTGATGAAATACTTATATTGACTTTGTTGTTTGTGTTCTATAATGGTGTCTTGTAATCCCAGGGGGAATGGGCCATTTATGTGGCCTGACACTTAAATAAAAAAAATCATCCATTCCTCCATCCATTCATCCATCCATCCATCCATCCATTCATTCATCCATTCATTCATTCATTCATCCATACATCCATACACCCATACATCCACCCATCCATCCATCCATCCATTCATTCATTCATTTATCCATTAATTTATTAATTCATTCAGTCATTCATTCATTCAGTCATTCTTTCATTCAGTCATTCAGTCAACCATTCATTTATTTATGTCATTATTAGACCATCTAAATATAAAATAGTTACTTTATGTTGGAGAGGAAAATGACAAAGGTACAGCAGTTACCCATGTGTGTCATCAGGCTGTGTGTGGGCTTCTGTTTATTTATGTCTTGTCTGAACCTCATCCTGTGGACTCACCTCTATAGTGGTGAGTTGTAAAGAAACCTATAGACTACCTCTTCAACACAAACACACAGACGGGCTCCTCCTGGCCAGAGTGAATCAGTGGCTTCTTTTTCGGGCCTATTCAGTAAACCACCCTCTCCCACCCCCGCCCCCCCCCCCCCCCCCTCACCAAATATCTGTTTTTAGCACTGTTATTGTCACAGCAAACACTAAAATCTTCAGAACACCACTGAAATGTCACATCTCATCATCTTGTCTCGTCTCATCCTGTCTCATCCATCTGTTTGTTCATTTATTTATTGATTGCACTCATAACGTCAAAATTCAAATAATGAGTTTAATTAAAAAACGAGAGCTACATCTAAAACCCGTAACATGTTACTCGGTGTTTGAGCCTCCCTCAGCGACTAGTGACGTTTTCCTTCACATGTAAATGTCTGGCTTTACTTTCTGCTTTTAAATTATAAAAGCACATTCATTATTCCCTGTGGTGGAATTGAGCTTGTTATACCAACAGCAGTTAGATACCTGCCCTTTACAAGCTGTCTCAAGGCTAAAATAGAACAAAGAATAGAATACAATACAATAGTATTTAAACTGTTAAATGTGCCAATGACAGCAAATTACAATAGTGTTAAGTGATACATTCGAAGCTAAACTGAAAAGTATTAAAAATATAATCCCTTTGAAACGTGTTTTTTGTTTTTGTTTTTTTGTATTTTGAGCAGTATTACGATTCGACACAGGTGTCAAAGTTAAAAACCATCAATGACGTCAATGATCTTTTCATACTGTACACTGACACATCACTGCAGTTTGTGTGTGTGTGTGTGTGTGTGTGTGTGTGTATGTGTGTGTGTGTGTGTGTGTGTGTGTGTGTGGGTGTGTGTATGTGTGTGTGTGTGTGTGTGTGTGTGTGTGTGTGTGTGTGTGTGTGTGTGTGTGTGTTCATAACTTTTGGTATAGAAGCCAAGGATTTGAAAAGGAAAGTAAATTGTTGCCGGTTTAAGGCTAGACAACTGATAAATGGATAATGGTAATCTTAGTCAAGATTTATGGTATGGATGCAGGAAATAAAATAAAATGTATATTTTTATATTATTTTCCACCATAGTTTACCCTTACAGACCACAAAATGCACAAAGCCACCTTTCAACTTTTCTAGGCCAAACGTCTAGGACAAGTATCTATCTAGGTCTATCTGTCTGTCTGTCTGTCTTTCTGTCTGTCGGTCTGTCTATGTATTTTTGTCTGTCTGTCTGTCTGTCCCTCTCTCTGTTTATTTCTGTCTGTCTATGTGTCTGTCCGTCTGTATTTCTGTCTGTCTATCCACCCGTCTGTCCATCTGTGTGTGTGTGTGTGTTTATGTGTGTGTTGTCTGTCTATTTGTCTCTGTGTATTTCTGTCTGTCTGTCTGTCTGTCTGTCTTTCTGTCTGTGTATTCTCTGTCTATCTGTATTTCTGTGTGTGTGTGCATTTATGTGTGTGTTGTCTGTCTATTTGTCTTCCTGTCTGTCAGTCTGCGTGTCAGTGTTTTTCTATGCATTTCTCTGAACCTATAAAGGGTTCTGTTTCTCAGAGCGTGACAAACGACAGATGTACGGCAGGAAAGGAGACATCGTAGCTTTGGCAGACACACGTGTTAAAAACCATTTAAAAGAAAAACACAACACCAGCATTTAGAACCGTATTGAAACAAAAATAAATGGAACGTTTCAGTTAAATAATGCACCCGAGCCCCGTCCTCCGTCCTTTCAAACATCCCCTCTCCTCCGCCCCCCCCCACCAACTACTACTACAACTCCTCCTCGATGACTCTGCCTTCACCCATCTCCACTTCCTACTCCAAAACGAATAAAATAACAGGATTTCTCCAGGTACAAATGAGCTTACATTCCGTCTGGTGACCTATTGACTGTGTTGGTGTGTAAACAGGAGCTCAAAGGGTGAAAGGTACACCACCATTAGGTGCACATCGTCCTGTTTCGAAAAAAGCAAACCTGTTAATACTGTAATGATGTGTAAATGTTTGGACCAGGGAGTCCTTGTCCTGCCCAGGTAAACATGTGTCCTATTTCAAGACCCCAGACACCCAACCGTGGTAGACCGGAATAGGAGAGTGGAACAGTTTGGACTTTTTTTTCCCCGCATGTTTACATTAACAGGCTCTTCTATTTGTATCACGCAGACATAGAGATAAACATAGACATCGCCATAGAGACAGTGTCTGTTTTCTGGGGTAAAGCATTGTTTTGACATTTCTAATTTGAGATCCCAGACCGTCCATGAGGACCAACTCAAAGCCGACCGTCCTGTGCTCTGCGCCCTGGTCCGGTGACGGGGGATTCTCAGACAGCCAGACCCCTGGACGAGCATCAGACACAGAGTCCGTCTGTGATAAGGAAGCTGTAGCCCTGGTGCTGCTGATGTCAGCAGTCTCCGGCCGGGTCTTTCCTTCGCTGACCTGGGAACTGAGGAATTTCTCCCCTCCTCGCCATCTACAGCTCCACACCCGCCGCCCCCCACGCCCCCCAACCCCCCCACCCCTCGGAAGGGTTACGGCCCTGAGCAAACAGGATTGGCAGCGGGGGGGGGGGGGGCTGTCCCCACCCTCTATCACACTCAATTTCCCTTCAGTGACCTGACCTTTAAGGCTCCTTCACCAAAGATGGTGTGGCCTCAGCAAAACATCCATCTTTTGAAGGAAAAAAAAAAAAAAGGGATGAAAGACATTTTGGAGGGGTTCGATGTGAATTTAGACTGTATGCATATCGCTATATTTTATGGGAGTTTCATAAACGTTGAGGTTGGAGCAAAAATCCAAATCCACGTGGGGGGCCTTTCTGGTTGTAGTTGAGAACTCAGCACAGAAGCACAATACAGTACAGTCGTGTCGATACACCAGGGACTTCAAAACAATCAAACACAGTTCAAGCAAAGTGCGCTTGCCCATTTGGGATTCCTCACATCTATGATCAAGTCCTGGCGTTCCGTTTTTTTTTCATGGCATGACAAAAAGTGCAAATAGTTGGAGGTTCCTTCATGTCAACCATGAGGTTGAATAATGGTCCCGAGACCCAGCAGAAAGGTAGAATGTCATGGTATCAAGTCCGATTTATCCATTTAGAGAGCTGTTTAGCAGTCGTTTCTTTTGACAGAAGCTGTGAGGATCCACAGTCGAGAGACTGAACTCCATGACCTCAGTGTGACCTGTCCGTACCAGACCTGTAACCGTGTGTCTCATAAACATACCAGAGATATTTCCTTTATGGTCTGGCTTTACACTTAGGTGGTTGAAAGGTGTACCACGAATGCTCCGCTTCTTAGGGGTTTAAAAAAAATGTCAAATCACTCTGTGTTCAATTGTTGATTGTCGCAATTATCTTTTACTTTTCAAGAATTTAAAAGATAAACGGAAATGTATTTTTAGTGCATCGGAGCAAATGGAAAATGTTTTTCATTTCTACGGAATGTTAAGAATTATAACATTGTGATCCAATCTTCTTGCCTTGGACTGCCTTCTCAAATAAAACAGTAGAAGAAAAGCAAAAAGGATGAATTGCAAGTTTTAAGAATCATTTTAGGAGTTAGTGCGGTGTTTCCAGGTCCTAATCAAACGGTGTTTTCAGTTTCATCCTGTAGACTGTATGTAAATACACTCCAGACATTCCTAGACACCTTACATGGACTAAATACCAAGAGAGACTCTTATTTTCCAACTGTGCTCCGAATTAACCCTGATCACCGCATGCGAGAGCGCTTCAGTTGGGTAAGACTGTTTGACTTTCCTTCAGAGAGTCATTGCGTGTCAAGTGGAATAATTTGTTTATTAATTAATTGAGAAATGTGCTGCTCCACTTCAGTGCCTCAGATTGAGTTTCAGGGACCAACTGTTACGGTGGAGCGACGTCATGGTGTAAAATATTTGTTTAAATGACCCTGTCAGTAGAGTCTGTTTTAAAATGCAGTATACCTCATGAACAGATGCACTGGAGTGGAGCAGAATAATACAGTAGTAGTATTTCATATTTTTTGGGGGCGTTGAATTGAATTGGCAGTATTATTGCATTTTTTTATTATTAAATAAAAACGGTATAAACAGCTTTTACATATTCAAATACCCAGTCCTTTCAATTTCAAAAGAAATACTATGAATGATCTTCTACTTTTTGGGCAATGGTAATGTGTAACTGAGGCATCGACTAGTCTACAAAGTAATTTACAAAATGGTAAATCCTATACAACATAAATATTTGCATACATGAAAAGATTGACAGCTGTTCTAGAATGTGTAACTGCAACTCTATGAAAACAAAACAATGACATACTCGAGGGAGACATCGATTGACATCAAGTTCAGCTGTACATCATGTGGATGTACAGTGGATGTGGAATCACTGGAATTGGACTCCACATCCTTATTAGATTCTCTTATGCTAAAAAAAATAAATCTTTAAACAGTTTTGTATCCTTCGTCTCCACAAACACGACCAACATCATGAATTGCTTTCAACATAGTGTAAAAACATTGTACTTATAAATACAACAATCTAGCGCGACGCTTAACTCCACTGACTTAGTGCTTTATAATAAGTTATTACCAGGAATAAGGGACGGAACAAAGCTGATACCAGTATCGAATATCGGTCTGATACCCAGCTAAGATAACATAATGGTTTCAGAATATAACCATAACACAGATGCAAAGCATTAAAGAAAACAACTTGTTTTATATATATATATATATATATATATATATATATATATATTTTTTTTTTTAGAAATATGTTAAGTTGTCAAACTGAGGGTCTATGTCCATATCATTTCAGGGTTTGTATCGGTAGTAAAACTGTGGTATCAGTCCATCCCAACGTTTATAACTCATTTTGTAAGTTGTAAGTAAAATGGAACAGGAATATCCACAGTTATAACAACAACACATTGATTGGATCTTAGCTTTGGTGACCTTAGACTGTTGTAAGGCAAAGGAGTCCTCCCCAGGAAGATTAGCTCCTATGAAACACAGAAGAGGCACGATTAAGAAACTCAGGTCATTTTTGTTCAACAGTAAAATGACACTTACATACAGTTGAATACATTTCACTGCTGTATGATACGGTAGCGGGTATATTAATAATGGATTAGCATCTGTGTGTCTGACTTACGAAGATATTCTGCAGTTCCGGGCCTGCACGTAGGCTCCTGTGTACCTGATGTCACATCGCACCACATTGTTGGAGAAATCTGACTCATGAACCAGTTGAGATGGGTTCACTGTCACCTGGAGAAAAACCCATTTTATTTATTTCTAATGAAAGATATTGGTGCTGAATTGAAAAGTGAACGAAGTCTGATGATTGAATAAGGCTTCACCCCATCATAAACCTAGGATTAGAGCTCATATATTGAAGAGCCTCTGAATGCACACTGAATAGTTATTAAATATTGCCCGTACATTGAGATGTTTATGGATATACTGTATCTCCTACTGCACTTCTTAATACTAAGCTCCCACCTTGAGTATGTAATTTCCTGGAGGGACATCCGTGATGTCAATCCACTGGCAGTCAATGTTTGCGTGGTATGTGTCATAGCAGCCAGGACTGAGCCCCTAACAAAAACACATAGGCCACAAAAAACACACATTCACGTGTAAATTGAAAAGGTTACATTATTTCCCAGATAAATATAATGAACCAATTTTTTTTTAAATTAGCTGAATAATGCACTGTGCAAATCAACCTGGGTGTGGGCAGTGCAGGCAAAGCGCCGGCGTACGCCCCGGTCACAGGAAGTGTCTTCCAGACAGAAACTGGCCTTGTGTCCCTCAGCGAGCTTCCTCCCGGTGCGGACGTCCAGGAGGTCATAATTACTGAAGGCCTCCATGCTGTGGAAGTGTCTGGCAGGAGGGAGACAGAGGAGGGGGGGGGGGGGGTGCAGGATCAAATTTGGGAGAGTTGTTATGTGATATTATGACATACACCTCTACGTTCACGAAATGATTAGAGGGAGGAGGAAGGATTTGAAAACATGAGGATGCACAGTTCTATCTCAGGGTTAGGGGCTGGTTGTTGGCTCATTTTAGTCTTTTGCTATGAAAACTTTCTGTGAAGAGAGAGAGACCCAGAATGAAATTCCAGTTTTGAGCGCCCCACCCATTGCCACCTGCTCTTGCAATGGGCACAATGAAATCTTGGATAAGTAACATAGATTGGTTTGTCTGTCATTCATGAATTCAACTCATGACAGAATTTGAAGTTGTGTGTTGCCAGAGTGGCTGAGACATCTTTCAGAGAATCAGCAACAACCAAAACAATTGTCAACTCAACATGGTATTAAACAACAGGATTGTACATTTGTAATATAGGAAAAGGTACCTCACCTTTCTGCCATTTATAGAGAAACCAATCAGTCATTGATCAAGGAATCCAAGAGTCGATTATGTCAGAGGATTTAGAAACGGCATCAGAATCGATAAGATTGATTATTACAGTATTTGGAGAACAGATTGAACTCACTGGTGGCAGCTGTGCCACTCCCACTCATGTCTGGGCCTCACTGGAAGGAAGTCGGCGGTTCCTTGATTCTTCACGCGCTGGGGGAACCGGAGTAGAACCCTGTAGTCCAGGTCGCTCACACCCGGACGGTATGCAGATCTGGTAGAAGGTAAAAACAAAGAGACCATCAACCCTGCTTGCCTAGATCAGCCGAGTGATTATATATTGTGCATTCAGGGTTTTATGATACAGATATGATCGGAGACATTAAAATGCAGAGCTGGTATTAACAATAGGTCAAAGGAAAAGAAGATGATGGCGGTTCCTGTGTTTCTCCACTCACACACAGGGAGCTGGAGCCTTGAGGATCCCAAAGATATTCTGCTTGAACGCTGGATGCCTCTTCATTTTAACACAGACAACTGAATCCCCTTTACCCATCACTGAATTATAATGATTGCCATTATAATGATTGAGAGGTGACGTGTGTGGTTTTGGTTTTTTTTTGATTCAATGGCTTTAACATCCACCCACGGATCCCAAATGTTTCCGCTTCAAAGCTTATTTTACTTGGCAGCGTGACTGTTCCGACCAGAGAAGAGGAGGTTTGTTTCCAGGTCTGAGTGCCCCTCCTCACTGCAGCTTCCATCATGGCCCTCGGCGTCTGCTCAGCACATACAATATGATTGCAAATGTGGCCACCCAAAAGGGAAATGAACACCCTGATTCTGATTGTGATACTTTGTGATTTGCCTTGTTAAAGACATTTTTATGATGATAGAGAAATTAACAAATCAAGATATAACAAATACAAATATGTGAATCTATGATATTTGATGGAGCCTATGTACTAATTAAATGATTTACATATTCATTTGTTGTTAATGTTGTGAAATAACTGGAAAGTTATGGTCATGAATGAAGAACTTCATACCTGGAGAGGCATCTCTCTTCAGCAGCACAGCGTAGTGCATACATCTGCATCCTCTGGATGTAGGAGGCAGCCTGGATGTAGTATGGGTCAGGAACCAGGTCAGGTAAACCTAATACAACACAGGTTCAATTGCAAAAAGGTTATGTTCAATGTGGTTTATGCTGCCTTAAAGGTCGTGGTGTAACAATTTAACCAAAGAAGATAACTCTTGGAGGTTATGGTTTTGGTGTTATAACCATTCCTCATACCATTGTGGAAGAATCTGGTGCCAGATCCCGTTGCAGGTGGAGGGCGCGCAGGGAACCGGCGCCTGGCTGCAGGGTGCGTGTTGTAAAACACAGAGTTCCTGTGGGTGCTGTGCGGGTCCACTGCATTTACATTCTCATTTTCATTATAACTCGCAGTCCTTGTTGTTTCAGTTGGCAGTGGGGGAGAAAAGTGTGTCTCTATGGCGTTGTTGGATAGTGTTGTTATGTTCAACCCGAGTCTGACTCCGGAGGCGGCGTGCGCCCTGCGCGCAGCTCGGACATCCACCACAGGGGTCCGGTGCCAGTGCTGGGACTGGGACCGTTCTTCGTTATACACGATGCGTCCAGATGTGGTGGATGAGCCGGTGGCTGGCCCCAGGCTCTCAACTCCCAGTGCGGAGCCACGCGTAAAGCCTGACGCCGGTCTTGGAGACGTGGTGGCCGTTTCCGCACCGCCGGCATCCTCACGATCCCCGGGAGGACTCCGACCACCTCTCGGTACTCCGCTCCCTGAGAATTCCTGACCGGTGGTGGAAGCGGTAGTGGAAGTGATCCCGGGACTGTCAGAAGGGGTCTGCTGTGACCGGCGCGCAAACCCGGCACCCACGGTGTCCACGGTGGGTGAGGTGCGCAGTGGGATCTGGTGCCGGGCTTCGGAGGCGGGTCTTCCCGTGGCGAGGAGATAGTGTCCCGCGTCCGCACCCAGGACAGCTGCGTCCAGCTGGCTGCGCCCATAGCGCTGAGGGAAACCCCTGGGTCTCTGCTCCGGGTCTTCACCAGATCTGGTCGCGGTGGTTCCGCGGAGTGTGGCAGCAGGGCGCGGAAGTGGATCCCGTTTATTTGTGAGAAACACCTGGGTCTCCCTTCTCTGCTGGATCGGTGCTCGGTACCGTGTCGCGGTGCTCAGCAAACTGTAAACTCGCCCGTTGTTCTCCCACTGAATCCGGTGTCTCCACGGTCCGACCTGCGCGCGTAAATTCTGCTGCGCGTTTCCAGAGCGCACTATAACTTGAAGCAGGTAAATGGATATAAAGGCAAACCTTTCCATGGCTCAAGTGATTTGGGTAGCGCTGTAACTGAAGAAACACGGAGATATAAGAATATAGCTGTATATTCACTAGTGGCACATCCGAGGAGTCAGTTCCGTGCGTCTTGCGGTTGCACGCCCCGTCACAGGAATGACGTGGGAACCTTCCGTCACAGAAATGAATTTATCGACGCAACCCCATAAATCTTTTTTTTTTCCCCCAATACTTTTGTTAACTGTATCGTTGCCGTTGGTTGGCGTGGTCTCCGAGTTTCCATTTCGGGATTTGGGATTGACTAAATATTGGAGGAATTTGGTAATCTCACCCTGCTGCCTTGATGAATTCATCAGCATTCTGAATGGTTTAGTTGCATTCTAAGATGAATTATTATAATGAATATATTTATTATATAATTATATAATAATGACAATACAATAATTATTGTATTTACAACTCCAATTGAGTCTAATATTTGAACATTTTGACACAAAACAGACACGTGTTGTTAAAACTAGTTCATTTAGTTTACACAATGAGAGACATTGGATAAAAATTTATCATTGCAAAAATGACCCATCGTTTACGCTTATTCTCCAACTCGAGGCTGATAAATGATGGTGGTGGTGATGTGTGAGGTCACTAGAACAGAGCAACTGTCACTGCCACACGAGGGCGACCTTCTCCTACAGAAACCATCAGATTGACGTGATGATATACTGTATATTATAGCCTAGGGATATGCTAAAACCCTTTTACGCCAGGTGAAAAAAAAAACCCAATACTGTCTCATATATTGAAATAATTTCGATTTACTGTGTCTGACTGATGTCATAATTATAAGATAGTATTGTATTTTTATTTGTCATTATAGTATCTCGTCTTTTTTTTATTCGCCTGGCGTGAATGGGCTTTCATGGTTTCAAGTCAGATACTGCTCAGAGAGAGGAAATACAGGCCCAATCCTTTTAATTATTTTTTCTTTATTTTTTTATCTATCTATCTATCTATCTATCTATCTATCTATCTATCTATCTATCTATCTATCTATCTATCTATCTATCTATCTATCTATCTATCTATCTATCTATCTATCTATCTATCTATCTATCTATCCGTCTGCCTGTCTGTCTGTCTGCCTGTCTGTCTGTCTATATATATATGTTTATATTTATATAAATTAAAATTACATCCAAATAATTTAGATCAAAATAAAAAACACGTTGAACTACTGTAAAACTACTTGTCGTTGGGGCTCAACCCTTCTCCGTATTAGGAAGGAGGCAAAGGGTGACGTCACGTGACTCGTCTATTCATATCTCACTTTAAAGATCTCGTGACTTTTGACGTTGTCCTCGAGACCGCCCGGTGGCCTCTCACTGACGTCACGTCACATGTGGCTTCTAGGTATACGGTGGTGCTTAAACCTTCGTAATAAATAGTTATTATTATTCATTATTATGAATAATAATAATAATAATAATAATAATAATAATAATAATAATAATAATGATAATAATAATAATATTAATAATAAATTGAATCATATAGCATTTTATAAACGTATTATCATTATTTATTTTATAATGATAACAATGATTAAGTGATATCTAAATAATGGTCTAATCATAAGAGTTGAGGACATTCACTCTGCTGCTGTCACGGTTCGATCATAGATGTCTTGTTTTGCTTGTCATTTTCTCCCTCTAGTCGTTTCTTGCAGTTTGTCATCGGTCCTGTGGACGTCTCCTTCCTGTCTCCCTGCTTCCAGTGCCACTCAGCTGTTGTCAATTTGTAATAGCCCCCATGTGTATTTATTCCCTGCCCTCAGCGCGTCCTGCTGCTAGTACGTCATTCATTCTATGTTTGATGTGACCCGGCCCCTTTGAGTATGACTGTCTCAAAGTTCCCTGTATGCACAGTTTCCCTATCGTACCCGGAGTGAAGTTATTTAGTGTCGCCCATCCTTGACTTGGCCTCTGTGTCAGCGTCTGGGTTCTACCTTCGTACCTAGTTGACCCATGACAGCTACAGAGAATTGCATTATTCAGTGGAAGTAGACTGATCAAATTGGCATCAGACTGTATCCGATGCGTGACACGTAGGGCCGGTGACATCCTGATCATTTGAAATGGATCTGCTCTGGTGTGGCTCAGGTCTGTGGAGGGTGCAGTTCATTCAGTTTGTATAACGTGTATTCGTTGTCTCTCTCCTTCTACCTATGGAAATATCTATCTAGCTTACGAAGCTACTTGGTGGATTTATTGCCACTGGGACGTGTGGAAGGGAGGGTAGCCACTAGGTTGTTGGTAGGCATCGAGTGGCAGTCTTTGTAAAAATAAAAAAATAAAAATAAAAAAATAAAAAAAAACTCCCGTCCCGTCCTCTGATACTGCAGGAACACCAGATAAATATATCACAAACCCCTGGCCAAGCACTCAGAGCCTTTCAATAATGTGCACACTGAAGTGGGGGCCAAAACGGGGGCAAAGGGGAGGATGTGTATATGTGAACGTGAGAAAGCAGAGTGAGTGAGAATGAAGGGGAGGGGTGGGTGAGTGAAAGTTTATGGGATAGGATGAGAGAAAACAAAAAAGACTGTGTGACACTTCCAGAGGAGGGGAGTATCACAGGGTCCTGGCCCTGTTGGCTCAGACCGGCTGGGACTGGATTGTTCCCTGTGACCCTCTGGCCTGGAGACTGGTTTCCCATCACGTAAGGCTGAGCTGCACGTCCAGCCCTCCCTTCACACTTATTGTCCACCAGTAGGTTATTGATATCGCCAATTTCATTTTTTATTCTTTATAGGTTTATATTTATCGTACATTCCCTCTTTCTCTAACTTCGAGTTAGTCCTTATCTTTATTGTAGATTGCCAATTTTTCAGGTAATCCTCAACAAAGTATCCGTCTAAAAAAATTTGATTTTTAAACCCCAACGCCACTATCTCACCTGCATGGGCACCTCCACCCAAGCATGCCAGGCAAAGTTCTTTCACAGTTTTTTTGTTTTACTTTGATTTCAAAATTTCAGTGATTCAAGCGTGGCCATCAGGAATGTTAAGCCAAAAGATCTCAAATAATGACATAAAACATTTAGTCTTTTCAGATTTCTTTCTTATAAATTACCTGGATGACAAGGAAAGAAATGACATTGGCCTATACCACAGGGGATGATTATTGACAATTAAGCACTATTCCCACCAATTCCAACCAAATATCAACTTATTCACAATGCGTTCACACTTTTTGGTTGGTTGGTTATCAGGTTGTTTTGTTTTTTTGTTTTTTTTTCTTCCCAAGATGAAAAAGAAAAACCTTTTCAGTACGAATCATGTGGTACGTTATGAACCTTAGTTCGGACAGCAAATGGGTTTTAATTATTATTTTTCCTGCTAATTTTCTATCGGATTATCAATCAAAAGCAGGGATTGTTGCCGCTGCTGTTTCTCTGTAAGGGCAGATAAATATTGCACATTTTCTCAATTTTCGCAGATCAATTCTCTTCCGTTAACTCACCAACATGAACGCACCGTTATGCACTGTCCAAGAAAAATGAGACGAGGAGCGTCTGTCGCAAACAAGGTAAAAAATGAGTCGCCTTCCCAATCATTTGAAAAGTCTTGCACAATTTGATCTTGATTAAAAAAATATATATATATATATATATATTTATATATATATATATATATATATATATATATATTTTTTTTTTATTTTTTTTTTTAATTAAAAAAAAATAAAAATAAAAATAAATTAAAAAATAAATAAATATATATATATATATTTTTTAATTATTATTTTTTTTCTCATCTTGTTCAGGCGAATGTGGCTGTGCAGTGAGGTCAAGCCTTGGGTTTGTTCTAGAGCATTAAAGAGGCATGTGCGGAACAGCCGGCCTCGCACGTAGGGACTGTGAAGACCTCGCAGGGAAGACCGGTGGAGCTGGAATCAGGTCATGGCACAGCGGCAGGTAAACGCAATGTTTCACGTCACGTATATAAACACAAACATCCTCTTATGCAAGTGCGCACACAGACGTGGACAAGGACACAATTGCAGAAACACATACTTCAGTGCCAGACAGTACAATAAAAAAACGAAAGTGTAAACTATGTTTTGAATATCACCTAAGCGGCTCACCTGATGACTCCACATTGGTCGGGAACATTGTGTTTCACCTCGTCCCCAAACTCAGTGTCATGGGACTTGGACTTGGAAATGTTGTGGCTCAAACAGCCACTTTGTTACAAAAATAGAACAACTGGATTTGTGTCTCCTTCCATTCAATGTTGTTCACCGTGAAGCATCTTGGAATTATTCAACCAAAGCTGAAATAGCCAGCATGAATATGCCCTGCAGCAATGTTATTATGGTTGTTCATAAGATAGTTTACTTAACAAACATAGGAGGAAAATGAAAACGTTTTAGACCTTTTGACTCCATTGTTGCAATATTGCACAATACATGGACATTACTAGATGCAATTAAGAACACAAAACCTCAACACTTGTAATGAAATGTAAATAGATATATAATAAAATATATCACCTATATTTCTAGACTGATCATATCCAAGGACATTAAAATTACATTCACGCTTTTCACCAGCAATGTTCGGCCACTATTATCTTTACTTCTTGATGTATTAGTGTTAGTCGTTTTTAACGAGGGCAGAGTTCTAGATCCAGATATTTCAGCAGGCTCACAAGGCTGCTACTACAGCCAGACCGCGATGAAGTGTTTAAGACGGACAGCTTGCTGAAGTGGTTCCAGCCGGCTCAGTCTTCCTCAAGTGACACTTCACTGCTCCATTACTTAAGGCTGCTGCTTCTTCAGTGCTTACTCACTCACACACACACACACACACACACACACACACACACACCAGTGTTAAATTGAATGAGCTCCTCTAGAGCCATCGTTCTCAACTGGTCTAGTGTCAGGACCAAGATTTGTACTTTGTCATAAAGTCAGGACCCAAACATTATTTAAGATTTGAACCATTCTCATTCATTTTCATGAATGAAATGAACAATGAAAAAATTGCAGTAATCCACATCGATTTTGTATGGTAACTCTCAATGCCCCACCCCCCAAAGGTTAATTAAGGGCTCATAACCCAGCCAAATAAATATCCATTGAAACAATGACAACTCAAAGTTCCCAAAATACTGTTTTATCTGGACAGCTCTAAAAAGATTTACATTTTACATTTACATTTAGCAGGATCCAGGGCTAATAGCCCAAATCTCTTGTTTAGTGGGTGACCCACTCGGTGGTGGTGGGAGGGGGGGGGTGCGCACCACGCACACGTGCAGCATGAAGGGGAGAGGTATTCCATAGCTGCAGCTGTGTTAACACCCCAGGGATGGATAGAGGCATTCCACATACACTCCTGTCGCCTAAAATAGCCTCATCAAATTGGCTCAAGCCAATTGGATTGCGGCCACAAAATCACTTGTCGGGCACAGAGACAACTGTGGTTCCTGGATAAAACAGGTGAGATGGAATATTCAAATTCAGAATGCCCCATCTTTTAATCTGTGCGAAGAAAGACCCTGATCCTGTTTTAATCAGTCGTATTAGAGATGTGCTGTTACATGCTTTACTGAATGCTATGAGGCTTCTAAGTCATCCTACAGCACTGAAAGCACAAGATATGTTTTTGTCTGACACATAAAAAGCAAAAAATTTAACTCAGGCAACACCCCCACATACCAGTCGTGATCATCACTGTTACTAACGAAGTCGAGACTCCATATTATATCAAGTCTCGGTTCATGGTGGGATTCAAGGTGCTCATTTCTGAATGACTACAGGATTTGTAAAGTGCAAGTCATGAATCCTACACTCAGCAGTGTCTACCAGGCAAGTGAAAATGTTTCATATAATGATAAAAGAAAAGGCAGAGAGCATGACTTTATAACAATCAATGCGATAACTCATTTATTTCAGAATGATTTCAGAACAAGTAAATGGTCCAAGATCTTTCTTGTGATTTTACATTTGTTATGACTTGAGGGGGAAAAAAAAGAACATACAAGCACATAATCTAATAATATAACACGTAATCTGAACATATAAGTTAACAGACACTATTTACAAAAAAATAAAAAACAATTCGAAAAAACACAAAAAAAACCATATCCCTGGTGCTATTTACAATTGTATACAAGGATGAGATGTCTCTTTTTGCTGCTGCTGCAAAAAAGCATAAAAGGGTGTCGCTGTTAAACATTGTGAACAAAACCTCATAAGCATTTACAAAAACAGATTGTACAGCTTGAATAGAGTAATCCTAGCATGGATATCATTTAACAATTTTAACACCCGCCTTAGAACCTTAAACAAAGCTACAAAAATAAAAATTAATGTCTTCCAGCTCACTCACCTATAAGCAGTTGAGCAATGTGTTCTGAATGTCTTCATACACGTGATTGTAGATCTCATCTTTGGATTTCAAACCGTCCAGGTAGTCTGCAAAACACAACAGGCACGTACTGTGATCAACAGCGACAAACCATCACAACATCCTTTATAAACGTATGTGAAATATCTAGCCATTGAATACATTCAACCAAGTCACATTCCTTGCGAAAGTACCTCAGCAAGGATATGCAGTTTATATACAAAAAAACCCCCAAAACAAACCATTGGTTATCAAGGGAACCCCCCCTCAGAAAAGACTCAATTCTTCAACTTACAGATGTTTAAACAGCTGTCCTCCATCTGCTGCCTGTGCTTCAGGTACATGGGCCACACGTGACCGTCAAATAAACCAGGAGGGTCTGGGACTGTGTACTGTCTTGTACTGAAATCAAATATTCAAGTTAGAAAAATGGAATCACTGCACCAAAGCAGAACAGTAAGAAAATCATTTTAATTGCATTTAAAATAATAATAAAATTAAATAGGCTTGACATCCCGGGAGAAAAAAAAAAAAAAAGAAACATGACGCCTCACCTTCTCCTCCTTTTGCACTCCTCATATGGAATGGAAATGTAGTAGCACTTGTTGAACACATTCATCAGGGGCCTGGAGGAGAGACGGAAAGGTCAACAACCAGGTGATCAGATCTGTCATCAAACCCACTGTAGACAATGCTTATGGCCATAAGTTTCCTGCTTGCAGCAAAACAAACAAAAAAAAAAAAAAAAAAGTCTATCGCAATGCAGCGTGTGCAGCACCAAACGCTCCCTGAGACGCAGATAATGTTGATCCACAACAGCGCGGAGAACCTCTTTGGCCGAAAACCCTTATCTCTCCCAGCAGGGCCTTGCCACGTCGCCTGATGGAGCTAACTGCACTGGGGCCGTGCATGCGTGTGCATAACAAATGACCGTACGGCGATCACACGCGGCATCGTCTCCGCCCCTCGAGTTTGTTGTTGTGCATTTCTAGGAATCGTCTCTAATCGAGAGAACCCGCACAGCGCTGCGGCTGAGACGCATGCGCGCGAGGGAGGCAAGTTGTGACGGCTTCGGAGATTCGATGAAAACAAGGCTGAATGTACTTTTGGAAGAGTGCGTCATCAATTGGGGTCTACTCTAAAGAACTGACTTCAAAGTTGGTCAAACGGACAATGCAGACATAGAAATACAAGAGCAAAGCTGAAATATCCTTTGTCACCCCGGTTTAAAATAGGACTGGGTATTGTTTAAAAAAAAAGTGAAACTTAAAGTGATACTGATACCAATAGAGGGCTTCATTCAATGCATTCTTTAATACAATACCCATCATGTGAATGGAAGCATTCAGCTGCGTAAAATGCCACCACTCCTCCCCATCCAAACGATTTTTACACTAACACATTTTGAAAGTGTTCAAATTAAATAACTGTACAATGAACTGTTTGGGCAGTTTCATTTTGAACAAATAGCCAGGACAGGAGGCATGATTACAGCGAAGGAAAACCTCTTCCACTGTTCATATGGATGCCTGACAGTTGTTTTAAGACACGCTTGAAAACCTATCCTTCAACAGAATGTTGTAGTTGCTGCTGCGGTAGTGAGCCAATCACACTACGCATTAAATAGAAAAACACTTGCGCCGATTGGCTGCGAGCAAAACCATACATACATAGTCTAGATGTGGTACAAAAAGAATCAAATGCAGGTATCGTTTGACTGGAGAAGTTTCGATACAGCTTGGTGAGTACCAATACCCAACCCTAGTCTAAAATAACCGTAACGGCCACAAAATAAGCCACGAGGGCAGGTAGCACAACCCAGAGTTTGACAAGCTAATTAAATATGAACTTACAGGTAGTTGTAAAGCAGGAAGCCCTCCACAATGAGGATGTGGATCTGCTCCTCAGAGTCGGTCACGTCAGCGACATTGGGCACACTGACGCCGTGCGAGCGGGCGAATTTCACCGGGTTCTCGATCCAGCCCTTTATCGTGTTGGTCATGGCCTCCATGTCCAGAGAAGAGATCACTGAGGGCGGGACAGGAATAAAGATGGGGACGGAAGAGGGAAAGAGGTAGAGGATGCAAAGAGAAGAGGATAAATTATATTGAAAAATACAGAAAGAATTTACATGGCAGATGCAGAACCAAATTATGAGAAATTGTTTGGTGAGTTTTATGTGACACTTCAGTTATTGGGGGTCTCCTACAGTCAAATCCAAGGCTTACCATCCCACTGTTTAAAGCCGTCGTCCCCGACTTCTATTTGATCAGGCTTCTGAAATAACAGTCACCGATAAGACATTGCTGCATCCGAGCTAACAGTGATCTGAACACTCGCAGATCCCATTCACATGCTCAAACAACAAGTATGCGGACAATGAAGACAGCGATGAGACCATGTGTAGAAATCACACGCAGAATGTGGTGAAATATGGGAAGCTTTTCATGTGTTGCCATGTCAGAAATATTAAATGGCAAAAGGAATCCAGAGACAGTTAAATGTATCAGAAATCAGAATCAGAAATACTTTAATAATCCCAGGGGGAAATTACTTAAGTAAGTATCAATATCAAGATGGAGGCTTTCGGAGAGAGGCATCGCCCACTTAATGCAACGTCAATTCAAGCAAATGAAGTGAAACTACACAAAAAAATATATGAAAAATAAAATTAAATAAAACGTACCTTGAAAAAGTCATCTTGGTGTACGACACAACAATTGGGTAATGACTTGATCAGCTTATTTGTCAAAGTGGTTTTCCCACCATTTGTGACCCTGGAAAAAAACAACAACACATTTTTTTCACCATGAATATTGTGTTGCCAGCTGAAATAAGATTTTGGCTCGATTCCTACTGAGTTGAGTATGCAAGTTAATTCATTAATTTGATTCGATTCAAAAAAAAGTGCATGTAAAAAAGGTGTGTGTATATATATATATATATATATATATATATATATATATATATATATATATATATATATATATATATATATATATATATATATATATATATATATGTGTGTGTGTGTGTGTGTATGAAAGTGGACTACATGAAATCGAAATAAATTCGTTTTTACTTTTTATAACCGAAGCTATAACGTTTATTTTATATTGCTGGAGCAAACACCAGTTTGGAGCCGTCACTTATCCCGGTCTCCCTCCACTTCTCTGGGAAGTTCCGCGCTGAAATTTCAAATGTCCCGCTCGAACCCCACAACACGCCAATTGTCTCAGCCGTTCGCTGCGACAGCCGGTGAACTTTTAAACGGCCGGCAGTAAAAACACGCATCTTAAGCGCCGATCGTCTAAGTATTACAATCAACATATACATCTCCATTTTCTATCCTAAGGTCCATTTTAAGAACTGTGTCTGTAACCACAGGCACCACGTGTTGTTTATTTGGCTTAAACCAACTGAACAGTCTTTACCAACGTTAGAAATAAACGCCCCCAGCCAAAAACAAAAAAACAAAAAACAAAAACGAAAACCATGTTAATTCACATTAGTGTATTTTGAGAAATGTAAAGTTGTCTACCAATAATAAAAAAGGACATTTGTAGAAGACCTACCCGCCGACTCCTATAATGTATTTCATTTCAGCAGCTTCTTGGGGTTTTCCGCTCAGCGTCAAATGGTGAAAATAAAATTCTTGAAAATTACTTTGGAAAAAAAACAACAAAAAAGTCCGGACGACTTCGAGAGAAAACTGAAACAACACTGCAAATTACAGCAAGGTGCGCGTAGGTCTCCTCAGAGGGAAGATGTGCTCCATTGATAAAGAGCGCCGGCCCCTGCTACTTATACGTCTCGCCTACGTCACACACACACGTAATACACACTTCCGGTTATTGCCTTTTACTGCAGCCAATCGACGTTTAGAATGCTCACGGCCCCGCCAATCAGCTGCTTTCATCTGTGCATAAATTGATATTTTGACGTCGCGATTTTCCCTCTGCCTCGCGTCCATCGAAAGCGTGGACTATTCCATTGGTAGTAAACTCAGCTGATGTTACCCGTCGCGCGTCCTGATTATTATTCTTTTTTTTTTTCACTTGGAAATGGAAAGATACTTTCAAATTTCGTGAAATATGTGACCCAGCTGAGGCCGCACAATACCAGCGTAAACCATCGTAAGTTGAATATAGCACAATGATACTGTAAGAAAGTGCTGGAGTGTACAGTTTATTTAGTGTACAGTATATAAATACAATTATGCAATAGTCATGTGGGTTAATTTGACAAGCAGTGGGACAGACCCTAATAACAACACCACTACTACTACTATTACTACTACTATTACTACTACTACTACAAAAAAAAAAAAAAAAAATAATAATAATAATAATAATAATAACAATAACAACAATAATGTGTATAGCAGCTTTCATACACAACGTGCACCTCAAAGTGAATTAATTAAGTATACTTGACTCACAAAGCTTAAATAAAAGATTTGATTTATATACGAGAAAACGTTTAAGGTTCAAGTGTGGAAAGGGTGTGACAGGGGCATGAGCTATGGTCCAACAAGTTACACATTTCATTTATGGTACCGAAAGGAAACGAGGAAAGAATTAGGACAGGGGTCAGCTGTTTATCAAGTGGGTTGAGAGAGGTCCACTATGTCTCATGGTGAATCATTTGGGAATTATTTGTTCCTATCTTAACCTAAAAACAACCAAAAGGTCAAATTCCCGACCATTCAGCCATAAAGTGGTTTCATTTAGAACAGATAAAGCTAATATCCATCACCACATGTGTTTCAAGGCACGCGTTACGCTACTTAAAAAAGACAACAACTTGTCAACAACCTTCAGTAACTCACCCCTCGCAGCGTCTAAATACAGCCAGTGAGTCCAAGCGGAAGTTTTGAGAGAAGAAACACAACCTAGTTGAAGAGCAAAGCAAACTAATAGTGAAATGATTAGAAATCAAGTCATCTCCATCCCATTCCAAAATGGTAATTATGCCGTATTGTTCTTTCTTTTATATCTACTTTATTTTACACTCTTTTACCTCCCTTCGTCTGTGTGTGTGTGTGTGTTGTGTGTGTGTGTGTGTGTGTGTGTGTGTGTGTGTGTGTGTGTGTGTGTGTGTGTGTGTGTGCGTGTGTGTGTGTGTGTGTGTGTGTGTGTGTGTGTGTGTGTGTATGGAATGGATGCTGTGTTTGTGTGTATACAAATAGACATGTACTCGTCGACCCTGGCACCATGATACATCCATATTTCGTCATTTACACATTTGTCAAATGTCTTTAAAGCTAGTTCTACCTATTCGTAAGTGGTATTTGACCAAGCAGCCATTCGTTTAGGGCCAGTCTCCTGACCTATGATCGACTGGTGTGTGAGGCCTCATAGTGAATGTATTAATAGTCCTCCTTTTGACTCCGACAAGGTGGAAACATTTGTTGGGTAACGACAGAGTCTGTCAGAGCTTTGCGCACTATGAACACATATTACCAATTTTACCATATTTAGTCTTGTGCTAGGTTAAGTATAATTTGGTATGTCACATTTAAGGCGCATAAGCCATCGTTTTTATCAGAAATCTGCTGAAGTCCAATATCGAAGACAAAATAAATATTGGGGCTGGACATTAGCACAAACAAAATATTGTCATGATGAAACAAACAACTACCGCAAGGGAGTTGGATAGAACAACTGATATTTATTTATATTTACAAGGCAGAAGCTACTTTTATCATCTAAAACACAACAGAAGGATGTATAGTTGATAATCCTGCTTGTTTAAAACAGCAAAACGTTTCATGAAAAATAAGCTACATGTTGGTTATAGCAGGCAAATAGCAAGTCTTTGCATTGTTAGCGGTGTTACCACACAAGATTTTGTGCTTCTGATTTAATGATGAAAGACGTGGAGTTTAGAGTTTAGTTTGCAGAGATACAGAATCCCGATAACATCCCTGGAAACGAACAACATTGGAATTGAAGACAAGAAACAAATGCCCAACTTAACAAAATATGGATTAAAGTCCAAATCAAATGGTTTGTGTTCTGTTATGAATTTGGTCACCATGGTAACCTGACCGGAAACCCTTCGACGGAGACTGTCCTAACAAGGAATAATTAGAATCTTAAAAAATAACATAACATCAAACATAGCTTTACAGAAATTGTGCGTCGAAACTGATACAACGACATGTCTAGAAGTAAAATTGCACATTGCGAACACAGAAATTCAATGAGACTTCTATTTTTCAATTCATAACAACATATTGATGTCGGTGGAGGACAGTAATCATGCTCATTAATTCAAAAACAACCTTTAAGGAGGGCAAACCTGACCTAAAAATGAACAGCTCCGGTTCTATGCATAAGCCTTTTCAACTTCACGTGCCAACCATAGGAAAAAGTGCAAAACAATAATACACAATTATGTATTTCTTTCTTTCTTTCTTTCTTTCTTTTTTTTTTTTTTTTTTTTTTACAAAAATAAGTTCAAGCCAAAACGCTCATCTGACACCAGGATTAAGCACTGAACAGAAA
This sequence comes from Zeus faber, assembly GCF_960531495.2. Classification (NCBI taxonomy): domain Eukaryota; kingdom Metazoa; phylum Chordata; class Actinopteri; order Zeiformes; family Zeidae; genus Zeus; species Zeus faber. The sequence goes on from NC_137193.1 coordinate 44,094,066, forward strand.
GAGGGAAACATTTCAACATGCTCAGTCTGGACTGGAACACAAAGCCCAAATCGCTCCTGCTTCAAACCTCCCTTAGCTAGAAGACGCTACATTATCTTTGTTGGGATCAATAGTTCTCTGTTCATTTGTTTCGCTTGCCGACCACTTATCCTAAAAAACACGTTTTTTAAGGATCACTCCAGCGGTTGGCGAAAGTTATTCAGGCCACTAGGTGTGACTAATGACCCACATTTCCACATTCCACGTACAAAGAGATGGAGGCACATCATAACATGAGGTACTGTACAGTAGAGACACAAACAGTCTTCAGGCCAAAATATCACGGATGAGATCTGGTCTGAAAAGACGATATTAAGTGATTTCCTGCAATGGCGTATGTTGCAGCCACTATGAAGCAAAATAAAGTCAAAAGGCATCCAATTTTTTCTTCCATTTTTCTACATTGTAACATCATGTAGATAGGCAGCATGAGTATAATGTCGGGGGAGGTGGCAGGTGTTCTAGCTCCTCTTCGTGAGGATTCGTATATATATTTTGTGGGTAAATTGATTGTTTCCTGGATAATACTGAATGTTTGAAAACAGCCAGGAGCCTCTTTACTAAGAGGTGTCGTTTCAAAGGTCATTCAACAGGTCCAAACAGATAATGAATAGTTTCCATGATGATACATTCTGCAAATTGGAAGATTGCATTAGCAGGATTGGCGCCTTGTTTAACTTTTAAGTCCTTATCTTGCAACACAAAAGGAAGAAGCGTCGGGAGTTCCTGGGGCTGAGAACGGAGTCTTCACTGTGTTGATGGTGGAATGACAGAACTTACAGTATCTTCAGCTGGATGTTTAAGGGATAATGATGCGTTTTTATAGGCCCTCTGCTTCTTACCGATTTGAAACTAGTGTCTCACGCCCCACACCTGCGCTTTACACTGAAAAAAAAAGTGGGGAGGGGGTAAATATTGTTAATTCTTGGTCAGACATAAATTAGATCAACTTTTTTTTTAGATATGAAAACATTTATTTACTTTAAGACATGTCTAATGCCCCCGAATGTGCATTTTCAAATTAAATGTAATGATTAACAAAGAATACAGAGAATAATATTGTCCACATTATAAAAAAAAACCCCAAAAAATACCGTTCAACTTAAACTAGAACTTAAACTAGAAAAAAACATGTGTTTGACTTTAAATCAAACTGATTACCTCCAGTTCTGGCAAATAAAATATTTAAAAGTTGTATGCTTGACCTCTGATGTCATAAAAAACACAGAATGGATTTGGTATCTTAACCGAAACGCATGAACCATCACAGCTTAATAATTGAATTTGAAAGCAGTGTGTTTGATTACACTTGATCCTTTAAACAAGCATGTACTGACCTCTACCGTAAGGAGTACTCTTTAGGATTTAATGAAAGAATGCTGCATATTAATTTGAATACAGATTTTGAGTGATCAAACAATCAAATACTATCTCATCTTGTTTAAACAGAAACAAATGCAGCATTGCATTAAACCAACTTACTAAAACAAGTCTCACGTTTGGCTTGAACTTTTCATGATTCTTATTAAGAACTCAGATTGTGAATTTGCAGAGTTGACCCGTTTGACCTCTGCTGCTCTGATTTCTCAGCAGTACAATAACGTTCTGAACACACTGTACTGGAGCCGAGGTTTGTGGTTTCACGCTTTTAGAGGCGGACACGAATCATTTCGGGCACAGGTCCTCGAGGACAGAGGCTCCATTTAAATTGATCCGCTGCTTTCTTTGGTGAAGTCCAAACCATTTTCGGAGCATTTTCAGGTCACATTGCGATCCGGTTGTTAGTGCAAAGTAGGAAATGTCGATAGAATAAACTCCAGTACAGATGCAAAGACAATGTATCTATTGACCCCCTTGTTAAACAGCGTTGCAGGAAATTGGGAACCGAAGGCGGCGGCGTCACATGTGAGATGTGATGACCTCAGTGTGAATAACTCGAGAGATGTGACCAAGTTTGATCCTCAGAGCGTTGAACAGGTGTGTATTACATAACAGGGGTGATGGTGGTTAATAATAAATTACAAGTTACTAAAAATGAAATTTAACATAGTAATTTACTTAACCACATTATGAATTACTTTTAGTGTTTTTTTATTGTCGTGAAACTGATTAATTTCATAGTATATCCATGGATGAAACAAGTGAATACATCTGCAACTACTGGTTACCTGCGGTGAAATGTAACTATTGTTGAGTAATTTCCCTATAATTTCCCGCTTGAAGATTTTATATATGTATTATTATTATTTGGGAATTAGTTTGGTATGTTTCCTATCGTTGGAGTATGAGGAATCCTTTTCATCTCAACTACACTTTGCACATCACTGGCCCTCCTGCTACTATGTGCAAAGTCTCCTTGTCGCTCACTGTCTTACTGTACCTTGAATCTTTTACGAAGTGAACCCAGACTCCATCTCAACATCCTTGACCTGAGATCATTGACTTCGGTCTGGAAGCGGGAAATGGGAAAAGAAGGTGAGAGCTTGATTCATGTATTGGATTGACGCATCAGACCCAGTTCTGATCAAATGAATCCATCAGATATGCCAGACGACACCGGTACCTTTCAGCCTTTTTAACAGGTTCTTGAGGTTTGGATTGCTGCTGCTGTTGCTCTAGTTGCCTTTGTTCCTGCTCCATCCTGAACATCACACAACACACACACACACACACACACACACACACACACACACACACACACAAAAGTGCTCTCTATCTTCAGGAAATGGCTCGATGTGAATTAAAATGTGCACAGTAAAGACAATTGAACAGATTCAAAGCAATCTCTTTTTTTTTTTATCACGATCTTGATTTAGCCTGTGTATGGGGGGGAGATTTATTTGAGATATTTTACCTCTCTTTTCGTGCTTCAATCCTCTCCTCATCAAATCTGAAAATGAATAACAAGAAAGTAAGGTTCCCTGCTTCCAGCTGCTTTTCAAGGAGTTCGGTTTATTTTATTTGAATGATAGTATTAACGCATGGATTCGCCATATCATTGTGTTTCAGTGTTCCTTATTCAATCAAACTTTGCCAAACTTATGGAGAACACGGTTTTCTTTTTAGTTTCACTTATTAAGGCTAAGGTATACTTTGAAACGTGGCTGTCATTTAATGAAAACTCAAAGTAGGCGTTGGGTGAGTCCCAGGAATCAGTTCTGTGGCTCTCTTGCACTATCTAGTGGTCATATATATATATACTTACTGCACCACACACTCAGGGACCTGCACATGCTCCATGGGCACAAGCTCTGCCAGTTCATCCAGACTGTGCACGTACCGGATCTTATTCATGAATTTTACACTGCAAGGATGACAGGATAGCAGCAACAATAAATGTTACACTACTGCTATTTTTTCAACGTTTTTTTTTTTTTTTTTTTTTATAAAAGGGACCAGATTATGTGATTTTGAACAAAAGTGTGCATCTTCCACCTGATGAAGGGTCTGGATATGGCCAGAACAGTGCGTATGAACCAAGTAGGATGTGCAATGAAGAGGGACTTGAGATTCTTTCTCAACCTGAAACGCACAGAATCAGTCGAATCCATTACAGTGTTATTTATTAGCCATTAAAATACAAACGCACTGTGAATTGAACACAAGACATAGCCAAATCTGTTTAGTTGTCCATTAACAAAGGAAAATACGAAGTAAACACAGCCATTTTGATTAATGCACCAGGATTGTGCTTAAAGGGAATTTATATAAAAAAATAAAAATAAAAATAAAAACCTCTACTCGTAAGTCATTATCGGTCTCCTACTGCGTGACACCCACTGACAAATTCCATTAATCTTTTTCACTTGTGGAAACCCAGTCAATATCAATGCCATGCCTGTCGGTACAGAATTCAGTTTAACAGTCACATTAGTTAGGTTGTCTAGATGATTTACAGTTTGTAAAAAATTGCGTTAGATAACTTGGGGTAGATAGTAGACAAATAATTTTAAAAAAGCAAATTAACAGTCTTTTATTGTACACCTTTTACAATGGTATGGCACAAAGGAAAACTATACTGCATTCTGAATACCAATCTGAATAAGTGCTGAAATGCTGGGATTCCATTTCTTGCCATTTCAATTAATCATTACATAGAAAACACAATATCTCAGTAATGCATTAAAACTAACAGGTGCATCCAAGCCTTCCATATAATCAGTAAATTTGCCTTTCAGCCTGCCATTCTCAGCCACTATTTTAGAATAATCTTTCTCTTACCTTCTGTCTATCATCTGGTAGCACCTCTTGAGCCAACTGATCCCTGGCATTTTATTGCGAGGGGTGGCTCCATTCATGTAGATTATGAGGTAATCTTCAGCCACAAGCATCTCCAGACTGCTCACCACATATCTGGAAGGGAAGACAACGGAAGATATATTTGTCGTGTGATTTCATTTGGGGAACCCAAAACTCACAAAGAATGCACAATCTTATGTAAGGGACGGAAACCTTTGCCTTATTTTGCCTCCAAAAACAATTACTTTTAATTTTTTTGTAATTAGGAGTTGACATGAACACTAACAATGCTAACTAAACAATCCTTTACCTCTTACTTACAGAACTGTTCAAGTAGTATATTATTATTAAATATCTACTATCTAGGACTTCTTCTAGTGTATAACTAACATCATCTTCATGTCTTTGAGTGGTTGTGAACCCGACAGCATTTAAAGATACTCACAAAAAGAGGTTTTCCATAATGTAGTGGTAGTCTGAGCAGCTACTGTCCGGCAGGTAGCAAGCGGAGAACACGATGATGGCGTTCAAGCCCTCGCCATAATAACCTGACAAGAGAAAATCCCGGTTAGTAAATTAATACCTCTATTTTCAGGTCAAACCACAATCTTACCCTAATAAAATGGTGTATAAATATGAGTCCTGAGACTCCTTACATAAAGCACTTTGAATTGCCCTGGTGTATGAAATGTGTGCAAATAAACGCGCCTCTCCTTACCTAGTCTGTAGTTTTTACTGTGTGTGTGTGTGTGTGTGTGTGTGTGTGTCTGTCTGTCTGTCTGTCTGTCTGTGCGTGTGCGTGTGCGTGTGCGTGTGCGTGTGTGTGTGCGTTGCAGAGTTTCCTGCCACCGACCTCCATGAGTGATGACCCGCAGGTAAGGCCTGATGACCTGCATGTCGATGCGGTGCTCCTGCTCCCCGATGATCACCGTCCTCCAAAGGCGCCCATTACCCCCCGCCCCGTCCTCGTCCACCTCTCCCGAACCATTAGCGGAATCGGCTTTGGCCGAGGCCACCGGCGTGTCATCTGGATGGAAAAGAGGAGGAGAGGGTCTTAGCTGGATGTAGGTTGTGAAGCGTGTTGGCTGTATAACACAGGCATGCATGAGTGATGAGACAGTTGGAGGGTTACAGATTGGAGTTGGGATTGAATCAAAAAGAGGCTGAGGGGTCCAGTTTATAGACATATTAGATTAGATTTGAATAGAAGAATCCCAATTGATCAATGCTGAACTTGCAATGAAATAAGTAATCCATTATTAAAAAATAAATAAATAAATAGATAAAACTGAAAAATATGAAAGAGGATCTGTTGTAAATGGCTGCATGCTGTGGCAGGCACTGAACATCAAAGACACTATTTAAAACATAAGAATACAAAACACATGCCTCCCTGACGCCTTACCTTCCCATTCAAGGTCGTTGCCGTTGGTGATGAACTCCAGTGAGTCGGTCTCATCGGGGGTGTCGATGTCATCGATGTTGATGTCAAGGTCGTCTGGCGTGTCCAGGAAGTCGTCTGACAGCAGGGAACCCTCGCTTTGGTCCAGCGACAGGTTCATCTCGGGGGCCACCAGCGTGCGACGCTTGCGGTGGGAGGAGGAGCCGCCTCCATCTCCGTCGCTTGGACTAACGTTGAGAGAGTTGGGAGGAGCTTCGGCCACGAAGGTAGAGGAGTTTACGTTACGTTATACAATGGTGGTATTTGAGTGAATAAAGAGTTGTGGAATCGTAAAAAAAGAGGTTTGATTCACGCAGACAACCTCTACCAAGTCATCAACACTGGTCCTTATTGTAAGGCTGATGACGTTGGGAAACTGATGAGAAACTTATCTGACAATTTATGCTCATCAGTCACGGTCCAAAGTGCCATGCGGCAATGGCAAAGGTCGTAATTTTCTTCCATTTGTTGGTTTTTGGCGGCAATATTGGCTAAAATGTTGTCCAGTGAAACCTGTATTCTGTTTAACGCACAAATAATTAGAGACTGTCCAATCTCTCAACTTACAGGCTCTGTTGTCGCTGAGACCACAGGAGGGATCCATGTCTCCGTACTCCGGAAGTGGCCTGGAGGACGACAAACACTCACTTATTCTCTGAGCCTGTTCACATAAATATATAGAAAGAATTTGGACTCGCCTGTGGCTTCCTTGTGTGGATAATCTTAATAAGACAATAGAATAAAGAAAACACACACAACATTATGCAGAGCAATTCATCCAAACTGCTCTTCTAAACTGTTCGTCTCAATAACATACAATGCCGCTCGATTTAGTTTAGCGGCTACGATGTGTTCGAGGCACTTCTAGGAATCCACTTCTCCGTATCATTTCACCATCTGGCCTCAGATCATTAAGTCGCAGTATCATAAGGTTGGTGTAAAACGGCCGTGGGTGCCACCGATTTGACTCAACAGCGAGAAAGAGACCGCTTTAAACCCGTTCCAGGGGAGAGATGAAGATTGTAGGGCTTACAAACAGATGTGGGAAAGAGGAGACAAGGGATGCAATCGGGGAGGGGGAGGGGGAGAGGGAGGCGGGCAGAGTGTGACGCAGCAGGTAGGTTTGGGGGAAGCAGGGGATTGAGGGGAGTCAGCAGTAAACACACCCTGTACGCACTGATGAACAGAAGCAGGAAAACTGTGAAAAGGACATGTTTCTTCGTCATCCGCCTCCATATTTAGTGCACAATTCACTCAGAGTGAAGCAGAAGGAGCATCTGCACGCGTGTTGTTTTATGTGTGAGTGCACTTGTGCATGTATGTGTAGGCTTGTGCATGTCTTTGTTTTTTTTCTATGCGTTTCTGGAAAGCGTACTATTTGCACGGGTGGGTTTGTTTTTCCTCAGCAGCATCTAAAAAAAACAAAACGTCAGGAGTTGAGCGGTGACACGAGGCAGAGGATCTGATGCTGCGTTCAGGAGAGAGAGCGGGTCCCTGCGCATCTCGCTCAAACCAAACCAAGTCGATCTCTGCAGAAGGACGCTGCTCCTGAGTCAACAGCATTGGCCCGCAGCCGCACATAATGATGAGCATTGTTGGAACCGTCCGACGCTATTCCCGCAGGACTGGTGACTACCATCCCAGGGCTGCCTTTGTTAGAATTAAAGCCCGTATTTTTATGATAACACAGCTATTCAAATCAGAAGGGATTTCCTCACCTCACAAAGCAAGCTTATCTCCATTCTGTTGTCTTTGTGGCTGAATAATAAGCGCTTAAATATGAAATTATCAGAGGGTGCATAAATAAGGCTTACCTTTTGAAACAAGGAGAGGGCTTTTTCTGTCAGCCTGGGGAGCAAATTGATTTCACACCCTTTTATAGCCAGCCTTTATTCCTTCCCTTCTTAGTCGGTGAAAAGGCAGTTTGGGGCCGAGCACCTCAGAGGCGAGTGTAGCAATCCATACAGTCCTGGCTCATCCTCCAGCTCTCCCCTCTCCTAAGCTAACCCTGCCACCATCTTCCTGGTGATGCTGTGTTGTTGACTGGTGTCTGCCATTTCGTCACATGACGTGGCCCGAGACCATTTATGGAGAAGCTGCACCTGCTCCCCTCCTCCTCACGTGACTGAGAGGAGAGGCGTTAACACGCTTGAACACCATCTCCTCCCATCTCCCTGCTGTCACTTTCCACTCTTTCCGTGTATTTCTACTGTATTTACTTTGTCATTTTCTCTCATTATTGATCTTCCTCATCGTCCTTCTTTTATTATGGGAAATATGCATTTATACTTATTCCATTACCTAATGACGATAATTAACCAAGCATCTCTATATATTAAGCAACTGAACATCCCCTACTAAAACGTTCAATTTTATGTAATTGCTGATAACTACAGCCTTGTAACCTTCCATGGCCACATTATTGAAGCACTACTAACCAGAAAAAAATCAACCTATTTTACCCAGTAAAATCTAAAATGTATCTAAAACAATTAATAATCGTATGCTGCTGCAAGGGGAAGTTATCCATGAATGAGGCGTACATTCATACACATAAAAACAGGTGTCTTCACAATCACACCTTTTACCGCATGATAATGTTCTGGATATGAAACTTGTAATTAAAATCAAGAATATAAAATAGAGAAACAGAATATAATTGACGTGTTGTCAGAAACATAAAGCACGAGATCAGAATAAATACAGCAATCCCACCTGGGAAAGTCTTCGTCCTGCCACTCGTCTCTAACCTCCATGTTCTCCATTCGTAGAGTTGCTTCTGTGGTGCCCATTCCTAGCAGGGGAGAGCAGGGGGCCTGCTGTAAATGGGTACAAAGAAGTGCATTATTTATTAATAATTACCAATAACGATCTCAGTCGACAGCCTGTGGCGTCGCTTAATTAGAGCATGAGCACTCGCACTTCCTAAACAGGAAAAGTCAAAACAATAGAGGAGATTATCCAATTAATTCACTTTTCATCATTGCAATTTAGGGGCTGAATTTAGGTCACATGGCTTTGATCCCCCTCCCCACACGGCCCCATGTGAGAGGCATGTGACTGACTCAGATCCCTTCTCTCAGACCACGGCCCTCCTCAAAGTCAATTACTATGAGTTTCCTGGGCGGAATTCAGCGGGCTAATAAGTGAGAAGAATTTACACCTAATCCTTCCTCACCAGGGCCCTAATCCCCTTCGGTTGATTTTGGTGCTTCCTCTTCGTTAGGCATGCAGACTGGTTCTCTGTCACCTTCTGGCAAAGGGTTTGGCAGCCTATGACTCCAGTCCGGACTGGAGTCCTGATGGCTTACATTGATGGCTTGTATGATTATTCCATGATCACAGATGGACAAAAAAGCGATGTGGCACAGCACAGCTAATACAATATTATTAGAAATGGTATTGTTTATTTATTATGTATTTCCTGTATTTCACTGTAAAAATGTGCCAGCCATACACTGTCCTGCACGCTGCCTGCGCAGGCTACTTTGGCAAAACGCTGCGTCCCACTGTCCTTCATGCTCAGGCGGCAGCACCTCCGCGAGCAGCACAGGTATTTTCTGGCTGGTGTCCTTGTGTTTCCCTGCATGTGACACCAAGGGTATTAAATTGGAACTAAATTCCTGTTCTTTGTGTAGCTCGTCACTCATTTCTTATCAAAAAAGACTGATTGGACTTCACTGAGTGCCTGAGGATTGCCAGGACTAGGCTGGAGGTTATATTTAGAAACAAATACTCTGAGGCAAGGCGTGCATGGTAAGTGCTGCTCTGCTGTTGTGACTGAGGAGACTACGAACCTCTGCTAGGACCAATACACATAACTGCATAGTGCATTCAAATAAACCGTAACAGTTCACGGCGAAACGTTTTCACTGCATGGTATGGGGATTGTGATATACTTGCACTGCACTGATGATCGTCCCTCTGAAATATTTATAATAGGGCTGGTGGCAAGAACCCTCAGATGGATGAATATTAAATGGGGGGGGGGGGGGGGGGGCAGCCCGAAAGTGTGAAACCATGAAACCAAATCAAATTAAACATGGAGCTTCTCTTGTTTTAGTAGGTTAAAATTGTCCTATTGAGAAATTATGATTAAAAAAAAACCAATGTTATTCTAAATCAAACAGCTGTAACATCAGGAAGGAGAGAAGGGCTCACATCATCATAAACCATTTAGAAAAGACCATCCATTTACTTATTGGCGATGCCTTGCTGTTGATACACCCAAATTCCCGAGGAACGTTAAAGGATGTTTAGATGGAAGAGTTTATTTCCTCATCACCACTGGATGAGAAACAGATTACCATTACAAAATGAAATGGCCTCACAGCTCGGTTGAATCCCATGCGCTGCAGAGCACATTTAAATCTATTGTGCTGGCAGTATTGTGCGTGTGGTGAGTGGAATAAGAATGCAAGGAGATCTCGCCTGTTATCATACTCACATGAGCAACGAGAGATCCCCGGAATGTCTCTCGCCGGCCTGTGCCTGTGTGTCCTCCCCGCTCAGTCACAGAGGCAATGATTGGAGAGGTGAGGATCCTAATCCCCCGTGGCAGGAGCAATGCATGGGTCAAGTTAAATCTCCGCTTCTCTCTCTTTCACATACGAGCGCACAGACACACTCGCACAGTGTCTTCGGTGTCTGCCGCCCGCCAGCAGCAGGTGTCTCCAGACAGGGGCCAGCTCTGTGCTGGTTTCCCCCTCCCCTCCCTTGCCACCTTTGTTTGGAAAGGAGAGAGTCAAATACTGGCCGTGGAGAGTGAGCTGACAGGCTGCCTCTCAGAGTAGACTCGCACAGAACCGACACACAAAATTCCTTTTAATTAGAATGCATCTGCTCTGCCTGGCATCGTGATCGTGATCGTTTTTCGCCTCACTCATAAAGTCCATCATTTACCATTCTAAACCGTAAAATCAGATGGAATTCTATTCCGCAGTACCACGGTTTCCTCGCATCATATTAAAGTAATGGCAGCGGGTAATGCAATTCCCTGATTTTGCTGGTTCCAGTTTGTTTTTTTTCCCCCCCACAAAGCACCCTGTTAAAAAATAAGTAAGTCCCCGTGTATAGCCACTAGTTCATTAGATAATCCTGCTGTTGTCAGAGGTCTTCTATGTGGCGACTGTTCCCTGGCAACCACATCTCTCCCGCTCCATCCCTGGGTTCCCTCTGTCTCTCCCCTCTCTCTTCGCCCCAATGCCTTTCACTCCCTCCACACCTTCATTTGACTCCCTTTTCCCCACATGCAAACGCACACATGCATGCGTGCATGCACCCACCGACACACACACGCACGCACACAAGCGCGCACACACACACACACACACACACACACACACACACACACACACACACACACACACACACACACACACACACACACACACACACACACCTAATTATTCATGTAGTCCTCCAGTTCATCCCCAGCCCTCCAATCACATCAGCTGCTGTTTTCTGCCCAGCAGCTGCAGAAGGATTTCCCCAGCACTGAGCACAGTGGGTGGGTGGCAGTTGGGTGGGTGACAGCTGTGCTACAACCAATTGGTACAGTTATTCACATGACAATCAAAGGTTTCAATTTGACACACTTGTCGGGTTAATGGTGTGATCTCATACTGTTATACCGGAGCGACGCCGCAGAGCTGTCAAACCAGTGAAGCGCTCATCAAATAGCAAAACTGCACGAAACTGCAGGTATATAAAATATGGTTGATCGGAACCATTGTTTACATACGTGCAGCCCAGCGGAAACACATTATTTAAAAGTGGATTGTGGATCGCTGGGGTGATGCTGCATTCCTACATGGAAAAGTGCAAAGGAACGGGCCATTGAGGTCGGAATTCCAAGTCGAAATTTCGGGCGAGATCGTGTGGATCCGAGTTTACCGAGAAAACAAACTTGACGTCACAGCCACATGACGCAATTCCCGATGATGGGTTTATACATACGTATAAAAACCTCAACGATTTTTTTTTTTATGTCATGTTAACATACGTTTCGTAGCTTGTGAAATTCACACACACACACACACACACACACACACACACACACACACACACACGTACACACGTGCTGGGGGCGTTCACGTTGTCCCGGACAGAAGCGATGGAACACAATAGCGATCGGAAGTGGGGACTATCTGCTCGGAATTCCCGATTTCCGAGTTGCAAAGGAACGCAGCATTAACGGTGGGGTGGCGGATCCACATGTGACGTCACGTGTAGCGGACACTGCTGGAGATGAAGCCAAGATGGCTGCGAGTAATTACTATGGCTTCACACATGGTGCCGGTCCGCAGTACAGGTAATTCACGGGATGCATGTGGTGTGTCAGTCGAATCGTTGTTTGCCAATTTATGATCTGCGTCCGCTGGCAGTTGAAATTGGTTAATGCTGCCGTTTCACTGCGTGGCCGAGCCACGGAAAAGCTAGTCGCCTAGCCTGGCAAGCTACTAGCTGCCTGTATAGCTAATAGTCGGCCAGGCAGGGCCAGCACGACGCAGCTAGATAGAGGGCAGGATTATATATAGATATGAGATACTGTATTCACATTGCGGTGTTACAACCGACTTCAAAACAATAACAAACAGGACATGTTACATTAAGAATAAACAAGGACATGCATTAACCCAAATGCGAACAAAATACGGAAGAAAATAGCAATATCTAGCACCTACATTTATTTACGTTTTATTTTATTATATAAAATGAATAAACCGATAAATGACAAAAAAAAATAGACAAGGTTTACAATGTACTAAACCAAAAAATTCACTACAAAATAAGAAAAAAAGGGCAATAAACAGTAAACCTCTCTAGCAACAATTCACACACTGTCGAAAGTAGGTAATTGTAGTAGCTGGAGCTTCATTGGTCACTTTGGGAGAGAAGCCTGTAGTCTAGGACCACTTGTGTTTATCTAGGAATCTCTTCTATCCAGGAATGCTTCTCCCTCACTCCCAGAGCAAAACCATGCCTGTCTTGAGCATTGCGAAAGCATGAACAACCTGAAAATGTGTCCTCCATCAGTTGAATCTTATACATTTATTGCAGCTTGGGATCAGTACTGCTGAGACCTGTGGTTTCACATAAAACATTAATAACAATCAGTTTATTAAGCCAGGCACATTTTCATATGCAAGGAATGTGGCTTGGTAATTGTTGCATTGTTGTGCAGATAGAGGAATAGTGTAAAAAAAAGAATAAAATAAATACATTCTGCAGAATATTCAAAATGTGCTCCATGTACCAGATAAAAATGGATAAATTAAAAAAAAAAAAAGTCTATGACGGCCTAAGTGGCAGTAAGGAGGCAAGTATTGACAGTGTATGAATATAATTGTATATTTCTGTACAAGGTAAACAATACTCTATGTTTTCATTGTATGGACCTGGGGTAATAATGGATCGGCTTAAGTCTTAACTTTTTACAAAGTTATTATATTATATATTGTGCAATTGATTGCACGGAAACCTTCTACAAATTGATGATGTATCCTCTGACCCTCTGTTTTCTGAGCTTCTTCTCGTTTTCATCTTGTGACACTATTTTCTGTCCATTTTGGCATTAACGCATTGTGGCGGCCAGCATCAATAGCAGGATGTATAGACCAATGACTGTTGGTTGTCCCAAGGAATGGTGATGATATGGTTTTTGTGTATTTAAATTGTGGTGTTTTGTGACGTGTGGGGATGCATACTTATTAATTTTTTACAGAAAACAATTTGTCTTCAGTATGTATCAATTTTATATTGTAGAGATTTCTATATGGTTAATTAGTAATGATCCGATTCAAGTAGGCAACAGTATGTTATCGTTTTAATTGACTGCTCTCTTTTCAGCACAAGGTGTAGGAAAATGTGTACATAACTAATACACAAAGAGTAAACATCTAAATAAATAGATAGTAAGAGATAAGGTGCTAATTTGCAATGTATATACTGTTAAGTAAAAGTAATGCATTGGATTGGTATTCTTAAGATTAAGAATTCAGAAGCAGTATCCTAAAAGTATCATAAAAGGGAAAGTCTCTATTCCCAATCAATTTATTTTGTATCACTTGCACATATATTTGTGAGTAAAGCAACACTATGTAACTTTTTTTCTTGAAAATAAGCACTTCAAAATCATTTTGATTGTACACTGATTTGTAATATCAGTAATGGTACCTCTTTTATTCCCACCCGTCCCAGGAACGTCTGTTCTTGCACTATGTAACTTTTTTCTTTGGGTTCGAAACCGCAGGAAACTTTCGTTACGCCTTCGTCACTTGCTTGATGTTTGGCTGTGGTAATTACTGTTTTTTTTGCCTGGTAAAATTTATAAAAGGGGGGGGGGGGGAATATATATATATATATATATATATATATATATATATATATATATATATATTTTTTTTTAACCTGTGCTGTCAGCATGCTGGGTTTACAACACAGTAGTTGTATGCTATTGCATCTAAGACAGAGTTAGTCTGCAAGTGGAGTTCAACTTCTCATCCTGCAATGCCACTTTTTATTCATTTTTTAATCATCAAAAACTGCTGCAATAACTGTCCTGTGGAATGACAAGAGTGCAGCTTTTTGTTACATAGAACCAGCACCAATCTCCCTCTTGGAGAACGATAACCAGTAGCATAACCCAGTTCCAGGGAGCGCAAAGAGACCCTGCACTCCTGAGGTGCGCACATACAACCCACCCCCACATGCAGGCACAAGATGAAGGCGCAGAACCTGGGCCGCAGACGGCAGGCACGTACCACAGGCCCGGAGCCAGGTCCTGCGCCAACAGACCAACACAAGGCGGCGGTTTGAGCGGGGTGTCGGGTGTCAGCCCCCCATGCCCACCAGCGCCCCGTGCAAGGGCAAGGTCCGCCCCACCATAACCGGCCAGGTGCACCATCCAGCCCCACTGCCCAAGCGCCCATCCACACAGTCGAGTATGCCCAGTGCAGGTGTCAGCCCCCACAGACGCCCGCAGACTGGCAGATATGTGGGCCCTCCACCACCAAGGGCAACTGTCACAGAGAAGCCACGCAGGAGGAGCAAAGGCCAACAGCCACTTCCCGAACCCCAACCCACACCCACTCCCGTCCTCACCTTCATCAGCAGCAGCTTTCATCAGCTGTTTCAGTACCATGTGGGTTTGTTTCGCCCTCACTCACGTATGCGAGCTGATCTGCCAGGCTGAGCACATTTGCTACCTACACCAGTAGCAGGGGCCCCATACCTGCACCCTCGCTTCATACGTCGCCGTGGAAGATGTGGACTGAGTGCTTGCTGAAGTGGCTCGGTCTGCACAATGGCTGCTGTAAACAAGGTGTACATTATAGTATTTGCATTTGTAACATAGACTGTTATTGAAATGTGACTGATAAGGTTCAAATTTGTCCTGTAAAATAAATTATTTTCGGACACTGCACTGAGTTTTATGACAGTTACGACAACTGTAGGGGTGCCAAATACCAAAAGTTACATAGTGCTGCTTTTATTGGCAATTTTGCTCAGGATAATTAATGAATTCTTTTTTGTAGCATTTACTTATGCATCATCATTTTTTAGGTCCTGTCAAATTTGATGTGACGATAACTGATCATATACAACGGTTATGTTGGAGACAATGGCGAAAATAGTATAATCCCATGCTGTCATTGATATGTTCTTCAAGATGGCACTCTGCTTCACCTTTCTGTCTGGGCCAGCTGGTTAGGGGATCAAGTAAATTGATCATTTACATCCATCCATCCATCCATTTTCTTCCACTTATCCGGGGCCGGGTCACGGTGGCAGCAGGTTGAGCAAGGTGCTCCAGGCCCCCTTCTCCCTGGCAACATTTTCCAGTTTCTCCTGGTGGACCCCGAGGCGTTCCCAGGCCAGCTGGGATATATAATCCCTCCAGCGTATTCTGGGTCTACCCCGTGGTCTCCTACCAGTTGGGCGTGCCTGGAAAACCTCCAAAGGAAGGTGCCCAGGAGGCATCCTGATCAGATGCCCGAACCACCTCAACTGGCTCCTTTCGACGCGAATGAGCAGCGGCTCTACTCTGAGCTCCCTCCGGATGTCCGAGCTCCTCACCCTATCTCTAAGGCTGAGCCCAGCCACCCTACGGAGGAAACTTATTTCGGCCGCTTGTGTTCGTGATCTGGTTCTTTCGGTCACTACCCGGAGCTCATGACCATAGGTGAGGGTTGGGACATAGATGGACTGGTAAATTGAGAGCTTTGCCTTCCGGCTCAGCTCCCTCTTCACCACAACGGTCCGGTACAACGCCCGCATTACTGCTGATGCCACACCGATCCGCCTGTCCATCTCACGCTCCATATCCCCTCACTCGTGAACAAGATCCCCAGATACTTGAACTCCTTCACTTGGGGCAGCAACTCGCTCCCAACCCGGAGGGAGCAATCCACCGTTTTCCGGCAGAGAACAATGGCCTCAGATTTGGAGGTGCTGACTCTCATCCCGACCGCTTCACACTCGGCTGCAAACCTCCCCAGTGCGTGCTGGAGGTCATGGTCTGATGAAGCCACAAAACCACATCTGCAAAAAGCAGAGATGCAATTCTGAGGTTCCCAAACCGGACACTCTTCTCACCTCGGCTACGCCTTAGATACTGTCCATGAATATCACAAATAGAATCGGGGACAAGGGGCAACCTTGGCGGAGTCCAACACCCACTGAGAACGTGTTGGACTTTGTGCCAAGAATACGAACACAGCTCTCAATTTGGTTGTACAAGGCCCGGATGGCTCCTACCAACGGCCCTGGTACCCCATACTCCCTCAGTACCCCCCACAGGATTCCCCGTGGGACACGGTCAACAGCCTTTTCCAGGTCCACAAAACACATGTAGTCTGAATGGGCAAACTCCCACGACCCCCCCCAGCAACCCTGCAAGGGTAAAGAGCTGGTCCACTGTTCCACGTCCAGGGCGGAATCCGCATTGCTCCTCCTGAATCTGAGGTTCGACAATCGGCCGGAGCCTCCTTTCCAGCATCCTGGAGTAAACTTTCCCGGGGAGTAGTGTGATACCCCTATAATTGGAGCACACGCTCCGGTCCCCCTTTTTTTAAAATGGGAACCACCACCCCGGTCTGCAATTCCACAGGTACTGTACCCGACATCCACACGACACTGAAGAGGTGTGTCAACCAAGACAGCCCAACAATGTCCAGAGCGTTCAGCATCTCAGGGCAAATCTCATCCACCCCCGGCGCCTTGCCCCCGAGGAGCTTGCCCTGAGCTTAATGCCTCAGAGACCTCTGCTAGGCATATGGACGAGTCTTCCCCCAAGTCTTCAGACTCTGCCTCTTCCCCCCAGGACGTATTGGTCGGGTTCAGGAGTTCCTCAAAGTGTTCTTTCCACCGCCCGACAAGATGCCCAGTCCCGGTCAGCAGTTCCCCACTCCGGCTGAACACAGCCTGAGCCAAGCCCTGCTTTCCGTTTCTGAGTCACCGAACGGTTTGCCAGAACATCCTTGAGGCCAACTGAAAGTCCTTCTCCATAGCCTCCCTGAACTCCTCCCATACCCGGGTTTTTGCTTCAGTGACTGCCGTAGCCTGCCGGCGCCTGTCTGCTGCCTCAGGAGACCCCTGGGCCAGCCAAGCTCGAAATGCCTCCTTCTTCAGCTTGACAGCTTCCTTCACCGCTGGTGTCCACTAACCGGGTCTTAGGTTACCGCCACGACAGGCACCGACTGCCTTCCGATCACAGCTCATAGCCGTCGCCTCTGCAATGGCGTTTTTGAACATGACCTACGTGGATTCCATGTCCCCAATCTCCCCTGGGATGCAATGCAAAAATTCTTCCAGAGGTGGGAGTTGAAGACCTCACGGACAGGGGCATCCGCCAGGTGTTCCCAGTTCACCCTCACTACACGTTTGGGTTTACCAGGTCTGTCTGGCAGCCTCCCCCACCATCTGATCCAACTCACGACCAGGTGGTGATCAGTTGACAGCTCTGCTCCTCTCTTCACCTGAGTGTCCAAGACATACAGCCGCAGATCTGATGACACGACTACAAAGTCGATCATCAATCATTGACCTAAGGTGGTCTGGTACCACGTACACTTATGAGCCATCCTCTGCTTGAACATGGTGTTCGTTATGGCCAATCCATGACTAGCACAGAAGTCCAATAACAAAGCACCACTCGGATTCAGATCAGG
This sequence comes from Zeus faber, assembly GCF_960531495.2. NCBI lineage: Eukaryota > Metazoa > Chordata > Actinopteri > Zeiformes > Zeidae > Zeus > Zeus faber. The sequence continues at coordinate 44,111,958 of NC_137193.1, forward strand.
CAGGCCGTTCCTCCCAATCACCCCCCTTCCAGGTTTCTCCATCGTTGCCCACGTAAGTGTTGAAGTCTCCGAGTAGAACTATAGAGTCCCTAGACAGAGCCCCTTCCAGGACACCACCCAGAGACTCCAAGAAGGCAGAATACTCTGAACTGGTGTTCGGTGCATAAGCACACACAACAGTCAGAGCTTTCCCCTTAGCAACTTGTAGTCACATAGAGGCGACCCTCTCGTTCACTGGGGAGAACTCCAACACAGCGGCACTCAGCCGGGGGCCTCGTGAGTATCCCCACACCCGCCCGGCTCCTCTCACCCTGGGCAACTCCGGAAAAGGAGAGAGTCCAGCCCCTCTCCAGTAGTTTGGTTCCAGAGCCAGTGCTGTGCGTAGAGGTGAGCCCAACTATATCTAGTTGGTACCGCTCCACCTCCCGCACCATCTTCTTCCCAGCCAGAGAGGTGACATTTCACGTCCCTAGAACTATTCTGCGATGCCGAGGATCAGCAGGCCCAGGCCCCCGCCTTTGCCTGCCGCAGGTGGTGGGTCCACATTTACAAAATTTTTTGTATTGCATGTAATAAGTTAAAAGTTCAAGCCTACTAATGCAGAATATGTCCACTAGCTTCTAATCTGTAGTTTTTCCTTTTCTGTGCTCTGTTAATGCGCTACTCTTTCCTTCTGAATTTCTCTCTTTAGCACCCAGCCGCCTCCAGCCTACTCCCACCCCTCCACAGCGAGTTACAGTGTCCAGCAGGCACCAGCTGTTGCTCATGCAGTGACGGCTTCCTACTCTCCAGCCCCGGTCCAGGCAGCCCGGCCCGTGGCTTCGGCTCCATATTGTGCCTACCAGAGCCACCAGGCTCCCCCAGACTATGGCTACAGGCAGCCAGACCCCCCAGCACCCCCCCAGCCCACTACCACTCCACAGACGTACCAGGTATACTCAGACACGGTCAGTCCCATTTCACTTTACTTAACCTTACATTCTTGGCCTTCGGATGCATGTTGTAAATACATTATAATATTTTATATGCGTTATTGATGCATCAATCCCAATTGAAATTCCTTTATTGGTAAATACATTTGATTATGAATATATTTGATATTATGAAAACGTATCTGCTGTTTTACATACAATGTTGTGGCTACGACAGTAGTGTGTACGTTTCTTTGTCAGTTCTTTGCCATCCAAATATAAATAGGATTAAACAAATGTTTGTTTATATCCCAATCACCAAAATAATCTTGATTAAAAAAAAAATAATAATAATAATAAAAAAATAATAATAATTATCTCCAATGATAACAGGACAACTACAGTTATGGGCGACCCCCAGCAGCGACAAGCTATGAGAACAAGCAACAGTACTACCAGACTACTATAGCTCCCGCCCAGAGGACACCCACAGAGAATTACTACCAGACCAGTGAGTCAAACTTGCAATATTACAATATAATGCAATATTACTGTTATATTATTTTGTGTGCAATCTACAAATCGTTTCACTTTGACCAGTGTGTAAGAAAGTATTTCAGTACTAATTAGTGGGCTCTGAATAGTGAGACGGGCTCCACTTGGAAATGTAATGTGCTATAAAAATAATATGTACAGTAAGGGTGTGGCAAAAATATCATATCACGATTTTTTTTTTTTTCAAACAAGATCACGATCCACGATCTTATCACGATTCTTTTTCATGTTTCATGTATGATCGATGGGTAGCCGATCGATCAGAGCGTCCTTAGAGACAGGTCTTTATATTCTTAAATTGTATTCTTTTTCTAATTCAAAATGCCACTCAGACCCAGGACCCTTGTGTCTTTTAGAGTTAGGGGTGTAGTTCGGGGACATCGGGCATAAGTACTTCACCATAGGGAACGAGTGGGCGGGGAGAGGTAGAACGGGTGGAGAACTTTCCTTCTCCAGAGGCAGAGAGTGTAGGACAGGTGGAAAATGATCACATTGATTTAATAACTTTGGGTTAGGGTTATTGCGCCGGCCAGTCCGTCGGGTATATATTTATCATTTATATATTTATTACCTCGTTCATTTATTTCAGGATTTATTTCATAGGCATATTTATTTTTATTTGCCTCTACGTCCACATACATCCTCTTGTGCGCGCAAGTGAATGACTGTCCGTGTGTCGCTCCGTGCACTGCTGCTCCCTCTGTCGCTCTCTGGCGTTGGGGGGGCAGATCGATACCACACCTGGGGACTTCAGCTGGACTGTCCATTGCCCACTCTATTCTGGTATTATCATCATGGCATGTGTGAAAAGGTGCAAAATGGAAATGTTTCTTAATGTGTTTGCATGTGTGAATAGTGGAACTCACTAGCTGTGCCGTAAAGGTGATCCCAGTAATTTACCGGGAACTATGTGTGAAAGGGGATTAAGGAAGGCGCGTAAAATGGCTTAATTTGATGACTCCTTTGTCACTATCAAAATGTGTAAATACATTTTGTCTAATATTTAATGTTATTTCCCATTGAAGTATATCGCTTGTTTGCCTATTTTGGATGCGTTTGAAATCAGAGGGGGAAAAAAAGAGAAAAAAAAAAAAAGGCTTGCGCTTCGAGTGCCGACTAAAATAGAATTTATTTTTCGATGCGAGCCGACTTGTTAAGCTAGGTTTATACCTGCCCCAAGCGTGAGGTAACGCGTGACGCAAATTACGTCACCAGGGGGTGGTGCCATTGTGCGTGGAGACCTGCGTGAAGTTGCGGTGCGAGGTCACGCATCTCAGATTTTGTGACTTTGCGTGAGGAGCACGGGGGCAGTGTTTTGCTGTTTTATTTCTGCTATGTTGGACAACATTGATCCACAGTCCACCAATTACTTTTTGATGCAGAGACAAAATAGTATACGCAAACAGATCAGGTGTGGTGATGTTATTGCACATTAATAGGGTCTTTGTAAAGTTCAGTTTACAAATAAAAGGTAAAGTTTTATCGGTATTCATGTACAGTTTGTGAGTGAATCTTGTAATGAGGGAGAATAATTACACATTGTGACTCCGTTCCATTGTTCAGTAAGTTCCTCTGTATTAAAATGCTGAGCAGGACATAACTTCCACCCCCCCCCCTCCTGTCTCTGCATGAAACGGGCCGACAGACAGGCTCCTTTCCCCCTCTTCTGCGCTTTTGTCTGTTCAACCACCATCAACAGCAATTCCTCCTCGGCACAAGCTCTGATGCCTTGTGTGCATCCATGTTTGTGTGCTGTCTAGCGCTCTTTTTGTTTACTACTTCCTGCTTCACAAGGTACTTTCTACTGCCAGCCGTGATTTCTGAGAATACTGCAACGGAGAATGTGCCAGCTCTGTTGAAGTTATAACTAAGGCTTAAGCCGCCAGAGCCGACTCATTCGCAACAAACATATCGCTACATATTTTCTCTGCTGCGCTTCCGCGTTCCCCATTTCTCCAAACAAAACAAATAGAAAGTGCTTTATTTTAAATGATAATTTCTGTTTACTATTGACAAATTATCTCTTGAACTTGACCTTAATTGAAACCCCCCCCAGATCGTGGAGACATTTTGATATTGCACACCCATCGTGTCCGGTGTTCAAATGCTTTGCCAAAAGTTCAGATGCAGTGCCAGGGTCAAAGCTCTCATTCGCCTAGGTTGCCAATCCTTTTCCACCTTTTGATACACTCGTTTTCTTTACAACACATTTTTCTTTTAGTCCCACACTTTAGACTTCACTTCAACTAAACCTTTTCCACCCTTTGTGTGCCAGTTGGTGTGAAGAGTGGCTACAGTCCTGCCCCCTCCACAGTGTACAGCCAGCCTCCTCCACCCCAGAGGCAGGTAACAGCCCTCAAACCCCTGGCCCCTGCTAGCTCTGTGTCCACCAGCTACAACATCTACCCAGTGTCCACCAGCGTCCAGCAGCCTCCCACCCCCATCTCCTCCTATACCCCCGGCTCCACCTTCAGCTCCACAGCCTCTGCCTCGTCCTACTCTGGTAAGAGAGGGATGTAGCCAGGCCATTTTGTCACTACTAGCCGTGGATATTGAAATGAAGAACTTTCTCCTATCACTATCTTATTGCATTGATAGTATCGCATATCAAAATATTTTTTGGCATTCAGTACCAACGACTGAAAGCTAATGGCTTCGGTGCCTTCATTTTTGCCCTAATTTTTAACATTGTTCATGTTACCCAGCCCTAATTAGTGGCCGACTGATAGAGGCTTTTCAATTGCTGATGCCGATATATAATGTCGATATCATGATTTTACAATTTTATAATAATAACAAATGAGTGACAAATTGCCGAACTTAAATGAACATTTCTTCAACATCGTCTGTATTGTCTCTGCAGTGCACTTACTTTAAATAAAAAAAAATGTTTTAACTAAATAAATGTCCACATGTAATCAAAAAATGAAACTTTGTGAAAAAAATAATTAATTACAATATAATAAAAAATGAACTGCGTCGTATTAAAGTCTGGTCCGGAAGTACAAGTAAAGTATTTAAACAAAAACATCCAGTTTTTACAAAATTTATTCCATAGCAACAAGGAGATGGTGTGACACAGCATGGGATCCAGGCACATACGGGGGGGAGGGGTTGGACACCTGCCCCTTGATGTCAATGGTAACCTTTATATGTGCCACAACACACAAAAAAAAATCGATCTAAAATAAAAAGACAGTAAAACCACAGGAACACGAATAAGGCGCACCTCTCTCTGGAGGAGAAATAACACTCCACTCCAATTCTCTGAGTTAGGTTTAGGTTTTGCCTCAAATGCAAAGTATTTCAAAACAGCAGTACTGCTGTTTTTTTTTTTGTTTGTTTTGTTTTTCAAAACCGGTCGCAGAGGCTCTGCACTTGCCATCTTCAATGACCTAACACCATTACAAACCGGAGCAAATGAGACTAGTGAAGACAACGAGTGAGTGAGGAGGCGGGGCTATGTGTGTGCTGCAGTGGTGTTTGTCAACTCGCTGCCAGAGAGAAGCGACAAAGAAGATTGTGAGAGTGAGATATATCGATAGTGCGGAAATTTTTAATTGAAACCCTTTCAAATATTCAGAATCAATAGAAAAATCAATATTTTTCCCGATACTTGTCTGCAGACAGACATATTTTTGTTTTTCGGCGTCGTATTCGCAGGCATCGGCTGATGCAGATTGTCTCAAAATGTGCAAATTAATTAAATTCGGCCCAATTAATCGGTCGACCACTAGCCCTTATGATTACTCAGTGAACAATATAACTTGACGTAATTGAAATATGAAGTAATGTCTTTAACTAGCACATTGGATTTAATCTAAATCTCCCATGTGCCACAAGCTATTGAGAAAAGCTTGACTGGATGAAAACAAAACAAAACAATATTCCTTAAGGTAAAGCACAAAAATTGAATCAGTGGAGGTCTGTATTGCAGACAGACTTTGTTTCTAAATAGTAAGCCCAAGAACATTTTCGAAGATTCTCACCGGCTTACATTCTGTCTGTATTTATCCAGTCCAGTGAAATTGGAGTACTCCTTGTCTGTTTATACAGTCCGGCCATATTAAAAACGATTTGATTCTGCGACTGCAGAGATCCTCTGTGGCTATGCAGAGCTGGATAAGATAATAGCTTTATGTTCATTCATATTCAAACTCATGACCTTAAAAAGAAATCTATTTTTGCGATAGGGCCTTTTTAAAATAATTGTTTTTCAGTTTAGCAATAGTTTAAGTTATTTAATATTTAAGAGCACTTTAGCTTGCGGAGAGTTGGGCAGACTTAATTCATTTGACTTATCAATGTAAAATCCAGTAGGAGAAGAAATGCTATTTATTTAATAGGTCAGTTTAGTTAAAACTGCATTAGCATGCTAAAAATATCTATTTATATTGTGAATTATTATTTTTATTTCTTTAAATGTTTTCATTTTTATTTTGTTCTGACCTGGAGGTTTTTTTTTTTTTTGTTTTTTTATTCTCTCGTGCCAACTCTGTACTCTGTGTCCTCCTGTCTGCTGTTCTGTCTCACTCTCAGGCATCAGCTATTCCACTTACGACTCCAGTGGTTACACCTCCACCTCGACCCCCTCCTACTATCAGCCACCGCAGCAAACCCTCTCCCAGCCCCAGCCCCCACCCCAGCAGCCCCAGCCCCCTGTCCAGCTACCCCCTAAACAGCTGACCAGCTCCTCCTGGAGCAACGCTGGCAGCAATATGGTGACGGCCCCTGCTGGCAATGCCTACAAGAAGCCAATGTTTCACCAAAACAAGCTGCAGAAGCCAAAAGGCCCCCCCAAGCAGCCTCAGCTGCATTACTGTGACATTTGTAAGATAAGCTGTGCTGGCCCACAGGTATGTTATCTTATTTATTTATTATATTTGTCTCAACAAAATGCACATTCTCCAATAAAGTTTTTTTGAATACTAACTAACGGCAGACAGAACAAGGGTCTAATACAAATGACTGCAAATAAATAATGTTTGGTGTGCTGTTTACACACATTACACACATAGCTGATTATTGTTGGATTATTTGAAAAACAAACCAACAATTAATCCAAACCAATTACAATATATAAGAGTTTTCTCAAAATGTATTACAGGCATTTTCGTATGGTCAACCTTGCAAAATGATTTTAATACGGTCTCTAGACGTACCGGGAGCATCTGGAGGGTCAGAAGCATAAGAAAAAGGAGGCGGCCCTGAAGTCCGGGGGACAGACGGGGCCCTCCAACGGGCCTCGAGGAGTCCAAACCCAGCTGCGCTGTGAGCTTTGTGATGTCTCCTGCACTGGAGTCGATGCCTACGCTGCACATATACGTGGGGCCAAGCACCAAAAGGTTGGCACAGTTGTGACATTTATTTAATTTATTTAGATGTTCAGAGCATGTATTCTATGCATCAAGAATTGGATAGATCTGTAAAAATGTATCATCTATAGAAATTACATTCAGTGCAAACGCTGTTGTTGTTGTACACATGCAGTTTTCTGCTACGTGTCAAGTTACAAAACAAAGCCTCCCTTGGAGATCTGATATCGGATAAACGCGGTGGTATCATAGGGGGCGATAGCTCAGGAGGTAGAGTGGGCTGTCCAGTAATCGATTCCAGGCTCCTCCTGATAGCAGGCTGTAGTGTCCTTGAGCAAGACAGTTAACCCCTGATTGCTCCTGATGGCTGCATCCATCGGTATATGAATAATTGTAAGTCGCTTTGGACAAAAGCATCTGCTAAATGATGGTGTAATATGTAATTTGTCACCCTCTGTTTCTCTTCGTCAACCCTCAAAAAAAGGTTGTGAAACTCCACACCAAGCTGGGCAAGCCAATACCTTCAACCGAGCCAGTGCTGGTGAACTCTGCTCCAGTTTATACAACATCTGTGGCTGGGAAGCCCTCTTCATCCACCTCTTCTTCTACGTCTGCTTCTGTGCACGCATCTGCAGCTGCACCGGTGACTCCAGCCACAGTTCCCAAACCAGTGGCTGCCAATACCACTGCTAAAACAACTGCACCAGTGAAGAAGCCAGGTTTGGGTGCTCCCAAGACATTTGTAAATGTATTCAGTTTGTTACGGCTGGGGAGGGGAACCTCCTGCCCGATACGGCCATCCAAGTAACATCACAGGGCAAATAAATGTAATTGTAGTAATATTTATTTCTTTAATTGTATAATTTAATATTGTAACTAGTCTATGGCCGGCTATCATATATGCAACTAATAATCCATCACAAGACAAAGGAAGGTTCCCCACTCTTGTGTGGGGAAAATATTTTGGTCTGAATATTGAACGTGTGCATTACATTTTTTCCCCAGGAACTTTTGAACAATATTTAGTGTATAATTGAATTTGATTTAAAAAAAAAAAAAAAAAAAAAAAGAGAGAATAAGGAAGTTCTGCTACAGATGTGCGATGTTATTTACTTTTAAATCAAATTTAATTTTTTTCCTCCTGCCTCTTCTCACAGCCAGTAAGCCAGTCAGTGCCTCAGCCGCATCCAGGGTGGAGGCGCCCAAGCAGCAGCAGCAGCAGCAGCAGCAGCAGCAGCAGCAGCAGCGGCAGCAGCAGCAACAGCAGCAGCAACAGCAGCAGCAGCAGCAGCAGCAGCAGCCAGTCCAGAAGCCCCAGGACCCTCAGAGCGAGGATGATGACAGCGACAGAGCAGGGGGTCCAAGTGATGTTCAGCCTGTGGGACACGACTATGTGGAGGAGGTAGGGAAGCGCTGGTGGTGAGAGTGGCCCAAAAAAAAGGGCAAATTATACGGAAACAAACTAATAATCATCTTATAGAGGGAATAGCTTTAACCTTAACTATATTACCTTACCTCCTAGTTTTTGATATCTTGATATTGTTTGATATCTAGCTGAATTCTCTCTTCCTAGGTCCGTAATGATGAGGGAAAGGTGATTCGCTTCCACTGTAAGCTGTGTGAATGCAGCTTTAATGACCCCAATGCGAAGGACATGCACTTGAAGGGAAGAAGGCACAGACTGCAATATAAAGTAAGTAAATCCTTCTGCTTAGCGCAATGTTTTGGAGATAGCTGCTGCTGTGGCACCTCAGTTAACTAAACAAGATTTTACCACATTTTGATTATCCAAAACTAAAATGATTAAAGAGTATAATGGTTGCACACTTTAAAGTTTCTTGTTTCCACGGGATGGCTGAAGACTGTGCAACCCAAATCTAAACCGCTGGTTTATGCCAGACATAATTATAATTTGTTTATGAAAATGTAACTTTTTATTATCACATGCTTGTCATGTTGTTAAATAACTTCTGTGAGAATTATTTGTTGGTACTATGTATTACCATGCATACTTTTGTGTGTGTACTTGCATGTGTGTTTCTGTTTCTGACTGTTAACGCAGTGCAGTGTTACTTTACAGTATTACACCCGTGTGGCAGTTTTGCCTACCACACGCCACCCAAGTGGCGTTTTCAGGGACCTACGGCACAGAGACACAGACAACATGGGCTGTAGCCTCCAGTTTATTTTAGAGAGTGGTCCAGCTGTAATTGGCCCAGGAGCAGATAGAGACATCTGTCACGACAGGGCTCCTTCCTTGAGTGTGTGTGGGGATGGGGCTTTTACCTGTTGCTCATGAGACCAACCAACAAGCAACAGGTATGCAGCCACACTCCTACCAATTACCTAGATCCAGGTCAGGTGTGGCTCCTCAAACTACTCCACCCCCACACCACAACCAGATTGTCTAGAACGTTGTTCTGCTTGTTATTTCCTCCTCTTGCGCAGAAGAAAGTGAACCCCGAACTTCCCGTGGAGATCAAGCCCAGTAATCGCGCCAGGAAGCTGCAGGAGGGCAAGCTGAGGAAACAGAAACAGAAGGCCGTTCTGAAGAGACAGAGAGATGACGAGCAGCGCTGGCACATGGAGATGAGGTCAGATAATAGTCAGACTGTTGTCAAATAATGGTCAGATTACAGTCAAAGATGAGGAAATCCACTGATAATGAGTCAGTGGTATAGTCCATGTAGACCAGAATTCCAACACTTTAATGGCTTAAGATCTTTTTCCACTGAATGGGCCTTTTATGGGAATAAAGAGATAAAGATAGATAAAGAGACAGACAGACGCTGTTTTTCACTTGTACAAGGGTCGGATCAGAGATGTGCTCTCGAGCAGCTCTCTGAGTCGAACAGTTTATTTTCAGGGAGTCAGAGAATATATGGTCAGTTTGACCTCACAGATGCGTAGGGGCTCAAGATAAGGCAAACTTTATGGCAGGAGGATAGGGCAAACGTTATGGCAGGAGTCCAAGGGAGAACACAGCCTAAGAGGTATGTTAAAGAGTGAACCCTGTGTGCTGAAATAAAGCTATGTGACTGAGGCTATATGAGCTTGTGTTCTTCATTATGTGTGTGAATATATATTTGTGATTACATAGATTTAGATATATTGTTATGTTCCACCCTTTTAATCACATAAAGAGATACTAATAAAACACCATTATAAAACATAAATACTAAAACATGAAATGTAAAAAATCAAAATAAAATGCTGAAAATGGAACACAAAAAATCACCAGTGGTGATAATTCACAAAGATTCAAAACTCCATGTCACAACTTGTGTGGGATAAAATACAAGCAAATAGCAAATTACAAGTGTGTGTGTGTCTGTGTGTGTGTGTGTATATATATATATATATATATATATATATATATATATATATATGAATGAGCAAACCAAGAAAAACATCAACACTACAAATTTACAAAGATTCAAAGTAGTGCATCATGTGAGGTTTTAAACTCAGGTGTCCTGTAAGGAAGAGGTGTCGGGATCATCAACAGGGTCTGCATAAGGGGGAGACCAAGTGTCCAGAGGGGACTCAGGGTCATCAAGGGGGATGGCAACAAAGTTCTTACTGGCTGGGGTGGTCACGTGGCGTAGTAATGGTATTATGCAAACCAAACAAGTGCATTGTAAAGTGAGGATGGCGGCTAAAGCGGCAGCACAGAGCGCGAGCCGGTGGCGCCAATTCATTACGAACTACCAGAACCCACTCTGAACGTCGTCGACTTCCTCCTTCAAAGTGACGTTGCGTAATTGGGTAAGCCTATGTAAAGCTTGGGCTATGAAATGGCTGTCGTTGTCGGGGACGAGAGTACAACGAGCCGTTCCGATGAGGACGCAGACCCCGCCTTGTGCTGCCGTAAGCTGGTCCAGCACCTTAGGTTTTGCAGGGACAATAGATGGAGCCGCAAAGTTCTTGTATCGTGCCATTGGTAATGAGGAGAGATCGTTCATAAAGGCGGTAAATTGATCATGTAAAGTTTTAATTTAGAGCATAATTTTACCAACTCCGGTCGATGAGAAGAGCGAGAGTAGGACCTTTTGGCCCTCAGTCCATAATTTGTGATTATATGGGACGTCAGTCCAAAATCGGGTCGTAAGGAAGTTGGGTAGTGCGCGTTCAGGTGAGTTGGTAACTCCAACACATGTCCGTGAATTGTCTTTGCCAGAGTCTGAAGTTCACAAATGGAGATGGGATGTTAGACCCGGCGAGATCGACGTCAGCATCCGTCCATGGCTGATACACCAGTATAGGTCCATCTCGGCCAGATACCTCGAACATGGTATTTACGTTTTCAGCCGGTTCTTTTTTTGTTCTCAAGTTCATGGTGGTTCCTTTCTTGCCATCTTTAGGCGGGTTGCGTGGAGGTGGAGGTAGCCGTATCTGTGGGGCGGTGGCTCCTTGCGGGGCATCATTGCTGTCAATGTCGAGGTCGATCACTGGTGTGTTTGCGTTAAAAGTTTGGCTCGTCGTCAAGGACGAGGTTGGGTGGATTTGAAGGTTGATGCCGTACGGGAGGATGGGAGTCCAGGTCCAGATCCAGGGCAGTGTCGGCCGGTAACATAGGATACAAAGAAGTACATTGATTAGCATTATACTCTGATGGTGCTGATGGTTTCGGATTTCTTTGTCCCTTTTCCTGCCCCTTTCTCTTTCCCTGATCCCCGTCTCGCTGTCCCTTTTCCTCTCCCTGCTTCTTACTGTTTCTTTTCTCTATTATTAGCTTCCTCTACCCGCTCTCCAAAAGCCCACCAATCAGCCTTGTATTTCCTCTTCTTCATTTCTTTATCTTGTAATCTAACTTTTAGCTGATTTAGACTAAAGCTTCCTCCTGTGGGAAGACCTAAGCTTTCCCATTCTACCAATCCTAACACGGTTTTGTCATCTTTTTCCTTCATATATCTGTAACATTCCTTCGATTCCCTATCCTGTTGATCCTTCTGTAGTGCTTTACTATTACTGGTACCCATGGTGCTATTAGACCCGTGAGTGCGATTGCACAATTCCTGTAGCTTCCAAAGCTACTTTAAATTCTGATATGACTTATTTATTTGTTTGTTTGTTTGTCTATTTGTTTTATTTTATTTATCTATTTATTTCATGATTGCCTTTTAACCTGGGGATTTCCTTTGTGTCAATTGGTGTTGCCTTATCCTTCCTTTTATCTATTTCATTACTTATTAATTTATATTACTTATTACAGTCTCAATAGATAAATCTAATTCTATTTGACGTACTTTAGGGCCTCATTAGAACTGTGGAAACCACATTGTATTTCACGCACTTTCCGGTCTTAATACAAGTCTAGGTTTGATTTCACATACTTTATTACGGTCCTAATAGAACTCTGGTTTGGATTTCACGTACTTTATTATGGTCTGAATGGAACTCTAGTTAAACACAGTCGTCACTATATTTCCAGGTTTCTTCTAAACCTCGGTCAAAAATTTGAGAATAAAACAAGCAATGTCTTCACTTTAGGAAAATACGTTTTTATTTAGTATCAAATAAACGCTGAATATTTTAATTTTTGAATTTAGAATTAGAAGATATATTTCAGACACTTCACACAATATCTGTCTTACCCCGCTATCAAGAATATAGATTGAGGCGCCGCTCCGGAATCCCACCGAAGGGCGGTCCTCCAAACAAGCGTTTTAGTTTATGCGGGCTCCGTCGTCAATGGTTCCCCAGGATACAGCTCGATCCTGGTTTGTGACGCCAAATAATGTTACAGAAATTAAAGGGTCACTTTAATCTGTAGCTTTTCAGTCTGTGATTTTAGATAAAGAGACAGACAGACGCTGGTTTTTACTTGTACAAGTGTCGGATCAGAGATGTGCTCTCGAGCAGCTCTCTGAGTCGAACAGTTTATTTTCAGGGAGTCAGAGAAAATATGGTCAGTTTGACCTCACAGATGCGTTGGGGCTCAGGATAAGGCAAACTTTATGGCAGGAATCCAAGGGAGAACACAGCCTAAGGTATGTGAAAGAATGAACCCTGTGTGCTGAAATAATGGTATGTGACTGATGCTATAAGAGTGTGTTCTTCATTATGTGTGTGCATAGGTTTATGTGATTACATAGATTAAGATATCAATTTCAAATGCAATACGTTAACACTCAATCGTGCCACGTCCTCTTATGCATATACAAAATAAAATCAGTTCACAAAAACAAAATTTCCTCATTATAGAAAACAATCAAAAAACAAAGGAGTTTGTTAGGGCTGAACGTTAAATGGAATTCAAACAGACATCGGAATGTAATAGAACGCAATTTTCAAATCACAAAGGGTGCGATTAAAAATAAATAAAAAAACAAATAATTATTATTTTACACAATCTTAACCAATAGCCCTGTCTAGGGCTGGCTTTTCCTTGAGGCTAGATAGGTGGCAGCCTAACACACTGGGGGTGCGGAGAGGGAGCGTTAAAGGCGCAATTTGCGCACCTGTGTACCTCTCTGACGGTACCGTAAATGCACGTGCCAGTGGTGCATGCGGCAGCGATGGGATACCCCTCCCCCCGCCTGATTGTTTAAACCAAACCTCCGCGCTGCCCTCCGCTGAGACCTGGTGCTCCGTCCCTAGCCATGTTGGGTTGTGCGTGAGAGAATCATGATCTCAATACTTAGGGTGAAAAATCATGATTGACATTTTGGCAAGAATTATGCAGCCATAATAAAGATAAGACTATGGTCTTAACAACTTGCTGTGTTGTCCTCCTTTAGGCGCTATGAGGAGGACATGTACTGGAGGAGGATGGAAGAGGAGCAGATGTACTGGGGAGAGCAGAGGCGCAGGATGGCCCCTCCTCCTCTCATGAGCCGGCCTGGTATGCCCGTGCCACCTCTCCTGGTGAGTGTTGTATTGAACAGCACTTTTCATGGCTGATTTATGTGCTTGTTGCTTTGGTTAAGATAGTAATTCATGGAAATGCTGTATCTCGATTGAGCTGCTCAGTGTAGTTGGCTTTTGTTCTTCCTTATTCCAATGTCCACTAGCTAAATAAATAAATGCATCAATTACCTTTACGTACTAAGTTAAGCATTCACTCAGGCCCAAGTATCATTATTGTGACAGTGTGGTTTTATAGGCAGGCAGTAAGTATGGAGCCTCTTTCGACTTGAGGATTTGGTTCAAGAACCCCAAGAACTATCCGATCTGCTGGAGAGTTCCTGGGCAAAAGGCTTGATTCTTCCAACTGTCTTTTCAGCCAAGCACAAATGTGATCTCCTTGAGGTGGATGGCAAGGGAAAAATACATTTCCAACGGGTATCATTGATAATAATAAACAGCTGGTGATAGTTGTTGAGTTTGATGTGGTGTTACTGAGTAGTAGTGGGTATACTGTCTTATTTAATTCACTGGAGATTAGGCTGATCAGTGATCATTGAGTATCCACATACCACCTCATCATTTTCCTCTCTTCTGCCAGACATGCGTACGTCGGCCAGACTCTCCGGACGATCGGCACATCATGGCAAAGCACTCCACAATTTACCCAGTGGAGGAGGAGCTTCAGGCCGTGCAGAAGATTGTCTCTCACTCAGAGAGAGCCCTAAAGCTAGTTTCAGACTCCCTTTTGGAGAAGGACACACCGCCACCTGCTGATGCGGCTGCTTCTGATGCGGCTGCTTCTGATGCGGCTGCTTCTGATGCGGCTGCTTCTGATGCGGCTGATGCTGATGCTGCTGATGCTGAAGCTACTACTGAGGATGGAGAGGAGAAAAAGTAAGGAGGATTCGCCAGGGTTTGTTACATTAACATGGAAAGGCAGACATTAAGAAGCAACATTAAATTAATTCAAACAGCTTGAGGTATAAGTGACCAGGTCTCCCTGTGTGGCCTACCCAAGCAATATCTCCAATGAACTACAGACCTTCCAACCTGCACACATTTTCTGTACCAACCACGCAATTCTTGGTCAAAATACACTGGTACGAAATGCCAGATGGAACTATGGAGAAAAAAATTATATATATATATTCACACACACACACACACACACACATACAGTCCTTTGGGGATGGGGAGTGGAGACGCTCCTCCGGCTCAGAGACCGCCTTGGGGCGGTGCTGGAATGGCTCGGAGCCCGGTGGGGAGTGTGGGTTTCTCTGCTGTGGTCCCCACGGAGCAGTCCTCACACCCAAAACAGTCGAAGGTCCCGCATGCGGGGAAAAAAACCCAGGTATTACCTTTTCCACTAATGATAAAGGCAGAATGTTAGTAGGTGTTACCGGGTTTTTGGCACAGTGGGAAGGGAGAGTTTTATATACAGGTACACCTCACTTAACGACCTACCTGTTTAATGAGCGTTCAGACTTATCACCAGCTCTCAGACCAGTCAGTATTGTGCGCTGCGTACAATACCGTGGCGTGTGCGGTGTCTCAGCGTCAAGCATCTCATCATGCATCACCGTTCTCAGTCTCGTTCCCGCATTCTGTCAGTATTCACTACACTAGCGTCGCCACGCCTCCTTTCCGTGAAATAAATAGACTCTTTGCTTATCAACAAAAAATTCAAAACAATATGGAAGGAGGGGACTTCCAGTGAACAAGTGAACAGTCAGCCATTAATTATTATAACTTTTTTCTTTGCAATGATTGCAATTTATTTTGGAATGGCAAGTACCATATGAATATAATATAAATGTATATTTGCACTTAAAAGTGAAAGAGACTTTCATATTCAGTTTGAACTGGACATTTCCATGTTAGTTCCATGTTAGTTATATGTTGTGTCGTATTCATATTCAGTTTGAACTCGACATTTCCATGTTAGTTATATGTTGTGTCGTACTTCATATTCAGTTTGAACTGGACATTTCCATGTTAGTTATATGTGGTGTCCCACTAAAACTCAATGAGAGTTACGTGTTGAATTATACTGAAACTGGGTGACTGTCCCATATTCTAATTTACTGGAACTCAGCGACAGTTTTATGTTCTATTATTGTTCCATAGTGAATAATGAACAATAATAAACACACTAGGGCTGTACCCGGCTCAGATTTTTGTTTCAATGCGAATGTTCGCGGGGGGGGGGGGGTTCGAACCGAGACCCAGTATTAAACAAGCCCCTATTCTCTAAACTATTCTCAGTCAAAATTAATAAAGACTGCATTATCGATAAGCTCTGACGTTACTCGTCCTGTTTTGGAGAAATTAAGATAATTTATTTTCTATTTATTTAGGCTATATAACTTGCAGTAACAATTTCAATTCGTCTAAGAAGCCTTTCCGCTATTATCTGAAGAGACATCTCTCTCTCCCACTCCATTACCGGTATGCGCAAGGGGCCAGCTCCCTCTGCCTCAATCTCACACACGCACGAGGAGACAAGGCTGCATAGCGCCCCCTTTCCATGCGTAATGCACAGAAAATAAAGCAGTGTTAATTCTGCTCTTAATTTATTTTAGTTTTTCTCTTAAAAAATAAAAAAAGAACCGATAAGAGTTCCGTTAAAGGACCGGATGAATAGGCAGTATCAGTAAAAGTAGTGGTACCATTAAAATCTTAAATAAACCTATCCTGACATGTCCCCGTTCCTCCAAATAAAACAACAAAAACATAATGTTTTTATTTGTTTTATTTGGAGGAACGGGGCACCATGATCGGGGTGCACGGAGAGCCTTCTTCAAACCACACATATAAAAAGTATATTTATGAATTCCTCTTATTTATAATTCCCCATTGAAATGTTATCCTTGTGCAGTTTTTAAGCTCCTATTTTTTTTTATGCTGTTATTGTAATGCACACTCACTGATGAAAAAAAACAAAAAAAAAAAAAAAACACTGCTCGACTTGAAGAATCTCAGTCGACTGACGGGTTTCTGATTAATGATTTGACTCGTCATTTCAGGGGGCAGCACAAACACAGTCTCAAAATCGGCAATCTCCCTATTGTGGTAAATGAAATTGCATCCGTAGTCCATAGGTGCCGCTGTCCTATCAGGTTAGTGTGATCAGATCATGTGATGTATTTGTTATTGACGTACAGTAGATATACCCAATGAGACCAAACAGTAAGAAAATTGTATTTCTCCGATCACGAATATAAACTAAAAATGATCAGACGACAATGTGAAAGATATTTAATAGTCAAAGTTGTATTATGAATATACAATTGAATGAAAATCGGAATCAGTCAAAATGGGAATGGGCAGGTCAGACTTTTAAAAAATCGGATATCGGAATCAGCCAAGAAAATTGCAATCGTTGCAATTCTTGGTAAACATGAATGAAATGATGCATTTCAAGGGGTATATCTTAATGAGATGAATTTGTGTATATAAATTTAACCGTAGTAGCTCGCATATGATGTTATTACCCTCTTTATGAGACAGTTAGAGTGTGAATAACTGATGGAGTCATTTAGCTGCATGCACTAAGTCAAAACGGCAAGGAGACTCCCTGTTACACTATTATGGTACTCAAAATATTTTCCCAAGGTTGGCAGGTCTGGAACTAGTGGCAGCATAACGATCAACTTATTAAAAGGGAATATATCATTTTGCTGTGTAGCTCTGCCCTCGCTGAATTAGGAAGTTCGACCATGTACAGTAAAACAGCCTCCATCTCTAGAGTCCTGGTTCTGAGATCATTTTAATCTGTAGGTATGAAACATTTATTTTAATTATAGAGAAGAGACCCAGGCTGGAATTTCTTTTTAACAAGGGATTCTCTGCTCATGAGTTTTACAAGTATTTGGGTGATTTAGATTCAAAATCTTTATTGTCCATTATGGAAAGTTGTTTTGCACTATCATCCTTAAATACAAAAGAAAATTTTGATAAGTAATCAGATGTAATAAACAAACACAATTATCACCGTAACATGGTCATTTGTGCCATTGTAGTTAAACCGTGATGTTAACAGTTAAACGTTTAAGAATTATTAAGAATCAATGACTAACTCTGCGGTTGCTCCATTTAATTACTCCATAGTTGTGAAACAAATTCTTAAATATATTTCCTTCAGCCCCTACATCGTCCATTATGACGTCTTACCCCGTTCTGTAAATCATGCAATTTCCAATCCTTTGTCTCTTGCTCTGCTGTGCTATGCAGTAGTGCTGAGAACCCCAGCCGGCTCCTGAAGGGGGTGATGAGGGTGGGCATCCTGGCTAAAGGCCTGCTGCTGCATGGGGACAGGAACGTGGAGCTGATCCTGCTCACCGCCAAGAAACCCACCATCTCCTTACTGAAGACCATCTCCAATCAGCTCCCCAAGGAACTAGCAGTAAGTGAACTGACCTGTCTCATCAGTACCTATGCTGAAATGACAGAGGTACTAGTCGTGTAGGACGTGGGAGTGCTGTGCATGTAGACGGGAGGGGGGAGGATTGAAAGCTTTGGAATTTTGCAGAGGGATCTTATTATTAGTTTCATTTATGGATTGGGGGGGTGTTTTCGTCCCTTAAGTGGCTTCAAAATCATGTGACTTCCACTGAGTAGAGGACCTTTTCGGAAGGACAATGAGAAAAAGACGATAAAAACTGCATGAAAAAAACAGAACTCGCTTTCCAAAAATGTCTGTTTGGTTGGAGTCACACTGGCAAATCTTCAATAATCCAACAGGGGAAATGACGCGGTCAAGACATGAGGAAATGAACTCATGACACACAACAAGCTGTTGTCTTGTCGTGTGTCATAAGTCCACATGACTGATACATGATGTCCACAACATGATGTACTTAACAGAATGGAAACTCAAGTTGGATGAAATATTTGTCATCAAAATGAAAAAGGAGAGCTCTTATCAATCCCTATGGTAGCAGCTGTGGCAGTGCTATCCTCTGGCTGCTTTTGGCAGCTGATACACAAAACCAGCTTCTCAAAATAGGGGTACAATGTTAGGAATCTGCAATCAAAAAGTCTGCACTATTGCCTTGCCAATAGAAATACCATTGAATTTCAAAGTTCACTTGTTTTTCTTCGGAACTAGGATGATTTAATATGAACCTGTGAACATTTAAAACTGCACTTAAAGCCAGAAATGTCCTGTTCCTCAGAAAATTATAGAACACTCATGTACCTCTGCAGTGGGAACAAGGTGATGGAAATAATATCCTCTGTGTTTTTTTTAATTTAATATATATATTTTTTATTTAGATTGCAAAGCTAATTACATCAGCCATTTTTGACATTCATTCTTCATGTTAGGCTTACTGGCCTGCTTTTCCATGACATCATTGATTTCCTGCTTTTCTCGTTTTGGGAGAGCGTTGTCCATGTTCACAAACGATTGAGCTGTCCTAGGCCAGGGGAATAGCACATGTGAATTTCAAAATTGACTGGTACTTCCGTCAAAGCCCATTCTGGAGGTGAACGCATGAGTGAGTGGGGATCTGTGCCAAATAAAACCTTGATCAAGACGAAAGGTTGTGATGTGTCCTAATTCCTTCCTTCCTCCCGCTCTAGCTTTGAGTGCGTTATCACGAGTGCTTTTAAACTGATCTTTAGATCCGCTGCCTGGTTATGACACCTGAATCCTACAGAGTGAGACTGGGGTCTTCCCTTTTTTTTTTAAATCTCCTCATTCACATTTGCCTGTGTGATAATTACTGAAGAGAAACCATATTACTAGTGCCCCACACCGAGACAATTACTCATTGTAGCCCACAGCACAAAAGTGGGGTCTTAAAATCTGAATAGCAACTCTTGAAATTTAGGGGTTGAAACTGTACGGTACAAAGATAGTGCCCATTATCCCGTCTTTTGTTTTTCCCTAATCAAAACAAGCCCCTACACCCCAGCTCCTCTGTAGTGAGTAATCCCAAGTGTCTTTTTAACCGGCAGACATTTTCTGAAGATCAGTATGAGGTGCAGGCTCACCCTGAGGAGGCCAACATCGTGATAATTTCGAGCAAGGAGCCCAAAATGCAGGTGACGATTTCTCTCACCTCGCCGCTGATGAGGGAGGACCCTGCCGCTGAGAAGGACAAGCAGGCAGGAGGCAAAGCGGCTGAGAAAGGTTAGAGAAGCCAAAGCTTTCAGCACCGGACCCACCGAATGTTAGTGCTGTGTGTGTAACACTTTTAATCCCCAACCCCACCATACAGTAGCCCAAATTTCAGAATGCAAAATTTTTAAATAACAACAACGAAATTGAGAAATGTGAAATTTAACCAAGCCTTTATATCTTGGTTCAAGCAAAAATGGTTAATGCACATTTATTTCTTTGGCCTCTTCTGTCTTTGAAAAGAAAAAGAAAATTCTATATATATTAGACTCACCCATTCATTTGTCCCACTGTTTTCATTTCCCCCATTATTTACAGTCCCTAGGTTGTTTTTCTTTGCTCCAGAATCTAAAGCCGGGCTCTCCGACCTTTCTGCGCCAGAAGAGTGTGTGTTTATCCATGAACACATGCTCAGTTATACCTTTGCAAGAAATTTTGACAGAAACTGATAGTACCTTATAAGCAATGCTCAGATAATGCCCAGGGATGAGACTGCTCCATATTATTGGTGTCACTTGTCGTTAGAATTGAGATTTGGAATTATTAATGCTTCTTATCTTTTGTATTTCACACTTTCTGAGCATTATGGGATTCTGAGGTCCAGCGACCTCTTACTCCTTTCTCTCATCCCTGCAGCTTCAAACAGCATTATCATTAATGATAAGGTGTTTGAGTGTCATTATACCCCCACTCCCCCTCCCACAATGGTCAGAATCAAAATCATTTGAAGATGAGATTGATGAAACCATTAATATTGCTCAACCCATCATTTTTTATGATGCAGACCACTTATAAGATCATTATGTTGCAAACACTCCTCCACCTAACGCCATGAATGTTGCCATTTCCGTGTATTTTTCCCCATTTGGAAAACATGGCAGAAATGTTTTCTGTGCCTTTTTCTAATTTTCTTCTGTTTTTGTTTGGGTTTGTTGATCAGTTCCCTGACTCCTAGATCACCAGACCTGGGCAACATAATTGCTATTCTGAAGTCCACACTAGTGTTATGACCACTAAGAATGCTAAAATGCCAAATGTCAAAATCACCCATGTTTATTAAGCTTTTCAATGTGGGAACTCTTGTCTGAAGGGAAGAATTTTCCTTATTCAGCATCCCCGCTGTTTAGTGGCACAATAAATATGGGTTGTTGATTCTAAGTGGTGCGGTGGTGTTGACCTCAGAAAGGTGTTTTTATGCATTACCCTGTAACAAACCTACAGTACGGTACTCTCTGTTATTGCTGCAGTAATAGTGGCGTGGGGAAAGGCCCTCAGCTTATCCTGTGTAATATTATCCCATTACACCCGACAATAATGACGATTGGGGAGGGGGAAAAAAATCACACTTTGAGGGTATGAATGTATTTTTGGTTAATGGAAAAAGTCAAAGGGTTAAGTAAATTTTAGGCTGGATTCTTTTTTATGCCAGAATATGCAGTTTTAATTTTATTTTTATTTTTTAAGATAACCTACTGTTATTTGAGTCTGTTTGACTACAGCATCTCTGGATTTTGCTACTGTGTGCGAGAGATTTCATATGAATGAAAAAGCTCCTGAAGTAGTAAGAGATGCTAGGTGTCCTTTACTGCTGTACCTTTATCAACCAGGGATCAGTTTCCTCAAATCTTAATGGCATTCATTTGACCTTTTTTACAGCAGGACAAATTAGGTGCACAGAAACTGATCGCTGATCGATAGCTACCAATCATGGTTCATACTTTGGGGATCATGCCCGAATTAGTGCATTGCTTTAGTTAATTGGTCAGCAATGATGGTCAATTAACACTTCAATTTACAAATTAGCCTCCAGAGCTCAAACAGAGCATGTAGTTGCATTGCATGAATAGATGTCCAAGTCTCAGACATGACACCTACAACAACTGGCATGTCTTAGAATCTGATATATTTAAAAAAAATGTGTTTTATACCAGTTCCTTGTATTGATCTCCACCTATTTCTAAGTCCATGTTCAATTGCTTCCATTGATTTTTCTTATCGTCCTTCATTACTTCCTTGACTAGAAATGGGAACAAACAAGGAGAGTTTTCTGGTGACTATGGAAATATAATTTTTTTAGTCGTATAATACATGAGACCATTTCTAGTATAAATACTAGAAATGTTTTGCAGATCTCGACCCTGGTCAATCAATTCCAACAAGGTATTGTGTAACTTGACTTGAATCGCACAGATGAGTTTGTTGTTGACTGGAAGCAGCAGGAAGTGATGAGCCGGCTTGTGTTCTCTTAGGCGTGGCTGAGAAGGAGCCGACTGATGTCCTGAACAAGAGGAAGTGCTTAGAATACCTGGCAGCTCTCAGGCACGCCAAGTGGTTCCAGGTAAATGCAACATGACCATGCTAGACTCTTGGTAAAGCGTAAGTGCGAGACAGTTGGCGAGAGGGGGAGTCACATGAACCAACCTTCATCTCACACCATCTTACGCTTTCCTCCACCCTCCTCCCCCCTCTCTCTCCCTCCCCCCTTTCTCTCTATCTCTCTCTCTTGCTCTCTCAATTCAAAGGAGGCTTTATTGGCATTGGAAAGAGTCGTTAACGTTGCCAAAGTGCAAGTGTCAAATTAAACAACAAAACAAGAAAAGTAAATGTGCACACATACAAGAATAGCGAGTAAGAAATAACTTCAATTAGAATATGAAAATGTACAGTTGCAGTTATATTTAGTATTTAATTGTTTAAGTGTAGTAGTTAAATGTGAACACTGCAAATTATTCTTGTCTTGTGTGTGTGTGTGTGTGTCTCTCTCTCTCTCTCTCTCTGTTGCCAATTCTCATTTTCAACTGTGCAGTATATGGTAGCAAACAAGTTAAAGTACATTTAAAAGAGAAAGCTTTATACAAGAGTAAGGACAATATTACAAAAAGTATGAAAAGTAAACGGAGACAATTGTACTGTTTAGGGTAAAGTAGGCATCTTCTAGTCACTTCTTTTGCTGCACATGAAGGCCTTCGTAATTATTTTCTCTACCACTGTGGTGAATCCATTTAGGACACAAAAGATGAACACTGATGATATTGACATTAACACGGTCAGAAAATGTGTATTAATATGAATACAATTACTCTTTGCACTTTTTGACAACGTGTATCTTCCCGTAGGCTCGTGCCAACGGTCTGCAGTCCTGTGTGATCATCATCAGGGTCCTCAGAGATCTGTGCCAGAGGGTCCCCACCTGGGGCAAGATGCCTAGCTGGGTAAACCACCTTCCCCTATTCTCCATCTTTCCTTCCATTTTTCATTGAGCAACTTCTTCTACATTCCTTTATTATAGTATAATGAAGTTATTATTTTAAATCGATGTAATACGTTTTTATTTAAAGCAGCATTCTGTAACTTTTGGTATTTGCGCTCCTACGGTTTCAAGTGCAATCGCACTTTTACACCGGAACTCGGTCCAGTGTCCGTAAAGGCTCACATGCAGAGGGTGAAACAAACCCTGTGGTGCAATGAAACGAGAGCTGGCGTGCACCGGCTGCACCACTGGCCTGTCTTGCCCGTGCCATCGGGGAGGTGGAGCAGCTATGCTTTGTATGAGCATTATTAACGGACATTTTGACCGGCAACTTTAGAATGAATCTTTATTTTCTTTTATTAATTCTACCAGGCAAAAAAAATTGTAATTACCGGACATCAAGCAAGTGACGTAGTGCAGTAAAGTGTAACGCGCTTTTTCCATGGTTTCGAACCAGAACACAGAAGTTATATAGTGCAAGGCACTATGCAACACATAGTTACATACAGGCTCGGGGTGGTTGGGGATAAAAGAGGTGCCATTCTCCATATTACAGGTCAGTGTACCACCAAAATGGCTGTTATTTTAAGGAAAAAGAAGTTACATAGTGTTGCCTCAATTTATTTTCTATATTTAAATTTCAATACATTTCTCAATTTGCCTTCCCTTTAACTAAGCAATAAAATGGAAGTCTTCATATGAAGAGCTATAATGATGCTAAAACAAAACAATAATTTAAATAATGAATGATAGATAAGGATAGTGTTCTATGTTTATCCTGACCACTCACTCACTCTCTGACCTCAGTACATTGAAGTGGTGACACGGTAAATATGTTCTGAGTGGACTCTAGGGTTCGCATTTTAGGCTTGCAGGGAAGGTAAATTGATAAATGAATTGAAATTTAAGGTTGTTAACTCACCGTGTAAACAGCTAGAGGTAGAACACTGAATGGTTAATACTTTCTCGAGTTTTCCTCCAAATATCAAGGGAATTTCAAGCTAATTTGAGAAATGTTGCCGCAAACAGATGCTAATTTGGCAGCATAATGTGGATTTTTATTATTACACTACCATAGGCCTATGCTTGGATAGTGACATGAAATGAACAAAAAATTTAACTGGTAATTGCAATTACTGGTATGATAATTAATCGTCACCTAAAATGTCATTCTCATCACCACTATGGGAGCAACAATCCATGACTTTTTTTTGTACATAAATAGTTTGTTTCATTGGTGGTTTCCTCCCTCCAGGCCATGGAGCTGTTGGTGGAGAAGATCATCAGCAGCGCCACGGGTCCCCTTAGCCCTGGGGAGGCCATGCGCCGGGTCCTGGAGTGCATCTCGACGGGAATACTTATACCAGGTTTGTCATTTAAAAGAAAAAAAAAAATTTGGGGACAAAACAGTGTTACAAAAAGTGCTTGAGTTTGGAGAAACGGTTTGTAGTTGTAGAGAAATTATGAACTTGTGGAAAACGATTGGGCTCGAAAAACAATTTGAACTTTGAAACACACACACACACACACACACTTCTGTGTGCAGGTGAAAAACATTTGCAAGTACAAGACACGGACTGAACTGAAAACCCAGATTTCACAGCCAAATTTTGACCTTGTCTACACCTTAATGGTTATTGACAAATTAATATAGTGTTTGAATTATCCAATCGGAGAGCGGACGTGCGCTACTTTCTTGTACACTCAAATTCTAGCAGATATACAATAATATTTTTCTTGCAGTGAAATGCTGAGAGTCCTGGCTTGTCTTCCACTTTTAAAAGGTGGAAAAAGACCAAAGCTATGTGAACCTACCCCGATACTTTTACATCCTCTTTGTGGCCAAGGACTTGCCTTTCTGGGATCCCTTCTGCTTTTACCCCCTGTACTCTTAGAAGGTCACATTTGGACTTACCATTTTTTTTGTACACTTCATATCACTCTGAGGCCAATTTAGTCTTTATGTCAAAATCAACATCGAAAACAATTTCACTGTATTTTTACAATGACCACTTTTCTAATTCACTGTGCGCCCCTTCTATGAAAACGTCTCGTGTAAATCTACATCCATTTTCAGTCGTGTTTTTTCAATAGAAGTTATTTTCTTCATCGAGACGTTATAATTTTTTTCTTAACCACATGTTCTCAAAGTTGTTTTTCTCTTTTGCGTCGCTGCAGATGGACCAGGTTTGCTGGATCCCTGTGAGAAGGAGCCGACAGATGCGTTGGAAAGTATGAGCGGACAAGCTAGAGAAGACATTACTGCCAGCGCGCAGGTACATTTCTACCTCTCCCACATGGGGAGTTTCTGCCCAGCTCGGCTTTGGTCAGGCTCTAATTAGAATGTTAAATTAGCTTGAATGGAGCAAACATTTAAGCTTGAATTTTATTTTTTTGTTTTTCTTATTTTAACATGCGTTAAATAGTGATATCACAGGGACTAATCGCATATTATTATAATTTTTTTTTAACCCAGAAGTCAATAAAACCCTGAAATACCTGATAAACTGCACAGTTTGGGACCATTTCGTATAAAATAGAAATTATTTTTCTAAAAGGAGATTACATTTTTTTAAGGCTTGAACAATCTACCTCATTGGACTGCATGTAAGCACAGTGAGATTCTGCAGCAGAGTGGGAAGTTTCTCAACAGTAAAGCTTTTAGCCAGATTTTGCCATGAACACTTAGAAATGATGGGAACAACATTTTAATAAGGTTTGAAAAATGGATAACCAACTTTTTCCTTACATATTTATTGTTGTTGTCGTCCCCCCCCAGCATGCTCTGCGGTTGTTCGCGTTCAGACAGATCCACAAGGTTCTGGGCATGGAGTCTTTGCCGGCCTCCAAGGCTGGCACTCGCAACCGCAAGCGCCGGCGTGACCTCAGTGATGGTGGCGAGGGCGATGAGGAGGGGGATGGTAAAAAGGATAAAAAGGAGGATGCTACCGACGCTTGACCCGCGACTTGTTCACTAACGTAGAGACTGGTAGAATGTCACGACTTTAACCTTTTTACTTATCTTGAAAATAAACCTTATCACACAGGTATACTTACAGTATAATGAATATAACTGAACTTACTTTGTTTGTGGCCCTTGATGCGAGGGGAGAGGATTTCCGAGGCAGAGGGATTGAAGTCGACAAACCTGTACTGTGATTCCTTCTCACGTGTGGTGATTTTCAGCAGATGTACTGTACTTAAAGTGTGCTATAAAAACAACCTGCTTACATTTGTCTCGAAGAGGTTCAAAATAATGATTGCATCATTCCAATTCTTGAATACTTGCACACTAGCTACTGATCATCCCACCCCACCTCCAGGTTACATTAACAAGTTTACCAGCCACCGTCAACCCAACCCTGCCGTTCTTGTTTTTTTTTATTTATTTGTCGGATACTCTGATAGGAAAGTCCTCATATACATTGTGTCATCTGCACTTTTAGCTTTATTTTCAGCTTTTCTCATAGAAGAGTTTGAATCCCTACTGCTTCCCAGGCCAGTTAATTTGTCTCACAGGCAAGAGCCTCTGCACCAATGTAAGTTTGTGTGTATGCTAAAACGATTTTTTTTATGTTTTAAGGGGAAAACGATGGAATTGTAATTTCTTTCTTTGAAACAGTTTTTTTTTTTTTTTGTTAAAAGATTCCATATGTTATGCAGGTACGTGCTGGGCTTTTTTTTTTTTTTTTTTTTTTTCTTTTTTTTTATGGTGCCTAATATACAGTAAATTACTCATTAATAATCAAATTAATGGTGTGGTGCTGTAAAATTAAACAAACGGGTGTATCTGAAAAGTATTTTACTCACTCCCTTTGCTTTCTCTCCCCGCTTAGTAAAACTACATCACGACTTCCAAAAAATACCCCAAATTAATCTGGCCATGAAAAAATGCCTGCACGGAAATACTCGCTGTGCAAGATCCAGTTGCACTATTATATATAAAGGCTTTGGTGGAACTCTGGAGAGAAATGTTGCTTATGAGAGTCTTCTGTTGCACAGTGGAGCATGCTGAGGGAATGAAGCACTTATGAAATGACTATGTTACTATAGGCAGCCAACAGGATCTCATCGTTTAAACCGAGCAATCATTATTTCAGAGTATCGTTAGCAGAGGAGACAAATACATTTTAGGCAGGAAAATGGATGACTGAATATCTGCTGTATCGATCAAGGGGTTACTATTCTGACTTTCTTCCCTGTGCCTGCATTGTGTTGTGTTTTTAGAGATTTCATTAAAAAGACTGAAGATTGAGAATGGAGGACATCAAGTAACGTGTTACTCTTTCATGCAATATTTTAATGGTCTTATTTCTTAAAGAAGTAAGATGGAGGAAGAATTGCACAACTCTGACTTTAAGGATTATGTGAGAGTTAATGTGGCGTTTTAAGTTGATTTATTTTATTAAGAACCCGGTTGACTTTTTGTTTTAGAGGGATGCTGTAATGGATTTTGTATTGTTCAAATCAAGTTTGAATGTGATTGCATATTATTTTAATGTCTTTGTAGTGTTGCCTACAATTTAAGGGGAAGAATAAATGCTTTTGAACCAGATTTCTGTCTACAATGTTCAATTCATCATTTTACCTTTTGAAGAGTTAATTTCTACATACTTTATTTGCCTATAAACTGCCATGTGGTTTAACGTGTAACGCAAACTGACATGTGGTAAATATCCAAAGATTTTTAAACCTATGTACTATAATATATAAATAAAACATGTAAAACAATTGAGGGGAAACTGCTATTATGGGGGAAACCCTGTAATACATTCGATGACCTCTAGAGGGTCACGGACGCGTAGTACAGTACTTTGAAAGCGCGAAATTATTATAGCCGCTATGGTTTCAGTGTCTTGTTTTTTTTTTTTTAATGGGTTTTTCAGCCCTTATTGGATTTGTTTTGTTTTGTGTTTTAAACATGCACGAGGGCATCATGGATCACTGCACTGTTTTCTGAGTGTGATGGTTCAAACGTTAGGTTACGGACATGGGACATTCATCCGCGCCTCGTTGGGATCTTAATATACTACAAGGAGGGATAGACCAGTTGAGACCCTCCGCCCTAAATCAAACGAGTCTTGAGTGTTCGTTTGTTGTCTGCATGTTTTCCCCCTGTACGAGTGACGTCACGCGTGACCATTCCTACAGGCGGTTAGAACGTGACGTCACCCGCTCCTTGCTTTTCGCTCGCGGCCGGAGGGCTCCGCCGTTCAGCCGCTCCGAGGGAAGTGATGGAGTGGGTGGCGTCGTCCTTCGCTGCATTCCCCCCCCAGGTACAGCGAGACGGTGAAATCCTTTTGTATGTTGGTGCGGCGCGTTTACCGTCTATGTGGATCAGGGGAGACACGGTAATGGCTCTTGTGGCAGCGCTGGTTCCGCTCATCTTTATGTTTCACAGGTGTAGCCTCCATCTGTTTTGAGCGTTGGCAATCCAGAGTTCACCCTGCACCGACTCCTGCTTATGGCAATGGTATGTACTACAGTGTCAAGAATTTAGGCCACAATAATGTTCCAGTAACCTGTTACCAACTTTATTCCAAACAAGTGCATTAAGAAGTCTACTCGATATTGAAGTGGTAATCCGTGAGATTTTTCTTTTTTTCTTCTATTTTATATGTATTTTTTTAAGTCATTCAGTGCGTTCGTGTTATACATGTGCTCCTCTATGTTATGTTGGTGTCGGGGTCCGCCTTTCCCGGTGGGAATTTAAAGCTCGGCAACGCAAGTTAACAGTCAGCCATGGCGAATTTGACAATGCGACGTAGCTGGCCGTGGTCAGTTAAAGGAGACCTAATATCTAACCTCTTGGATCTAATATGCTTTTCCTTTTTTTAATTTTTTTCGTGTATATGTAATGTTTCAATGTCTGATGTTCATATTAGAAGTGGCCAAAGTGTCAGATAATGAGGTCAACTAATGACAAAGTAATCCCTATGAACAAAAGGTTTTCTCCAATGCACGAGCTGACGTCAGCTTGTCACGGATTTCTTTATATGGTCGTCCGATCCGCTGTGCGTTTCTCCAAACAAAACTAATACAGTTGTGTTTTTTATTGTAGGTGCATATATTTATTTTATTTATTGTATTTTATTTTACGATGTTTACACAAAACAAAAAAACCCTGGTGCGGTGCCTCCCACAAGCCTGGAGCCACCGGTCAGAATCAGTCAGAGTCAGAGCAAACTTTTAAATGAGGCCGTGGTGCTCGGATTCAGCAACTGGATTTCTTATTTCTCGCCACAAATTTGCTCAGAAACAGATTTTGGTGGACTGATGAGGTGAAATCATTGAACGTTTACCAAGTAAATAAAACGGAGCCTGGAGTAAAGCTCAAAGCCCATTGGCTCAGAACAAGGGGCTTTGCTGCTCATTTACAATTAATGCTACACACACTGAACCAGCCCGTTTTGGAACAGTCCATGTTTAGAGGCATGTTACAATGGCTGGAATGCATGGTCTTGAGTGGTATAAAAAGAGACTTATATTAACGTGTGTAAAGAGGGGCATAATAGGTCCCCTTTAATTGCCGATATTGATGAATATTTACAAAATAGAACAAAAATGATTCCCACCACCTCAACTGATCTGAAATACAGATCAGTCGTCATTCAGAATAAGGCAAAAATTTGAAAGTTTGTGAGGGTAAACCCGGATGTTGCGGAAAAAAAAAGTGCCACTTTAGAATGGAATTCTGGGACTTGCAGTGTTATCCTCACAACACACGACTTGAAGATATGAAATGTGTCACTATATTGTAGGATATCATAGTTAGAACCTTTGTTGAATACGTGATCATGGGATTTTTGAATTTCATTGTTATTTTAATATTTTTTTTTCATACAAATAAATGGCTGTAGTCATTTACATT
This sequence comes from Zeus faber, assembly GCF_960531495.2. Taxonomy (NCBI): domain Eukaryota; kingdom Metazoa; phylum Chordata; class Actinopteri; order Zeiformes; family Zeidae; genus Zeus; species Zeus faber. The sequence goes on from NC_137193.1 coordinate 44,141,839, forward strand.
TTGAGAAATATCTTGTAGCGAGTGATCAGGGTTGAAAAACATTATTTGAAACACATATTGGGTTTTTTCTTAAATATGATCACTGAATAGTAACTTACATGTATTCCGTTCTAGACAAGTTGGGCTGCTGGGACACAATGTGTAGCCAAAGGCGACCAGAGGAAGCCCAAGTCTGGTGAACTGGTTTACCGTAAAGGAGACATCCTCACTATTTTAAACACAGACATGGTACCGTCATCAAAACCCCTTTTTTCAACAAGTTATTTACAAACTAATGACATGGAAATGATACATGTATTTCCTAGTATCTAAACATGTATCAAAATGAATAGAACAATTGTTCTATTAACATGTATAATGTTGAATCTAATACTATATGCTTGGAATTCTCCTCGTGCTGTTTCATTTTCCAGGAGAAGGGATACTGCAGAGCCAGACACAATGTCACAGGAGAGGAAGGACTCATAATATCGGCTAATGTGAGAGAAAGGGCGGCGATACGCAGAGACTCCAGTCTCAGCCTCATGCCGTATGTCTTCTGGACTCAAGTTTAACCTAAGCTCCTTCTTTTAGCTTTCAGCCAGCAAAGTAGGAACTGGTGGACCAGTAGATTGGGCATACTGTACTTAGACTATTGAAGTATTTTGACACTCACTCAAAGTCTTCTGGTTAAATAATATCAGCTCTTTATGGACAAATGCTGCATGTTCTCAGTGAAATTAACTTCCATCAGTAAATAATTCGATTCAACTTTAATTTGTGCACATTTTGCATTTCATCTTTCGGAATCCATTATTTTTTTTGTTTTGCTGTTCTGACGTCTCTTTTGGGAACATGATAAATGTGGGAAACGTGATTGCATAGTGTTGATGTTAGCTCATACTGTAATATGCTTGAATAGACAAATCGACATTATTTTTCATTCACATGTGGAAAACAAAAAGTCATATCATACCAGTCATCTAAATGTTTACTTATTCTGGTTTCCAGTTGGTTCCATGGGAAGATTTCGGGCCCTCAGGCGGTGAATAAGCTGAGGCCCGTGGAGGACGGTCTGTTCCTGGTGCGAGAGTCCGTCCGCCACCCGGGAGACTACGTGCTGTGTGTCGGTGTGTCCGGAGAAGTCATTCATTACCACGTCATCCATCGGGACAAAAAGCTGACCATCGACAACACGCACTACTTCTGCAACCTGATCGACATGATAGAAGTAAGATCAGAGTCTGGACACTTGGGAAACAGTCCAGGTTCTGGTGCTGACCCCGAATCCCAAAATCAAATGCATGTGTCCTCTGTCTGAAAGTTTTTCCATGTTTTATATTCAGAAGAATTCTTTATTGAACTAAATGTTTTTCTACTATTAACTGACCAGAGAGATGTCCAACAATACAATACAATTCTCCTCACATTGGTGCAACTTACATTAATATGTTAAATTGGCTTGTCTTCTGTGCAAATAAGGCAGAATTCAATACACCAGTCCTTACTGAGTGCTGTCACAATCATGACATTGTAGACAATTTCATTGTCTCTCTTGTTGATTTAATGCCACTATCATGGTATAAGCTTGTAAATAAAATCCTATAATAGTGTAATAATACACATCCATCTCATAAAGAAGAGACGTTTAGTGACATTGAACAGTGGAACATAACAACTTGGGTAGAACTTGGTAAATTTGCTCAACCCAACTGGTGAAAATGCACCAGTTTTATTCATTGCATTTCTGACATTGGCTTAAAATTTGCCCTAAATTTGAATGGAAACATGATTGTGGAATTTTAAACAATTTTACCAAATGATAGTGATCACTTCAAATAATTGTGATCAGGCGATTATGTAATATTTGTGACAGCTCTAGTCCTTGAATTTCTAGCCCTGAAGCCTTGTCTTATCTTTCCTATGTCTACATTTTACATATGTTTTTGGTCCAACTAGTGCTTAACACAATTAGAAGGGGCCTGTTCGGCAAACCTCACCTTTTCAGCGCTTGTGCACATAGATTTGGGTTTCTGATGAGTGAAAGCGCACAAACTGTGCAATAAGAACCCAGTCAGTTTATTGTGAGCTTTCTGTTCCTGACAGACATGTCCTAAAACGAGTCGTTTAGTTTTGTGGCTTGGTGCTGCGTAGCATTAAGACACATTAGAATTAGAACCGCCCCCTATCTGAGTAACTCCACCCACTCCTGGAGCGCGACCAGCCCCGCTAGCGTCAAAGTTAATCATGGGAAGTGCTCTGTTGACTGCAGAGACCAGCACAAATCTTGACCAGCACAAATCTTTGAAAAGAAAGAAGAAGTAATACCAACTGTCCATGACGGAATTGCAGACGAGGGAAATGTACGCGTTTAAAAATAAATTCCGCTGTGTGTTTCTTTCTGTGTGTGTGTGTCCACAGTAGGACCGTACTGTACAGATCGCAGCGGTGCGCGATCCGCTCCGCGTTTCTCCAAACAAAACTGTAGATGTATTTATCTTATTTTATTTTATTTCACCACACTTCCCTAATAGGATGAAAAGCCCCAAGCCCTGCCATATCCCGCGCTACTCCAACTCCGCGCTGCTCTGGACACCGCGGTGAAAGTCAGAACCAACTTTGAAATGAGGCCTTGTAGATCGAATATGAGTGAAGATCCAGCAACTGGATTGCATATGTCTCGCCTCAAATTTGTTCAGAAGCAGATTTTCATGTACTGATCAGGTGAAATCAGTGAACGTTTAAAGAGAAATACAACAGAATCTGGAGTAAAGCTCAAAAAAACCCATTGGCTCATTGGCTCCTCCCACTGAAACCACCTGTTTTCAGCCAAAAGCTTTAGAAACATGTTCTGGGGACCTCAGAGACCTGTATTAACTTGGTGAAAAGGAGCACAATAGGTCCTCTTTAAGATTTGGGCTCACCATCTCACGCATCACCACTGGGAAACTATATTATATATGTCCGTAAAAAAGGTTTGAAAACAGCATTCCTTCCATAGTTTATCAGCTTCTGTAATGGACTTGGGATACTAAACGGTTTGGAGATAGAAGTGACAGTGACAGACCAGATGCTCCCTTATCAGAGCACTGCACATGGCTCCAGTGGTGACTCATTGTGGCCGACTCTGCCCTGAGAGAGGAAACGGAGCGATGATTTTTTTGGGGGGGGGATATTGAGGCTGTTGATGCTTTTAACTCTTGTGCTCCAGTCCCATCACTTATTATATTTGGATATTCCCGCTGACAGCCCACTGGTGTTTCATTTTAGTTTTGCGAACGTGGAAATGTAAGCGCTTCACTTAAGTTCTGAACTTATATGCAACTATGACATTTAAAGACGAATCCACAAAAAATCTTGATTTCATTCACCATTGTGAAACATTTTTGTTAAAACACTTAAAACATGCACTCATTTCTGTAATATTAGTCAGTCTGCCTTTCATAATTATTCTTCAGATTTAAAAAAAAAATTTTGATTAAAGAGATCTGTTTAATTCTGTGCCAAAATATAATATAATATAATATAAGATAATATGATATAATATAATGTAAGGGGACACACACAGACGTGGCATGTGTGTGTGCATACATTTGTTCGCTTTGACATAAATACCAATTTGATTTTCTTTGGTTTGCTGCTGTACTATTAAGAGACAGTACTATTACAAACAAATAAAAAAAATCGAACCCATTATTCCAATTATACCCATATACTACACCCAAAACATTTCAGAATTTAAGTCCATCAATAGTCCCCCACCCCCCCCACCGCACCCACCCACTTCCACTGGTGACTGTTTTTCCAGTGAAAACTGTAACCATTTTCTTTCCTTCTCACTTCTTGTTTTCAATGCGACTTTATATATAAAGAACAGTATTATTATGCTAGTAATGATAATACCAACATTGGTATCATGGACAAGTGATCCTCTGAAAAATGGCTTGAATATACTTTATCAAACAATTTGTTTTTTCTTTGCATTCATCAATACAGAGCACCAGTCAAACTTTTTTATTTTTTATTTTTTTTTCCACAAACACATTGTTCCAACCGGAACTATACATTTAAATTATAATCAGCTTTAAAGACAAGGAATGGATGTGCTGTGTGAATTCCAGACGCGGTTTATCGCTTAATGAATCAAGATGAATTCACTATATAGTCTTGTCCTCTTTTCAGTTCTACTCAAAGAACAAGGGTTCCATTGCCACCGTTCTTCTGAAGCCCAAAGAAAAAGAAGGAACCAAGTCAGCTGAGTTGGAACTATCCAAAAGTAGGTTTGGTTGAGACATGAGACCATGCGCTCTGACTCCCGAGTTGAAAAAGAGGATTCTGTTTATAGGATTCTGTTTCATAGCTTATTTCATTGCGTCAAACGATGGATAAGTCAATGAATCATTCAATGAAGCGGTGACAGTCCTAATCAGTCTATCAATCTGTCTTTCCATTATTAGTAGATTGAATTATTTAATTCATTGAGGCATTTTAGGATTTGTGCATACATCTTGTGCTGACATCTCTGTTCCAGCGGGCTGGCTGCTAGACATCGGGGGGCTAACTCTGGGAAAGACCATCGGAGAGGGGGAGTTTGGGGGTGAGCTTCTACCCAAGTACTCTGTTTTAAATCACATCTCATATAATGGTGTCAATTGTGTGAATAAGCAAGAAACAGGAAAGAGAAATTGGGGAAACGCAAAGTGTTTGTATATTCACTAATTATGTTGACATACAAATGATTTGATATGGCCTACACACCGTAGAGTAGAGCGAGCAAACAGGAATAATACAATAACTAGAAAAATGGAAAATTGTAAATGGTGTATATTTTGCATCTTTGTGTAAAAATATCTGTATGTATATCTGTAGACATACAAATATCAGAAACGGAATACAACACCTCAGGGGCAAATTCACTTTAGCGTTACCCTGGGAGAAAACTGTAGGCACAAGGGAATCATTTCAAAAATTCAACACCTGTAGTGTCACAAGCAAAGAAGCTCTTAAATGGTTAAACAGTTATTTTACAGAGATGTGTGTCTCCCCAGAGGTGTACGAAGGGGACTACATGGGCCAGAAGGTGGCAGTAAAGAACATCAAATCTGATGTCACAGCTCAAGCCTTCCTGCAAGAAACCACAGTGATGACGTGAGCGTGAAAACAGTTCCTCTTCAACTTAAGTGATAGAATGGAATCTTATCATCACTCACAGCTTTGTGCATCGCTGTTGCTTTCAATGAAACAATGCCGGTTCAAACCCCACGATGGAAATAGATGTTCAACACACTGGATTGGACTGATTGGACCCTGTTAACACTATTCTATACGCTGTGTATTCTGTTTTTGTCGAGCACTTCTGTTGTCTTGTCGTGTTTTGTTTTGTTGAGCGACACTCTTTACTTCAGAACGTTCCAGCATGCAAACCTGGTGCGGCTGCTGGGGGTGATTCTGAGCAGTGGTCTCCTGATCGTCACAGAGCTGATGACCAAGGTAATGTCAGCGTGGATCCTGAGTGATGTGGGTCTAGGTTCACCTCTGGGCTTTGCTTCAATCTTGTAATAGATCTATACCATCTTATAGTACATATCTAAATTCAATATTAAGACAATGGTCAATGGGATTTAGTTTTAAGGATATGTGGGATTGTGTGAGTGTCGCAGCACCAAAAGCAGGAAGCTTCTTTACAATTCCTCTTCTCAACTTCATTTTCCCCTCGTGTGTTTGTGTATGTGTTTGTGTACTTGTGGGTGTTAATGTGTATGTGCATATGGGTGTTGCAGGGCAATCTGGTGAATTTTCTTAGGACAAGAGGCCGGTCAGTTATCAACACCGCTCAGCTGCTCCGCTTTGCATTGTGAGTCTCTTTGGAGAGTGTGTATAATAAGTGGAAATATTGTGTGTTGATACAATGTGAAACTATGCGTTAGGTGTCATAACTGCAGACACTTGTTGATAACAGGACTACTAATAATGATCATTTAAAAATAATATTAACAATAATAATAATAAACAATAATAGCCTTTCTTTGTATAACACCTTTATACACAAAATGCAAACCAAAATTGCGTTTTCATTATTAGAAGGCAATGAAATAGTAATAATAAAAAGCTTTTTCAATAATTATCTCTTATTGAATTGGTCTGAAATTATTCGTCTTTAACTACTTCTAGCAATTCTCTACTAATTCTCTAAATATATTCTGACATTTTTCATTGGATTGAACAGTGAGAAATTGAAGCATCACTATTGTTACTACATGAATACAATGCGTGTGTGTGTGTGTGTGTGTGTGTATGTGCGTGTTTGTGTGTGTGTGTGTGTGTGTGTGTGTGTGTGTGTACGTGCGTGTTTGTGTGTGTGTGCGTGTGTGTGTGTGTGTGTGTGTCTGTATTTGTCTATGGATCCGTATTTATCCGTCTGCCTGTTTATGTTGATGTCTGCCTGTTTATGTTGACGTGTGCAGAGATGTGTGTGAGGGGATGGAGTATCTGGAGTCTAAGAGGCTCGTCCACAGGGACCTGGCAGCTCGTAACATCCTGGTGTCTGATGAGGGCGTGGCCAAGGTCAGTGACTTTGGCCTGGCCAAGGTGGACTGCAAGGCCTCGGACGACGCCAAACTGCCGGTCAAATGGACGGCACCAGAGGCTCTGAAGAAGAAGGTGAGTTTGATTAACTGCTACTGCCAACTGCCCCTTTCAATAAAATTTGTGTAACCTATGAAATAAATTCAGCCCACCATTTGTTTTGTATTAATACAAAGCTGAAGGAAGTTATATCATGATTTATTTAACTAATGAAGGAAGGAACATCTGTGTGTATGTATGTTTGTATGTATGTCCTTTGATTATCTCGACAACCATTTATCCGATTTTCTTTATACTTGGCGGGTGTGTTGCTGGGGACCCAAGGACGTGCAATGTCGAATTTGGTGCAAGTTGGACATGACACGTGTAATATTAATAAACTTTGAATAAGCAAGCGAACAGCGAGCTGTTCCGTTCTGTGCAGAAGCAGGGCAGGGCTTCAAGGCTCTGCGACTGAGTCACTTGTTTTTCGCAGTGCAGCCCGTTCCGAACAGTGCAGTAGGGGTGGGTGGTACCACAAAATTTGGTTTTGATCCTATACCAAGTAATTCCAGGGCCAGTATCTCCCTAAACAAACTGTTATTATTTGTTTTGTTTGGAGAAATGGTGAACTGGGAGGCGCAGCCGATGGCATTCATTGATTGCGTTGCCGGTGGTGTTGCGCATGGGCGTTCACTTAACGTGCGTGCGGAAAGGATCTCCCGTTCACCACGCAGTGACGGGCACCAAGCAAGCGCGAGATCCCTTTTTAGGTGTCGATCCTATTGACGCTAGAATATGTCTTCAAAACGAGACGTAGTATCGATACTTTTGGTATTGTTTCGCCCACCCGCACAATGCAGCCTGCTCCCAACAGGACTGTTTTGAAAAGACACAGCACTAGTGAAGTTTTAACACGCATATGATAGGAAAATTAAAAAATATGTTATACATATTAAATGTAATTATATGATTATACACTCAAAGAAGGACCGAAAGAGACGAAAATGTGTGTGTGAAGAAAGTGGAAGACATTAGTTTAGTTAATTCATTGCACATTAAGAAATACAGGATGGAAAGTAGAACAATGAGGTAAAGGGGGGAGAAAAAAGAAAAGTTGATACAAAATGCAGGAGAGACCAAAATAAACCTCATGGCTTATCAAGTAGCTTTCCCAAGGAATTACAAAATATATATACTGTATGTATCTATATATAATCATTATTGAACCAACTACATTACACAAACCTATTTAAATAAACGAAAAACAAAACAAAACAGCATCTAAATTGAGCATTGAGGATGGATGGGGAAGGAGTGAGATAAAGAGAGTGAATTAGAAACATCAAGAAGAAGGAAGATGAACAACATTCTCAGACTTTGGTATAAGTTTGGGACCGAGATATGAGTAAACATGAACAAAGCCTCATTTTCTCTGTTGTTGTGTGCATTTGGCTTGTCTAGAAGTTCTCTACAAGGTCAGATGTGTGGAGCTACGGTGTACTTCTGTGGGAAATCTTCTCTTATGGTCGACAGCCCTACCCCAAGATGGTGAGTATTGATCAATGTGCCAGTCAGCTATTTGTTCCTTAAACTAGCTGGACTCGCTGACCTGTTGCATGGAAAAACGTAGTTATTAAAATCTCAAAACTGGAACGAATGAAATAAAAACGTATTAAGAACTTTCTAAAAACAAAAATTATTGCTAAATAATTATTGGATAATTATTTGAAAAAAAAAAGTTGAGTCACTCTGACGCAATAAGCCATTTATTATTATTATTATTATTATTATTGTTATTATATATACACTATATACACTATATATACTATATACACTATGTACTATACACTATATACATCTCATCTCATCACCGTTCTCAGTCTTGTTCCCGTAGTCTGTCAGTATTCACTACTCTAGCGTACGCAATGGCCACTCCTCCTTACCGTGAAATAACACCGGTCCTCACTTACCGACCAATTCGCTTAACGACCTGGTCCTAGGAACGGAACTCGGTCATTAAGTGAGGAGTACTAGATCTCCATATAGATCTGCAGGTACATGCGGGGGGGGTAAAGGGTGCCCTGCCCCATGGACCCCTTGTTGCCCTTTTTATCAGGCACTATTTTTTTTTAAGTGTGGATGGGTATCGAGGTAGCGGATTGTCTGGGCAAGATTTATTCATGAGGAGCTCATCATGAACCTCGCACCTCGGCCCACCTGCAATGTGCGCACAGTGGCTCCGCTGTTCTGCTCCGTTTGCCCAGAGCAGCAAAATGCCTAGAAACTGAGCTTGGGGGCCCATGTGCCTTTTTTTTTTTTTTTTTTTTTTGAGCACCTGCCCCTCAAAGTCGCTGTACGGGACTGTAGAGCGGGGAACTGGGACCCGATAACCAGTGGTTACTCGACAGCTCTGAGCGGAGAGGGGAGAGCCTCCACCCCTCTCTCTCCCTTTTTCCTGGCGGATTAAAAAAATTAGAAAAATCTCTGTCACCAATGTCAATCACGGTCGATTGAGTCGATCGCCGATAGATGGAATCGATCGCTGGTAGACGATTTAATCGTAAATCTGCCCAAGCCTTGGGTGGGGCCAGCTCCCTCTGCCTGGCTCTCACACACACACACGAGGAGACCCTGGGGACGCATGGTGAGTGCAGATTGGGTCCCGATCGCCCTCTCTCCATGTGCAGAAAATAAAGCAGTGTTAATTCTACCCTTCATTTGTTTTAGTTTTTCTCTTAAAAAAACAACAAAAAAAAACAACCAATAAGAGTACCGTTAAAGTACCAGATTGATAAACAGTATCAGTAAGAGTGGTAGTACCATTCAAATCTTAATGATACCCATCTCTCCAAGTTGTACCACATCCCCACACTGTTTTCAGTTGTTTTATTTGGATGAACAGGGCAATCGGGGCGTACGGAGAACGGACGATTTACATAAAAATATATTTATGATTCTCCATATTTATAATTCCTCATTGTAATGTTATGCCTCTGCATTTTTGGGAGCTTCTATCTGTTTTATCCTGTTATTGTAATGCACATTGGCTGACAAAAAAAATACGGGAAGAACGGGAAAAATGGGAGAGAAATTGGTTGAGCTGGTCATTCATCAGCAACTCCAGTATTTTCTCCGGGGAAAATTTCAAGATTGGCTGATAATTATTTAAACTCCTTTACTTTCCATCTTTATGCAGATGATGAACATGAGCAGTCTTCCATGTTTTAGGAATTGGACCTGTGGTACTCATAGGGTTAAATATTTGGGTTCTGTGTTCATCAATTAAATAAGCTGTCACTGTAATTTCTCCCACTGATTTCTTTGAATCAATATTGCCAAGAGCATTCGTAAACATTTTGGAGCAAAAAAAAAAAAAAAAAAGAGTACCATCAGAATCACATTTATAGAGGTGGGTGAGTCCAGGATTTTGGCACAATCAGCACCATCAGAATCAATATTACAAGACAAATGAATGGCAGCAGAGAAGTGATTATTGAGGTAAAAGCTGCACAGATTTCTTTGCGGCCAGTTATCAAGCAGTGGGCTGTATTATTGTGGGCAAAGAGGTCCTACTGTGTGCAGATAGTGATGTGATTCAGCTTTTCATACAGCAGCCGTACAAATAGCAGGTAGCAGGATTTATCATACAGCTACACCACCTCCCGTGCCAGCAGTGAATTTGTTTGATGGAGTCAGTGAGTGTGTGTTCAGGTATGTGCACATAGGCTAGTGAGGCAATCTTTGTGGAGGTAGGGGGAAGGAGATTATGCTACTTAGAGAACAGCTCTGTGTGACACGCAGTCTCTCTGGAAATCCCTGCCCCCTGTCCATTGCTGTATATTTTCTTTTGGTCAAAGAGTAAATTAGGTCACTGTCTAGCAGTCTAGCAGGATTAGGCAGCATTCATTTAATGGACACCAAATGCTGGACGACCTGCTGAATGACCTCCTTATGTTGGGTGTCCTTTTAAATGCTGATGATTACCTAGTTACCACCCATTAAAGATGTACAAATGTTGAAATATTTAGGGAGACTCTCTAAATGTCATAGAGAGGGTTAAAGAGAATGAAAGTGCTGAAGGACCTTGTGTCTATGTGAATTTGGCTTCACCGAGGGTGTGCTTTTATCACAACTTGAGCCGTGATTGTGTAAAACGATGAGACAGCCGGGAAAAAAAAATGAAAATCGATTAATTGTTTTGCAAATAACATAAATATATTCTTTCCACTGTTGCATCGCTGCCTCTTCTTTTTCCCCTTTTTTTTTTCCCGCCATTCTCTGTTCCTTTTGCGTCACCCCTCCCACCACGTCTCTTTTCCAATTCCTGCTCATTGCCCGGCTCACAGTCTCTGAAGGAGGTAAAGGAGAGAGTGGAAGAGGGCTATCGTATGGAGGCTCCAGAGGGCTCTCCTCCCGCTGTTTACTCACTGATGATGAGTTGCTGGGAGAAGGATCCATGCAGGAGGCCGTCCTTCCGCAAGCTGAGGGAGAAGCTGCACAGAGAGCTGCGGAAGCACAGCCTGAATCCTGGGCCCGACTGTTGGTTGCCGCGTCAACATCCAGATGCTGCGTCTGGATGTTGACATTGGTCCTTCTTGGCATGGTGAAAATCTGGCAATAACTCAGTGGTTTTCTTTGACCGACGAGGTTAACGCGCCTTGATGCGGCATACCTGGTGTCTCCAAGTCCAACCCCAAGACTGAAGCAAGCTTTGATTGAAAGACGCTGTCTGCATCTGGTCGCATAATACAGCGCATTTAAACCCGTGCAGTGGTAATAACATAGGGAGGATTTCAACATTGTTTAAGAGCTATACTGTACAGCCACTGCTACTTTTCTGTATTTTCCCGAAGCTGTCTACAATGTGGAAGGGGGTGCATGTGAAACTCGTCGTCCAACTTGACAATCTCATCTCCATGAAGAATTCAAGACAAAAAAAAATGTCACGCCAATCCTTCTGCATTGCAGTCGGTGCAGTGTAACTAGACTTCAACATTCTCCTCTGGTTTTTTTTTCGATCGGATGAAAATGTGTCGTCTCCTCGATTACGTCGGTTCAGATGCCGCAGAGACCCTGGCTGTACTGAGAAGACATGGAAACGGAGACGAGGGGAGAGTGTAGATCCTGGATTAAATGTTAGATTCCCAGAATTGTCTTGTTTCCAAGGGTAGTTGTCCAGCAATATTCCTTATAGGAATAATAATGTAATACGTGAAATAATGTCATACGTGAAATCACAAATGTTACTGCCTGTACACTGATTTTGACACGAGAGAAAGAACAAGGCGGATGACGTTGCGAGGTGTTTTAACGCAGGATGTACAAAAGTACGGCTTTCGATTCCATAATGGGGATACAGTATAAACCTTGTGATATCCAACACACCTACTATGAGGAGATCGGGTAGAGTGGATATACAGGACCTGAAAACGTGTAAAAGAACTTTGCTTTCACAGAGTTCTTGTGAAATAAGTAACAGGATCGGCAGGACAGATCGTTTTGTTTCCATCCTCTGTTGCAGACCCTCTACACCCAGAGACTGTTTTCCTAAAGCCTTATGGCATTTTTATTATTCTTTTTTTTTAAAGACAATGGACAAAGATAATCTTGGTCCAAAGATTTTCTTGGGCCTGATTTAAGTATTTTTATATCTCTCTGCCACCAACATGTACACGGACAGATTTAATCCAATCCGTTTCAATTTATTTTTGGATTCCTGGGCTAGGTCAGTAGTAAATATTCGGAGGAAAAATGTGCTTCTTTTTTTGAGTTTACTAAGATGGGTTTGGGAAATTAAACAATTTGGGGCTACTGACAATGCTCTTGAGATCTTAGGTTCATTTCAAGTCATTTTCAGTATTTTTCTGCTACCTTCTTCGGGAAAATGGAATATTGCGCTGCTGTAGATCAACTCCCGCAGCAGACAAATGCGCTGCAGTTCAGTTTGACTGAGCAGCTGCCCATGCATACGCTGAATTTACTGATGTACAACATTACTATTTAACTACAGGGTGTTGAAGCACTGATATTTAACCGTCTTTCTCCTGGAATGAACATAATGATACGTTATTCATAATGAATAATGAATGAGGATACTTTCTATTCAAAAAAGCCATTTTTTTTATTGTTGTCATTTTGTCAGACCAAATTAAAGATGTGACAGGATTTAAGTCCGTCTACGGTTGGTATTTGTCTATTTCTCCAGCGATGGGCCTCAAATTGAAGTTTGATCTTCTCTGAAGCGTGGGTTCCCCATGTTGTTCTGATCCTCTGGATCTGCTTTGGGTCCTCCCGAGACTCTAATAGGATGAAAGGCAGTTTTCCGAAAAAGGATTTAGAGAGGAATCAATTTAGAAAAAAGTCTTGACATATTAAAATATCTGCCCTCTTGGTTGTGGTTTGTGCGATTATTAAGTGAAGAAAAGGTTTTATAACCTGACCAAAAGATCAGGCTTCCCTTCTTTTAGTTCTTGGCCGGTGTGATCTCTTTTTGCTGCAGCGGCATTAGGATGAGACATCTGCTCACGTGTCACGAGACATTTGTAGAATTTCTTATACCCTTTGAAGTGCGTTTCACACTGGTGTCATTTAAGAGCTTTAAATACTGGATACAGGAAGGACTGGCAACCAATCAGCTGTCAGCTGGCGCTTCCGTTTGACCACTAACGTTGAGGAGATGGTGATGAAGCAAACTTACTGGGCTTTTACAGAGTAACTCAGCACTATTTAAATTTCTTATCTAACACCACCTCACTTGCAACATCTATGTTGAGTGCATGCAGAGAGATCTCTGCATTTCTTCCACACCTTTCCCATCCTGCTTTTCCCAGTGAAAGCAGGATGGGAAGTAATTTGACGCCTTGATACGAATTGATAACAGCAATTTGCTCATCAACAGTCTTTTACTTTACACTTTATTTCCTCTATTTCCTATAGTGGCTCATTAAATTAATTCAGGAAGAAGATTTATATTCTGTATATCAACACAGTATATACAACATATATGCAACGATATATACAGTTTACTCTCCTATGGCCAAGCTATCCAAGCTTTCTGGCTGTCCATGTGATCAAGCATAGGATCTTAATATTTCTGTACATTTAGACGTCTCACTCAACTCACGATTTTTTCTAGCTGTCATGTCAGTGAATTGTGGCCTCCACCCAACCTCCACCAAGGTCATTGCCCCGTCAGTCTCAATATCTATCAATCACTATCTATTCTAATTGAGCACCATTTCCCTTAAAAAAAAGTGAATTAGTGAGTTGGCCATTGCAAAAACTATGTTTCGTTTACTCAATTTCACATGCAATTTGATTATTCTAATTGAACATAAAAAGATGATTTGAGTAACTAGAGAATGTTTGTGTGACCAGTCTCATCTCTGGGGTCAAACTGGGGGGTCTGTAAAACGTGTCACGGTTCCACGAAAAAAAATCCTGAAATTGTATTCTTGAAATACAAACAATTTTTTGCTATAACTTGCCACAAAGTGATGCATTCTATGCAGAGAAATACACATATGATATGAAGGAAAAAAAAATCCAAATCCAAATCTTGGTGGTGTTAAATTGGATCCTCGAACTCTGCCAATGTTTGCATTAGGCCTAAGATCCTTTTCCTGGAATAGAGGAAAGCATCTGTTGACATTCACAGAGCTCCTTTTCTCTGCCTCAGCATTGCTCCAACCTGTTTAAATCTCCTTCCAGGCTCCAGACCTATGTTTAACTTCAAAAAGGATCATTTGTCCTAAGTAACTTAATTCATCATCTTATAATTATCAATTAACAGACCACTACTGTGTAACCCATCCTATTAATAACTCATATTATATTGCTGTTTTTACATAATATGATCTATATTTGATGTTTGATCAGCGCTCCCAATGTGCTCTCTAGAGTTTATAGGCGTTGTCTTGACAAATTGTCTCGTAAATCATAATGATAATAATAATGATATATAATAATAAAAAACATTGGATTTAAATAAATATTGAGTCCCAGGATTCCAATGAATGAATGAATGAATCAATCAATGACCCAATCAATCAATCAGTCAGTCAGTCAATCACAAAATGTAAATCTTTAATAAAAAATACATTTTAATATATTTAATTCTTTGTAGATGGGCTTATTATGGTTGTTTTGGCTGCCGTAGGGGGATTCCATTAGTCTTAAGACATGATAAAGGACTCTGTGGTGTTGGCTAGGATGCCAGTGGACATCTGCAAAGCAGTATTAAAACTCTTTTATGGAGCCGTCACCAACTAGGTATATGTAGGATGCCAAAGAAATGCAGAAACTAATTGCAGAATCAGGAGGACGTTTCCTTCGCCTAGAAAGGTCTTCACCAGGAGGGTTAACTTGGCAGAGGTAGCCGAGCAGGTGCAGCACACTTTGGCCATAGCGTTCGACTCCCGACTTGTAAAAAGCTTGTTAGGATCCCATTTAAATCCGTAGGCAGACGGCTTTACTACAAATAGAGGAGAGACACACGGTGGTGTTATCCTTACGATTATTCCCCCCATCCCCGAGGACCCATATCGATGGTCAATAGCGGGAATGGGAAATATTTGGTTTAATATGTTGTTGAATGCCCCGCTAGTTTGGTCCGGACAAAATACCTTTTTAAAGGAATAACCAGTGGCGCACCAGACCAAGTGGAGTTGGAGGTAAAGAGCGAGTGCGAGACAGTTGGCAAGAGGGAGAGTGCGAAGGGGGAATCACGTGAACCGGCCTTCATCTCACACCATCTCACTCTTTCCTCCACCCTCACGTCACCGTCCCTCCACCCTCCTCCCTCTCTCTCTCCCTACCCTCCCTCTCTCTCTCGCTCTCTCTCTCGCTCTCTCTCTCTCCCCCTCCATCTCCCTGTGTTAGCTGACATAGCACATTTACGCGTTAGCAGCTTTTGTCTCTAATAGGATCTGGGGGATTTACATTGTCATCTGATAAAACTAAGCAGCTTGATAACTACACTGCTCCCTCTTAACCAATTTATACTCAATTAGTATAATGGGGAAACAACAGTAGAAGGACAAAAATGAATTAACAAAATCATGAGAGGATCATTGAGCACCTTACACTATCATTACCCTCTAAGCTTGCAGGCAGTGAGAGTCCCTTAACTTACAAGTCCATTACAGACATAAAGGATTTTTTTTGCTGCGGTGTGAATATGAATCCATGTGTTCCCTTTCCCTCGATGGGCCGATTTTGAGTTGCACATACCTTATTATCATTGCTGACCTGTTTTATTAATTGAATATTAAAGCACAAAATTCCCAAGTACTAATTATTATAAAAAATTATAAAGGAATAAATAAAGAAAATATGGAGGCGGGATAGCCTGGGTTCTTTCCCAGACTTGGGTTTACCTGTAGGCATCTTTGAGCACAATAGTGAAACCCTAGAGGATATAAATAAAATTACTCCATAGGGACTTGCTATGATGATGATGATGATGATGATTATTATTGTTGTTGTTGTTCTTATTATTGTTATTATTATTATATATTCTTTATTATCATCGTCATTATTATTATTGCTATTATTGTTATTATTAATACTACTACTACTACTTCTAATAATAATAATAATAATAATAAACAACATGTTGCATCTGCTCATGGAAAGTTAACAGTTTGCAGTGTTGGTAGCATGAGGTTGACACTTCCTCTCTCTCTCTCTCGTGTTGACCTGCTTGTAAGCTCATCCAGCTATCGCACGCAATGTCTTTCTAACAATAACACCAACGCTGCGTGGCTCCCGCTTACCTTGGTCTTAGGGCTTTCGTTAGCACAAGCGGCACAAGCGTGCACCGTCTTTTCAGTGGTAGGTATCACATCTCCATGGCAATTACACCTATTAACACTCATCCTAATGGAGGTGATTGTTTTGCTCTCACTTGGAAGCGATCACAGGCTGGGCTTTCGCAGGTATGGTCGGGTTAAAAGCTGATACTGTACTTGTGGACCAAATTTGTGACAAGAGTTTAGACACAAAAGTATTTTCTTGGGACTGTACGGCGTGAGGTGCTATTCAACAAAACATGTTTTTGTTTTGCGTCATTACGGCTCATAGTGTTCAAGGTCAAGAAAGTATGCTTCACCTCATGTAGTCATAGCATAATTTGAATTGCTTGTCCAAGATATCCAAAATTATTTTGAAATATGTTGATAAAATCTTAAAATATGTTAAAAAAAAAAAAGTAAAATATAGAGAAAATCTATGTTTGTTTAATACATACTGTACATATAAGACATTACATATCAATATATGGAGAACAATGTACATACTGGATCTTTCATACATTTTTTAGAAGCCCCTTGATAATAGGAAATTAAGAAATGATGTGAAACTATACGTCCTGCCTTCTATTGCAATCCGTGTGTGCCATTGGATCGCAAATGATTTATCTTTTCTGCAGTCGCAACTTTTCACATTATTTTCTTCCACTTTATCTATAGGTTTCTATTGAGGTCACAGGAAATCTCCTGAGCATCACTGGAGACACGGCTGATCTTTGTGACGTTCACCTTACTAAGCTCTGGTGAACCTCCGATTCCTAACTGATAACACACTCTTGACCTGCCCTGCCCTGCCCTGCCCTGCCCTGCCCTGCCCTGCACCGGAACAGTTTTCCACAGATCAGTATTAGAAACATCCTGCTTACATCTGTCTGGTCAAATCGGACTATTTATTTTCCATTTATTATTATTTTAATGACGTATTTGTTAGCCCAATACTAAATCCTAGTTGGGCCAAATACATGACGACACATTGCACTTAAGATAATAAGCAGCCAACTTACTTCTGTTGTAAAACTCCAAGTACTGGTTATACTGGAGAACTTTAGGTATGAATATTTATTCTTTGTTATTTATTCTTAACAAACACATTTGTGAGGATGCTGTTAAGATATTTGGGCCTCTGTAATTCTTAAGAAATGTGTCTAATTTTGCACAGTGCCACTGGCCTCTCTAAACAGGGAATAATCTGTGAGATTATGAGGGAAAGTTCCAGTACTTGCACTTCAGATGAACCATTAGCGAAGTGCAAACTAACTGCAATTTTTCAATTTTTATTTTCTGCTGCATCCAATGGTAACACATGTGTGCTATCTCTCTTTTATCATGTAGTCCCCGACAGGAATAATAGGGGGATTAGTGACAACTTGCAGCGGCTTATTTTGTCTTTAAAACTATAAATTTATAAAAGAAAGTCCTGTCGGAGCTTCATTAGCCCTGGCCTCCTACTGTGGGGGTGAATGGAAATGACATTTAAAACAATTACTTGACCAGAAAACAACTGCCAATCATTCTTAAAGGGGAAGGATTCCAATTAATAAACCTCTCCTAATCCCCTCGTTTTACTCCCATTCCCTCCAGCCCCCCCTCCATCCCTCTCTCTCCCTCTCTCTCTCTCTCTCTCTCTCGCTCTTTCTGTCCTAGTCACTCTCTCTCTCCTACTACACTCTATGTCGGAGTGGTGTGTGTGTGTGTGTGTGTGTGTGTGTGAGTGAACTTAACTCTAAAAAAACCCATTTCTTGTAAGTGATCGGGTGTCACTTCTCCAACCCCTTGGTCAAGGTGTATCTGCCGAAATAGTTTGTTTTAATTGAGGAATGGTTGAGAGGGATGCGAGGTGAGCGGGCTGTGCTGTGCAGAGTGTGCACGCAGTGGATCGGGGCGTGTGTGTGAGTGGCCGTAGGGCGAGTTGCTGAGAGGAACAGGTGGAATACTCGCATCAGCGACTTGGAACAGCTCAACGCACTCGTTTCACAGAGGTAGGCTCCGTGCACGTACTTTCTCAATACTTTTTTCTTACCATTTCTACAAACAAAAAAAAGTTAGGATTTCCAAATGTGACTTCTTGTTGTGTTGGCTACCAAAATGGTGCGTTCAAATGGAGATAAACTTTTTTTTTTTTTTTGCTTCGTTATATGAGATGGATTCTCTGTTAAATGAAACATTGTGCTTATTGTTGAGGATATAAATAACAAACCCAGGAGAGAAAGCTGCTGCTACTCGTCAGTGACTTCTGATATGTTATTCATTGAGCTGTTTTTAAATTCTCACTGTAGGCTATATTTAACAGCAGTAGGTCATTTTAAATATACTTAAAAGTATTTGGTACAGTTCACAGAGAAAGTGTGCCTTCAAACACAACTGCATGTCTGTGTTTTTATGGACCTGTGATTAGTTAATGAAATATACTAATAATATCTATCATTAATCTGTTTTAATATAAAGTGGGTCTGTATTGTAATATGGTAGTATATTTCTCGAAAATGTCAATGTAACTTGAAATCTGTTCCCTCACTCTACAAATTATATAGCTGCCGTTAAGTTAACTATTGATTTTTGGTTTGTCATAATGAAGATATCTAATGTCATGCATTCTGCATTGTCGATAATAATCTTTTAATAATACATTTTAAAAAACATTTTAGAAGAAGTACAGAGATGCAAGACTACAGAGACATTGATAGTTATGAGAATTATGGAAAGAGATAATAATGCGTAGTATTTTGTTTTATATACGACTAAATATATAATCAAAATACTACTAACAATTTATACTGTATATACTGAACACATATATATATATAAACAACCTCCTCTTGTACCCCTCTTGGCCTCCTCTCCCTGCCTGCAGGACAGAGTCAGAGCCCAGCAGCTTGGATGCATTTATCACTAGATACCATGAGCCTGGTGGATGAAAGCTGCCTTTCGCCCAGCAACTTCCATGAGATGGGGAAAGGTGGAGGGGCAGCTGTGGGGGGCCGTGTCCACAGCATCGACGTCATTCTGGGATTCAGCAAGGACCAGGACCCCTTGCTCAGCCCGACGGGGGCCCTGGGCCCTCACAAGCTGGGTGTGGAGGGCCTCATGGAGCCCGGGAAGCACCAGGATCCCTCAACGAACCACGGCTACGGAGGCCACCTCTCCTCCCTAAGAGACGGCACGGAGCAGCAGTCCTACCACGGTAAGGCGCTGTCGGCCGGGACGGTGGTCATTCCCAAATATAACAGGGCGTTGATTTTGCAGAGTGTGTCCTTATTCCAGATATCGATGTGCGTATAGGGCTGTGTGAAGAAGCCGAAAGCTTCTCAAAGAGTTGGACGCTGTAGTAGAGAAGAGAATCTGTTGGCCGTTTCCTATGGAGTCAAAAGACAAAGACATGCGCTTGCATTGGAATCAATTATTATTTTAATTATTAATTCCGATTCTTTTCTTTGGGTTTTGTCATGGAGTGGCCAAGAGATTCTCTTCTCTTTCTTCATATTGGCTATGGCTATGTAAGATACAAGATAATAAGTGGGAAAAAAAGTCAAAAAATTGCCCTTTAAAAAAGATATGTTCTTGATTGTTGTAATTTCAGCCATGGTTTGATAAACGGATGGAGTGAATCACTGGAATCTAATTTTAAGAACTCAACAAAACATGACATCATCTTACATGCTGACACTGTTGCCTCACAGTAAGAAGTTCCTGGGTTCGAATCCCGGCCGTCGCAGGTTCTTTCTGTGTGGAGTTTGCATGTTCTCCCGTGTTTGTGTAGGTTTCCTCCCGCATCAAAACGACATGTATGTTCGGGTTAATGCTCCTGTCGATGCTCAGACACTGGCAAAAGAGCGGGAGTTGGTCCCTGGGCGCTATACTGTGGCGGTCCTCAAATGCATAGCACAGAGTTTGTTGTATTGTACTTGTACAATGGAGATAAAGAGGTATTCTATTCTATAAATATCAGTAGAAGGCAGATTTCAAAGGCATGTTAGATGCTGTTGCCATGGAAAGCTTTATTTACTAGTATTCTGTGAATTATGTGGCCAGAGACTGAGGAAAAAAAATTAAAGACGAAGAGGTTGTAGTGGGTTTATGCCCCCAATCCCATCTCCTTGTGGAATTTCCCCTAATCTTCTGTGCGGATTAGATTTTACAATAATTCATTCTGGTGTTATTATTTACCATTCTGTCTCAGAATCAAATTTATCATCTTTAATCTGTGGCTATTTTCACATGCAGTGTTTGGCAGGTGGTTTGTAGGGAAAACACAGTATAAAACCTACCTTTCTTTTTTCTCTACTTTGGCCGGAGATAAGCAGATTGAGGTTGTTCTTAACAAAGTGATTATAATACAAAACCATAAGTTAATAACTGGACTCAGAAGACACCCAGTTGGATGTTGCCCACTGTTCTATAAAGAATAGTGGGCTGACGGTGCTGGTAAGTTAGTTAGTTGGCCGTCTTCCTGCTGAATGAGCATAGTGTCACACGGTGTCCCTCTGTGTGGAAGTTTGGTGCTGGCTGGTAAACAGTGGGCTGCCTTGAGACGGCTGGTTGTGATGGGCTGACAGACCCAGAGCTGGTCACTGAACCAAGCCTGACCTCTGCCTTTGTCCGAGCCTAGGCTTTGTCATTGTAGCTTAATGAGTGATAGATAAATGGAACCCCACCCCCCCACCCCAAAATCCCGTTTTGACCCCACCTCTGCTCCTGTTTGGTGACTGAGAGACCAGCTCCCCTTTCTCTCCATGTAGACACTCATACCCTTAAGACGCTCATATGCACAGTTTGGAAGCTTCACTGAGTAAGAATGGAAATATGTAAATTGAGCCAAAGAGTAAAACTGGGCGATGAAGAAAACGTATTATATTGTGATATTTTTTGCATTTTTCTAATATTTGCAATATTTTCATTTTCAAATCTATACTACTCTCTTGAAGAAATTGTCCCCCCCCACCCCAAAAATATTATATTCCTATTTCACGTTTGTTAAAAATGCTTCATTATACGATTGTCATATTCAATTCTGAGATTACTTGGATAAATAAAGGAAAATAATAATATTTTTCTGACTATACTATTGTTAATATAATAGTTAATCTATTTTGAAATTCATACCAGTATATTTTCACAAATTATATGTTGATGGATCTCTAGCTACTAAAACTGAATTTGTCATACTTTTGCATCCACACAGTTAATGTACTGTACTCTCAGAAATGACCAAAAAATGTAAATATGAAGAACCTTGTAAAGGGAAATTTACAATAAAACACTGTCATTATTTTAATTACAAGATCAGTAATGAATTATGTTACATTGGTGTATAGTCCTGATTTATCTAACCCATAAAAACAAGCCCCAAAATAAATGTATTTATTCCTGGCCAGATTTGTGCAACATAATATTTGCAAATACCTTTAATGTTATTTTTTATCTTACTTCAATACCTAATAGCTGCAGTTTTTCAAAATGGCTGCAATGCAAAATGTTTGTTGCTCCTGACAATGCAGCGGTCATAGGTCAGAAGTTCATTCTCCTGGCAGAGGTAAATCCGAGCAGTTGCTTGGAGAGGGCAACTAAGCACGTAAATTAATTCAATTACTTTGGCCGGGGCAAATTTAACTGACACTCTGGCAGTGCTGAGGACTTGTTTATTCCTATGTTGAACTGCATTTCTTTGATAGTGGAGGCGCTGGGGGTGAGTGGTATATTTCTTTGCTTGTTTAGACTAGGTAGACCAGTTGTGTTTGTTTGCCCCCTGAGATTACAGGCTGGAATCCTGCAAGTTAAACCTCACATGCCACAAGAGGGCAAATAATGACAGAAAAGTAGTAGTAGTAGTACATTTACATTACAAATACAGTCATTTTGCTTCCAAATTCAGCATATAATAAAAAAAAAAAGTGATGTAAGTCATAGATTTTACTGTAAAAGATTTCCAGATATTAAGGGAAGGTTTGATTCTAAGACAGGCAATGAAAACGCCATTTTAAAATCCGATTAGGAGTGTTTTTCAAGTTTTCACAGCACTCTCTGCTTCACTGACCTACAGTAGCCTATTGTTACAGGTGTCAAACTAATGTGTGCTGTACTGGAAACATCTCGTTCTGGACTCTGGATTAACGTTTTACTGAATTAATCTTTACTATCCACTGGTTTTATTAGATTTTCATTGCTCGACTAACACAACATTTTCCTGCAGATTAATCGTAGAAGTGAAAACATTTAAGTAGTAAAAAAAATTATAAAGTCACATCAGGAGAGCTCATCTCTTTCTCTCCTCCTTCCTTCTCTGCTCTTCCAGACACGGGCCTGTTCACCAACAAATGTGATGGAGAACTGAACGAATTGAGGAAAAGCATAGAGAGCGACGACGGCAAGTCTCCGGAGCCGTGCAAGGAAGATCAGCCCAAGAAGAAGCACAGACGCAACCGCACCACCTTCACAACCTACCAGCTGCACGAGCTGGAGCGTGCCTTCGAGAAGTCCCACTACCCTGACGTGTACAGCCGCGAGGAGCTGGCCATGAAGGTCAACCTCCCAGAGGTCCGAGTTCAGGTACGATGACACCCGAGCACTGGAACCAATTCACTCTTCATTCCGTTGGCAAATCGTCCCTAGAAGCACCCACCTCTGGTTATTGGATCAAGTATATAGATGATATACACTCACAAATGAAGTCGAACCAATTCTGCATGGTCAGAAGAAAAAAAAGCATAAAAAACAGTGAGCCAGACAATTAACTTAGACAGAAAATAAAGCTAATTTGGCGTCTAAAAAACAGTTACACTCCAGGCATCTCCCTTATGCTGCATCCAGATGGAACATGGTGGACAGGAGACGGCATAACAGCACTTTCTGAACGATATGTTGCTATGATGATGGTGACTCCAATAAAATAAATTAAACTAAATTATTCTGTTTCTATTATTATATATAGAAATTTTAGTAATGCATGTAGCTATAAAAATGCAGCTTACTGTTAATATTTCATTGCAAACTTAACTGAATGTTAAATTCCCTCCAAAACGTATTGTTATTCATAGTTGGTTAGCTTTACACACGTCGGCTCGAAAGCGTCATATTCATCTCCAAGCAGGTTTGACAATGGATTATTTTGCATTATGGATATATTTATTATTATTGTTACGCGGCTTTCGAGAAGGAGAACATCTATAGAGATGTTTCCTGATAGTGATTAGTGACCTGTTAACTGAGTGATCAACGGCTGATCACCTGGTTTCCACAGGCAAGAGAAGCCCTTCTTTATTAATAATTATTCATATTGAATTATATTATTATATATAATATGAGTGCATTAGAGGGACAGCTCAGGTTGGACAGTTTGGTGGAAAAGTGAGAGAGGCCAGATTGAGGTGGTTTGGACACGTGTGTAGGAGAGATGAGAGTTACATTGGGAGAAGGATGCTGAGGATGGAGCTGCCAGGCAAGA
Source organism: Zeus faber (assembly GCF_960531495.2). NCBI lineage: Eukaryota > Metazoa > Chordata > Actinopteri > Zeiformes > Zeidae > Zeus > Zeus faber. Next base: position 44,165,632 of record NC_137193.1, read on the forward strand.
GGAAAAGAGGAAAGCCAAAGAGAAGCTTTATGGATGTGGTGAGGGAGGACATGCAGGCGGTTGGTGTAAGGGAGGAAGATGCGCAGAACAGAAGGTATTAGAGGCAGATGATCCGCTGTGGCAACCCCTAACGGGAGCAGCCCAAAGCAGAGGAAGAGTTTTATTATTATACAAGTAATAACCTGGAGCGGCAACTTTATCATCGGATCCCAACCGTGCAACGTGAGACCATCCATGTCCAAATCCATCATCTGCTTCCTCGCTACAAGCACCACACAGCCTCCATGTAATTAATAAATATAAAAACGCTTATATCAATCCACGGTTTTTATTGAAGCCATTGAATTGCGATATTCCGGAGAAAAGTCAGTCACTGCAGTGCAAATCCCTGGCAGCCGCAGAAGACATGCGCTGTAGAGCCGGCTCCTGGCTTTCTCCGCCTCCGTAAGGTAGCTACGTCACATCCGGCTGTGATTCCGTCTTGGAGGATGGCAAAGAGTTAAAATGTTTTAACTTTGTCGTTGCCGGTGTTCTTTGCCGGGATGCCGTCATGCTGTTGTCCACTAACATGACGTCTTGTTTGCCATTTGTCAATAACTATCAACTGTTTTCTACTTAAGGTGTGGTTCCAGAACCGTAGAGCTAAATGGCGTCGTCAGGAGAAGATGGATGCCAGCACCATGAAGCTCCATGATTCGCCGATGCTCTCCTTTAATCGCCCTCCACCCGTGCACACCAACGTGGGTCCTATGAGCAACTCCCTTCCCTTGGACCCCTGGTTGACCTCTCCTCTGTCCAGCGCTACACCGGTCCACAGCATCCCGGGCTTTATGGGTCCAACCCAGGGTCTCCAGCCGGGCTACCCTGGCCACGGCTTCCTCAACTCCTCTCCTCATCCTCCTCACCCTCATCCTCACCCTCATCCTCATCCTCACCAGCATCCTCATCCTTCCATGGGCCAGGGGATGCAGAGTATGGCCCCCCCTCCGTACCAGTGTCCAGCTCCCTTCTCTGATAAATACCCTCTGGAGGACGTGGATCAGCGCAGTTCCAGTATCGCAGCACTGAGGATGAAAGCCAAGGAGCACATCCAGTCAATGGACAAGACCTGGCAACCCATGTGACTAGCAAACCTGGCAACCTATGCAATTGACAATAGGAAAGGGAGACAATGAAATCTGTTTCTTCAGTCCTCTTTGTTTGACAGGATCTCTGACAGTATGAACTGCATGATAAAAGCAAGATTGCAAAGATGTGTCTCTGACCCACAGTCAAAAACAAAGAAAATGAAACTGGATTTATGATTTCCACACGATCCACACGATACGGAGCAATATTTTTTTTATGTTTTTCCTAACTCAAAGGCAGCAAGTGGATCTGAATTTTTCTGCATTGTTGAATATAAAACCACTAAATACCAGACTTCCATATTCCCTGTCTCCATGGCGTGTCATGTCTTGTTTCGGGATTTGTTGAAATTGTCATACTTCTCACTGTCACTCAGATCAAGACCTGGAGCTTTGAACGAGGCGACACAAACTATGGTTTTTGTCACTGACAAGTGATTTCCCAGGGCTCATTTGTAACAACATTTCCTTTTGAATGTGTTTCCTTTGTTTTTGAAGGCATTTTTCCATAAGCACAAATCCACAGTACTTTGATCTCTTCTGGGATCGGCATGGTCCCGAATGCTTTTACATTGGAAACCGAAGGCAAAGATTTAAATTTGATACATTGTGTAATGCTATGAAATCGTATCTTCCCTATATTGTGATTTTTCTTTTCCTCTCCTTTCTTGTTTGTGCCTCAGACATTTTCTTAGTTGCAATCAAAATGATCACTAGTGACGATAAATCTCCTGCTTTGGAAACACTTTTTTTCTTCCACTGGTTTCGATGACGAGCAAAAAACAAAACATTCTCCTGTGTTTTACATTCCAATTTTCTTTAGTTTGTTTAAACTAATTAATCCAATTGTGTCATTTTCACGGTGGGGTCAGCTAATCAGTAGCAAAAACGAATTTGTCAATGAAGGCCCGTCCTATTTGCTTGTGAGAGCAGACGTTTGAATGTTGAGGTATGCAGACCTGGCTGTGTCTCTGAATGTGACAGCAATGCAATCTCACCCTTTTTTTGATATGTTTTATACGTTTTTGATATAATGTGAGGTTACAATCCCCTTCTAAAGTCAGGTAGCCAATTTTTTACCCACTGAAGAATATTGAATATTTTGCTCGGATGCCCTGGCCTGACTGTAGTAAGATGAAGGGAGTTCACTCTGAAATGCATCTCAAGCGTTCATATCTTTCAAGTTAAGGTACCAATCCTAAAAAACTGAGGCGAGGAGATGTCATTCCTTCTGCTGATTTGAAAAATCTTCCGTTATTGATTTGTCCTTATCTGCGAGATATCAGTGGAAAGAGGCTGTTGGACATAACGCACCCTTTTAGTAAGTAACGACTCACAGGAAGGTGACGGCGGCTGCTAAGAGGACCAGGGCTCGATATACCAAAAACACCCATGTGCAAAGATAATTAGTTCTGAACAATGAATTATATTTTGTGTTAATAATTGTTGCAACAGCGAGTCCACACTAGAACATAGAAGAGGTATGGCATTGCAATACAGAGGCGTGACCTCTGTGGTGAGAAAGAAAGGAAGATTGGACAAATAAAGATAGAAAGAAAGAAAGAGAGTAACCATTTCTTGCTTGGCTGGCTTTTGGAGGGGAAGGCCTGTTGGCAGCTCGGTGTTGGGTGGCTGCGTGTACGTGCAGGGCAGCAGAAAGAACCCTATGTGATGTGTCACCCCACATAGTTTGTTCTTTGTTCGGCACAATTGATCCAAGCCCATCCTCTTTGTTTGAGATTCAAGGGGGGGGAAACGGTTGCAGGCTCCACTAAATAGGTCCTTGTAGCCATTTTGTCGTGGAAGTTTTTCCCCCTTCTGTGTCGAAACAAGAAAAAACACGGATTGTCGCTGCGAGGGTCATTAGTTGAATAATGTTGGTCATTTAGGTTCTGTTATGGAGTTGTAACTATTAAGTTGTAATTATTACTCCTAGAGTAGCACAGAGTCAAGTAACCTTACGTGTATGATTTAATGTGAGGCGTAGAAATATCAGGATTTTATTTTGAAATTGAGACATTCTAATGAGTGCATCGGCTGATGGATTGGAATTTGAGGGATGAAAGTCTTCATTGAAAAAGTGCAATTGAAAGAAAGATATTTTGCCACAATGCTCTTTTATAACAAAAAGGTTGGATCTTAACTATGGGTAATTAGATACGTGTCTACAACAAAACACGCTTCACAATAAAAGCAGCAACGCATAACAGCACATCCCTTTGGTTCAATGTCAGCTCCACTGTTAGAACCTTTCGAGGAAAAACAAGCAGATGTTTCATATTTATGTGCTTAGTTAGTGATGTTTAGAAACCCCTATACCAGGGCCTTGCATCCTTTAGAACAAAGGATGGTTTGCTCTTACAAAAAAACTGCGTCTTTAGAACAGTTTTTAAATGTGATTTTGGACCAAGAATAAGCCAAAGGTTAGGTAATGTAAATAATGCACTAGGTGTTTCAGAAATGTTTTATGTGGAAATGAACAGGATATGTTTCCTGTATAGCCATTTTGTTTGTATATGTTTTAGTTTTTTTTTTTTGTTGTTTTTTTTTGTTTTTTTTTGATCTTCTTTAATGTTCATGTCCATTTTCTGGAGAAAAAAAAATTAATTCCTTCTGAAAATAAATGTAGTTTAATAGAATATTTGTCCCCTTTTTTCCAATGCATGTACTGTATATGTGTTGGCTGGTTCACCTGTTCCTACATAATTATTCTGCCTGAAAGCCCTCGAAAAGTATCCCGAGGTTACCACAGGGTAATTATTATCATCTGACATACTGTATATGGGGCCTGGGCATTAATTCTGTCTGTTCCCCCCAATAATAGCACTATGGCTCTCAATGGCCTTCCTATGAAGAGTCTTTCTCTCTTTCCACCCCCCCTGTCCTTTCCCCCTGTTCCTCGGCTGGTGGCAGGGTGCCAGCCTGTTAGAAAGATGAGACTCCAATCAATCAGGGCTTTTCGGGGGGGAGAGGGACGGGGGTCCGACCAAAGGGCCCGGCTCCCTAATTGCCCCCAAGCAGGCAGGCATGGCCGCTGCAGCACATGTTCACAGAAGGGCCACTATGGCCGTTCTAGCTGCTCTCCTCAGCGTGTGAACCACTTTCTTTAGACAGATGGAGCCTGGACAGACCTCGCGACAGAGGCCATATGGAAATCAGGGACATTTTTTTACATATTAGGTGAATTGAGGACCTACAGTACTGCGCCAACTGGTACTGTTGTGTGCTATGCATGACGACAATTTTAAATTATGCACATTCTTTAGATCCGTACAGAAAATTAAGCTGTTTTTAAAAAATCCAAGGCCATTACTCTTCCGACTAGGATTCACCTGTTGTTCAGCAAGCAATTTTCTTTTGGATAATACCAGTGAGAGTAAGGCCAAAATACGATGAAGTTTTAATGGCAAAAGTAAGAAAAGATAAAAGGAGAAAGAGATTTTCCAGAGGAGGGCAGAGTGGGAGGGAGGAAACGCAGACATGACGCAGATTAAGAATGAGTGTGGGAGAGATAGAACGGGAGACAAACAGAGGATGATAGAGGAGTAAGAGAGGAAACGGAGAAGTGGGAAGGGAAGAGAGAGAGGAAGGGGCAGAGGGGGGTGGGATGGCTGCTCATCGGAGTTAATGATGTGAAAAATCCCCCAATTAGAGCGTTTTCCTGGTTTGCAGGATGAGTTCAGAGCCGGGTTCTCTGACAGCGCAGGGATTAGCGGCGGGCTCGGCCTCGCTGGCCGGGGAGACACTCGCCATCGACTGGACAGCTTGGCACGGCTCTACCGGCGCTGGGATGGGGACGAGGGCCACAGTCAGGGGCCTGGGTAGGCATGCGTTGAGCCGCAGTGAGGTGCACAAAGAAAAGCATGGGGAAAAGAGCAGCAGAGCGGCGGGGGGAAAAGCTCTGCTCCACTGTGCGAAACCTCCTGTTGTTTTTATTTGAATCGAAGCCAAACTACAGTACACTCCAACAGCCACATGCTTGTAAGGTAGTCTCTGGCTGCTGTCCTACTTAAACCTGTCTACGGGTGTCCAATCGAACGTGTTTGTTGCTGCACATTTAGTGTTAGTAGCAGCAAATATTCAGGTAAAAATGCAAGTGTCTGAGAGGCTCTGAGAGTCATTAGTACATCTGTTCATCAGGACGCCGTCCTGCCCCCTGCTAGTATCCTCTTTGCAGTCTGAGCTCAACATTGTTCCTGCTCAGTGTTGCTGATTGAAGGATAATTTCTCCCAAAGCATTACATATGTGCTTTCCCAAAAAAACAATCCTAATCTAATTTGGACATCTGGATTGTTGAGAAAATCAATTTTTGTCCACATGCTTCTTGGCCTGGAACAACAAACGCTCAGGGTCTGAATATTAGAGCCCCTGGTAAGACACAGGAACACGGTGCTTAATCCCACCGCTCCGGCTGGATGGAGATTTAAGCTGGACATCGCTGTCTCTACGTACAATAAAGAGATTAGCATTGAAACACACCAATGGCTTTTTGCCTTTACTCAGGAATTCACTGCGACACAGAAATGTAATGAATCCAATTGGCAAAAGTGTACGCAATGTATGACTAAAACAACAAGAATTAAAAGTTAAACCAGTTAATAAATGACACAAATGACTTTGTTTGAGACTGATATCCACAGCCTGGCTTAAGCTTCAATATAATACAACAACTTAATCGACTATTTCATATTTGGAGTGGAGCAGAGGTCAGAGGTCACACTCCCTCACAGCGAACACGTCAGACTCGCTGAAACGCTGCAGTTTGCTGACTGACGTAGCTGTCAAAAGAATTAGGCAGAGACAAATTAATGAAGGGAACCCTAATTCGACACAACTCCACAGCAATTGTCGTTTTTTTAAGAACAATTAAGTTCGTAACAACTAATTGATTAATTGTGTAATCTATTATTTCACTCCTATACCCAGCGAGATCTGAGAGGGCTGGAGGCAGGAGTTAACAGTCTTATTGGAAAGACGCGTTCCTTGTTGGAGATAATAAGGGAAAGGAGCGGAATTAATGGGGTTTGATTACGAGAGCTTTTCAATGGGACACAGCTTTTTCGCATGACATAATTGGAGGTCGGGTGGGGGGGGGGGGGGGGGGGGGCAGGGGATTTGCTTGCTGGCGCCAGTTTTATGTGTATGTGTGAGTATGTGAGACAGAGAGAGAGAGAGAGAGAGAGAGAGAGAGAGAGAGAGCGAGCGAGCGAGAAAGAGAGAAATATAGAAAGAGAGAGCGAGAGAGAGAGAGAGAGGGTGGGGGTGAGAGGCAAGGTGAGAACATTAAATGAGAAGAGATGTTTCTTTCCATCTTCTCGCCACAGAATTGTGTGAACTGGTGTGGTAAACATGTACAAGTGGGTTGAACAGAAAATTAACTGTTCAAACAAAGAGTGATAGTGCCCTGTTAGATGTGGGATTACTCCCGAGCTTTTCAGACTCCATGCTAATTTGTTTTCAAATAATCATGACAATAACAATAGGCAATAAAGTAATTATATATTGCATATTGTTGACAATAATAACAATACCTTTTATATATTATTATGATTATGATTATGATTATGATTATTATATATTTTATATCACTGAAAGAAACTGAGAGGATGAGAGGAAATGTTATAACATTTACACCACACGTAAGCCTATTGCCTTTATCTATTCCATTTTATTTTATTTTATTCTATATATTTTTATTTTATTCTATAAGTATTCAACTTACTGTATTACGTTTTAGGATAAGTTAGTTTGTCTAGTAGAAAGAAATTTTCTTAGGTAGCTACTGTGTTCAGTCTCGGACATAATGTAATCATCGGGTGCGTTGCATTACATTTCACTGCATATATGTATGAAAGTATGTATATGTATGTGACGAATATTCCTCTTGAATCTTGACTCTTGAAACCACATCCTCTCTGGTTCACACAGGTATGCCCAAGCAGTTTTTCATACTGCACACGCACGCGCACAAATTGAATGTATAATCTTGTTACATGGTAATCTAAAATGGAAAGTAAATAAAAAAAAATCCCCAAATATATCCAAAATGTCATGGGGGAGCACGGTCTCCACTGATTAGATTATCACACATTTCATCACATCTTTCACGCCATGCCTCAGGCTGGACAGGTTTAATGTTCTCCTGTCCAATTTGGAGTTGACCATATCATTTTATTGAACACTCAGACAGGGTGTATATAATATATTTGACTGAAGAGGTTGTCCCTCAGCAAGCTGCTTCTCCTAGTACTCACAGTACCTAGAGCAAGGCACTAGGTACTGTGAGGTTCATATAGAACCTGGCCTAGAAAAACATGTCCCTTCAAGACAAACACAGGGTGTACATTTCATTAAATATAAAACAAGTTACATCCATGAATAGCTTTCATTACAAACATCGTTTTAAAAATGTATAATTTTTATTTGTTTGTTTTCTTGTTTTTTTTTTGGTCTTTTATCAATCACTAAGTAACTTGAAATGGACCAAATTGTATTAGTAGGCTTATTCTATGTTATGTTTCAAAACAAATACTGCGTACATAAGAAATGAAACCAAAGCATGTTTTGTCACAAAGGGAAGCCGATTGTGCAGATCCACCGGGTTTTGAGTCTAAAATCAAAACCATTGCGCCATCTATGTTTGGTGTCTAGCAATAACAGGAAGTACCCGTCGAAACTCAGTTTAAACTTCCACGTAATACTGAAAATGTGGAGTTATCTCTGCGTGCGATTGCTGCTTTTGTATTTATATTGTTTGTATTACTGTAGATAATGTGCGCACACGGTTGATTCTGTGGTGATGATTCAGTGGGACTCTGGCTTGTAATTTTTTCTATGCGCAAAATGATGCGTGTTTATTACCACTTTATGTTGATCAACAACATAATGTGCTAATAAACACGCATTCTCTGAGCGCACTCAACAGTAATAAAAAACACATATTATTATTTAATATTTGCAACTATATATATATATAAATATAATATTATAAATTACATTGATAATGAAAACAATGATGTACTCACAAGGCGTGTATGCTTTGGAAATGATCTTAACACAGTGGTAAAATGTGTTATCAGCTCCAAGTGATACATGCGCTATTTGATTTCCCAAATGATTTCCTTTTGCGTATGATTCCAAAACAAAGCACCTGAGCGAGCGGTCGTTCGACCTCGGCTTTACGAGCAGCGCTGAACGCAGCGCCAGTCAGTCCCCTTGGCAACCAATGTGGCATTTCCGTGTTTTGATTTGAATGTTGACGTCAGCCGCGTTTCAAAAACTCCCACAATGCAATGTCGTCTTAACTACTTAGCCTAGCCCGGACCCCCCCCCCCCCCTGCCTACAGTGCAACAGCGATATAACGCGTCGGAATAATTTGTCTTTCTTCACATTTCTATCTGATATCGCCGCCGATAATATTGCGTGTTTTATGGTGTGCGAGCTTCGCTGCGTTGTGTTCGTGGACCGGCTCGTTTGTGGTATGTAAGCTGTAGTTAGCGAACATGATTCCGCTGCGTAAGCTAGCAAGGCATTAGCTATGACTATCTGTATGCCGTCCACGGCACCGTGTTTATGGCGTTCCATCAATAGGTCTCTGCTGGTGTCTCGTCTTCTTATACATCGTTTTTACTGTTATCTGCACGTTTTATCAGTTGTATTTGTATTATACAGGTTTTATTTCGTACATTCAAGATCAAGAGGTTTATTTGTCACACACAGTGCATAGACATACGTTCATACATATGCAGTGAAATGTCTTAATGTCTTTTTTTATATGCATGGAATCTTGCGCAATTTCCTATTTTTGACAGCGTGAATTGCTGATGCAGAAGTTGAGTGTTTGTTTTTTTTGTTAAATTTATTGCATATCGCCATTTTTTAAAAATTCTTATTACTTGATTATTATTGTCTATTATTGATGTGAGCTGGTGTAACGCCTTCCGAGGTTGAATAAAGTACATATCTGTCTTCAACACATACATTCAAACACACATACATGTCACATATGTTACAGTGATCACATCGATACTAGTGCATATATTTTAAGACACTTGGTAGAGTTGAATTTAAGGTTTCATAACATACTACATGACATTATGTCATTTAGCAGGCGCTTTTGTCCAAAGCGACTTACAATAAGTACATTAGTCACAGTATCAAACCAACTGTAGAGGTACGGAGAGTTTTCTTATCAGATGGAAATGTCTACCTCTGACTACAAGAAACATGACATTGTTACTTGTGTTCAGCAGCTATCCACCATCTCAGCCTGTGGCTGTGGCATCAACACATCAGGAATGGATCCAGAATATGAACGCCGCCTCCTCAGACAGATCAACATTCAGAATGACAACTCTAGTCCATTTGTGAGTTATTGTTTTCTGCCATTCTCTGATGTTTCTGGTTCTTGCTGTTGGCCACTAGGGTGTTGCAGTGTTGTTCATTTTTTTCGTCACTCTCATGCTCAGCGAGTTGATAATTTACACGAGCAGACTTGCATATACGCTCACATCATTGTTTCCCATACATTGATTTATTTGTGGCGGCCCACGACAATATCAACATTGACCAAGACATATTGATTAAAATTTTTCTTTTTTACTATTTAAAATGGGTAAAATTGTATTCCACTGTAGAGCTGCGTGCAGGCATTGATTTGCTCAGCCCCATACTCTCTCTCTCTCTCTCTCTCTCTCTGTTTGTCTCTTTCTTTCTCTCCATCTCTTTCTCTCTGAATCAAAATGAAAGGGGTGCCGTTCTCCATATTACAAGTCAGTGTACAATCAAAATTAAGCTGTTATTTTAAGGTAAAAAAAGTTACGTAGTGTTACTTTAAGGAAAAATGGGGTTAGTTCATAAAAAATCTCTAAAATAGTCCCTATCTTACATTTTTTTTTAATATATATATATATAATATATATATATATTACAAGAATAAATATAGCTGTGGGCAGCAATACATGGGACCAGTTTAGTCCTGTTATGTACGTATTACAGTTTTCAGAGTTTCCATAATGCTAGGATAAAACTAGCCAAATTTTGATCTGATTTTGTCGTGGCTGACAAATTTCCAGTGCTAGGCCCGAATATGAACATCCGGAACGATGAATGAGCATCTTTACCTTAAACTTTACCTTAAACTTTAATTCACCTCACCTTATGTTGCTGCTGCATGGTAGCAGACTGACAAATGTTGTAATAATCCATCCAATGAGTAATTTCGCAATGCACCACATTCCCATGCACGTGCAAGTAACGTAAAACACTGTGTTGTAAAATATTGCCGTTAGTCGTTCTGGTAGAACACAGCGCTTTGGCAAATTACCGATTGGATGGATTATTCCAACATTTGGCCTCTGCTACCGCGCAGCGGCAACATGAGGTGAATTAAAGTTTACATCTTCAATGTGGTAACATAAATTTATACCGTGGGTACAGTATTCAAAGGAAAGGCTTACGGTTCAGAACTGTGGTTGCTTGACACCACGGTATACCTTTAAAACGGGGGTATACGGGGATGGTAGCTCAGGCGGTAGAGCTGGTGGTCTAGTGATCTACAGGTTGCTGGTTCGATCCCAGGCTCCTCCTGCTCGCATGCTGTAGTGTCCTTGAGCAAGACACTTAACCCCTAATTGCTCCTGATGGCTGCGTCCGTCGGTGATTGTACAATTGTAAGTCGCTTTGGATAAAAGCGTCTGCTAAATGAAATGTAAAAAAACGTTTTACCGTTTCATCCCTTATTACGATCATGCAGTGCTGACACAAAAGAAAGGGACGAATCCTCCAAAGGTTCTTAGTACTTCCTGCGGTGCGAAAACGTCTCCTGTTTATTGTTTTTGGGGTTTTGTGAAACGCAGCATGAGCTACAGTTTTCCGAGTTTCCGTTAAACAAAGCATTGCTTGGGTTGTCTGTGTACCCGTGGCAAACACTATGCAGTGCACAAGGTGCAAGTTGTGGGATGCTAATGAGTTCGGAGAGACGACGCTTGGACTAATATAATTTCAGATGTTGGTTTTCACTAATTTCTGCTCCAAATGTACATCGATATTGATCAAACTCGAACAACACGTCTGAAACTTTCTGGTTCTAACGAGACCTCAACCATGTCCGTGAGTACTGTGGTTGTCGTATTCCAGATACGTTTCCCTTGAAAAAACATCAAGAAGATTTAAAAAAAGATAAAAAATCAGAGAATTAACAATAGGGGTCCATCCCACAAAAAAATAGCCTCGGATCTATTCATCTGTCATTCCGATCATGCATTTAAGCCCTTGAAAATAATATAATATCGTTTAACAAAAATACAAGTACGTTTTGGGTTCCCTGAGTCCTCTGAGGGAGCGATCGGCGTGCAATTTGCACCCCTGTCTCCCTATCCTATGTAATGGAGACATTGGAGAGGGAGCGATCGCGTGTCCCATTCATCGAAATAAAGCAAGTAAAACCGTGGTGTTTTTATTTAAGATGTATTTTATTTGAAGGAATTTCCTTATTGACACAAAAACAAAAAAGTATGTTGTACAACCCCCCACCCCCCACCCCCGGTTGGCTACAACCACATATAGAATCAAATTCTGTGGGAAAAATTGCACATGCTTGTTGAACAATAGACCATAAATTTTTGTTTTTGTAGAAAATGCCCGAGATGCTGCGAAGCCTGACACCCACCAGCTCCCCGCTGTCCTCGCCCAGTAAACACGGAGACAGATTCATTCCAACCAGAGCAGGAGCAAACTGGAGTATCAACTTCCACAGGATTAATGTACGACTTCTCTCACTAACTCAACTCTCACAAACTCTGAGGCATGGGAAACATTCAAACTCATCCACATACATTACAGGGGATAATAGAATTAATATTTTGTTTGTATATTTTATTTGGTATTTAATGCCCAAATTTACCATCATCAAACTAAAAACAACACTGTGTCTCCATGAATTTAAAACAGGAAAATGAGAAGTCACCAACTCAGAACAGAAAAACAAAGGATGCCTCTTCTGATAATGGCAAAGGTGAGTAAAGGTTTTCCTATCTCCCACAAACACTTCAATACACTTCAGAACACTAACAGAAAAACCTTGTGTATGCTAAAGACTTACCCCCAAGCTGAATAACTGGCCATAATGACTTATAACAATGAAAGTATTATGTTCCCTCAATTTTAACATTAATTACATGTAAGCTGTAGTCTCTGGAGCTCCACCTCATTTCCTGTATTCTTTGTTTTATGTCTTCTTTTCTGAACTTGCTCATTGACATGCCTTTCTAAATCACAAATACTGTAAAAGTAAATACGACAATTTTTGGAGTTCTTTCATGTTAATACATTAAATTCCAAGTCTGAATACATTTGTCCTTTGTGAGTTTAATGTAATTTCCCTCTTGGTTATGGCGTACAGTATATGTGCACTGCAGTCAACCAATAGTATTTTTCCTCTGTGCAGTAGATGGACTGGCCTACTCTGCATTGCTAAAGAATGAGCTTCTTGGAGCAGGCATAGAAAAGGTTCAGGACCCCCAGACCGAGGACAGACGTCTGCAGCCCTCCACCCCTGAAAAGAAAAGTCTGTTCACTGTAAGAGCCTGCAATCATGTTCCTCTTCCATCAGAGGGGCAGATTTTTGCAATTGTTATCAATCAGATTAAGGATATTTCTTGCTGATTTTACCTTGCTGGGCCCATATAGCCAGGGAAAGTGCCCTCCAGAACTTTATTTTGTTTCGTTAAGGCGCAGCAAGCTGCTCTGCTTGGTCGGCTTCAACAAAAAGGCAGATGGCTTTTGTGTTTTGAGGCCTAGAAAACCTATTCCCTGTGATCTGGGCCTAAGTCTGTCTGTCCTATGTGGCCTTTTCAGTACTCTCCCAGTGCCAAGAGATCTTCACCGGATGACGGAAACAACATCTCTCCCTACTCTCTGTCTCCTGTCAGTAGCAAAAGGTAAAAGCCACATTTCTACATGTTTCCTTTGTGCATTCAAAGGCCACCTCAAGGTTCAAGAAGTGCTATTCCTGTACTTTTTCCCCCCATGGCACTTAACGCTGCAATACATTGATTCCACATTCAAGTCTATTTATCAAGTCTATTTGCGCTATCTAGCAAGACGGTTATCTATACTGAAAAAGTTATCTCAAAACTTTCTTTTGAGTGGTTGCTACATTCACTTTTGCTATCATTTATTGATGCTAGCTGGTTGACTTGTTGATAAGAACCTGCTTTGTTGCCGTGATGTTGCTATTATGTGATTTATTTTTGTTTATTTTTTTATTTTTTTTCCAATTACTAGCCACGACCCAATTTTCTGTCTGCAGAAAGTATTGATTCTTGCAATCTTTATTTGTATGACAAATCCCCTGGATTTACTGACGTCTGCTACTTTTTATAGTCAGAAATTGCTGCGTTCACCTAGGAAGCCAACTCGCAAAATCTCCAAGATCCCCTTCAAGGTTCTTGATGCTCCAGAGCTGCAGGATGACTTCTACCTTAATTTGGTAGATTGGTCCTCCTTAAACGTGCTTAGTGTGGGCCTGGGCACTTGTGTCTACCTCTGGAGTGCCTGCACCAGCCAGGTACTTGTGTGGTTGTGTGTGCATGTGGGTTGCAGGTTAAATTAGGGGGGTAGATTACCAGGAATCCTTTGTGTGAAAGGACAGTCAATAATTCTCATATATAATTTACTGTATCTTGTATACGTTTAATGTATTGTTTAACGTTCTCTACCCAAGGTAACAAGACTGTGCGATTTATCAGTAGAGGGAGACTCTGTTACATCGGTCGGCTGGTCAGAAAGGGTGAGTGTAACTTCTCAAACACATAAAGAACCCATCACAAAATGTGCCTGGTTTCCTTTGGATTTAATTGCTTTGTTTTTGATGAAAGTATTATCCATGACTTTAGGGTAACCTTGTAGCAGTGGGAACTCATAAAGGCTACGTACAGATCTGGGATGCTGGTGCAGGGAAAAAGCTCTTTGCCCTGGAAGGGCACACGGCAAGAGTCGGTGAGGAGGCATTATACATAATGCATCATTTCAATGGAGGGAAACAAAAGAACAAAAAAAGTCAATCAGCTTTACTCCCTGCACATCTGTAGGAGCGCTGGCGTGGAATGCAGACCAGTTGTCCTCGGGTAGCCGCGATCGAATGATTCTTCAGAGAGATGTGCGCACTCCTCCACTTCAGTCAGAGAGACGACTGCAGGGCCACAGACAGGAAGTGTGCGGCCTGAAGTGGAGCACGGACCATCAGCTGCTGGCCTCTGGAGGCAATGACAACAAGGTCAATAAAACAACATTTCAGTCAAATCCATTTGGACATAAGAAAAGCGTCGCAGCTATTCAACAATTTATGAAGGCCCAAACGTGCTTACTATTCCCTTTAATATCCCTTCACACACAATTATGTTCTTCCTTTGTGGTGGTCACATGTCTGCCTGTGTCCATTCCTATCCCAGCTTCTGGTTTGGAACCACTCTGCCCTGAACCCGGTGCAGACCTACATGGACCACCTGGCAGCGGTGAAGGCGATCGCCTGGTCCCCACACCAACACGGTCTGCTGGCCTCCGGGGGCGGCACTGCCGACCGCTGCATTCGCTTCTGGAACACCCTGACCTCACAGCCTCTGCAGTGCATGGACACGGGCTCACAGGTGTGCAACCTGGCCTGGTCAAAGCACGCCAACGAGCTGGTAAATGACCAAGCGCTGATGTGATGTTTTCTATTAATTGATTTGTTAGTGTTGGTTATAAGGATTGTTACTTAAAGGGCGTGGTATATTAATGGTTATGATGCATTTTGAGACTTTATCCATTATTATCCCTTTCCAGGTAAGCACCCACGGCTACTCCCAAAACCAGATCCTGGTGTGGAAATATCCAGCCCTCACACAGGTGGCGAAGCTCACAGGCCACTCTTATAGAGTGCTCTACCTGGTCAGTGGATTAAAAAAAAAATGTTTTGCTTTAATTTAAAAGAGAATAATTAAAAAGAATATTAATATGCTTAATCTAGTCCTCTTGGTATCCTGATTTTCTCTTTTCACTTACAATTTATCGTCTGAAGTCACTGTAAGATTTATCTCCATCTCATTTAGGCGATGTCCCCTGATGGTGAGGCGATAGTCACAGGGGCTGGAGACGAGACCCTCCGATTCTGGAATGTATTTAGTAAAACACGATCAACAAAAGTGAGTATGCTCTTAGTTTGGCAATGGTAATAAGGTAAAATCCTTGCATACCTAAAATACATACATACCTAATCAATCTGTAATCATTTCGTTTCAGGAATCTGTATCAGTTTTAAATCTCTTCACCAGGATACGGTAACGGAAAGCAAATATAAAAGACTTAACTAATGACAGTAATGAAGTCCATTCCAACATAAGCACTGGACACGCACCGTTGATATTTCGGAGAAAGTGGCAGAGAAAATGGCTACATGTCAAGTTTAATTTTTCTCTCCTTTGTTGGTTACAGTAGAAACTGCAAGAGGAAATCTGGAATTCTTTCATAATGAATGTATTTTCTTTTTTTTATTTGTTTCTGTACACCCTTTCAAATGATCTTCTGGGTTCTTCAGGTGATTTTTATTTTATTTTTTTATTTTGTGTGGGAAAAAAAGAAAAATCCTCAGCCTTACTTGCAATGCATTAAAATACTGCATTATGTTATTACTTACATATAGTGGATTTTCAACTGTGGAACCAACAATGTATTTTTTGTTATACTCAGGTCTAAGTTATTTGAACCCTTTTATAATATGATACAATAGGGAATATGTAATATCAAAATTGTTAACAATCATGGACTTCATGTTCAATATTTGCCATTACATGCCATGATTTTCCGAAGCAAATTTTCTCACTAGGGCCTTTTTGTGCATGTTTACCATAAGTGTTTGAAGAGTACACTGAGTGTATAATAGCGGAAGGATTGCCAAAGTCTAATGCTGTGCATCGAGACATCTGAATACTTGCTTTAGTGTGGTGAACAAATGAATAAAAAGGCTATGGAACTCAACTAGTGCTTGGTCCGCTGTTATGTTGATTTTCCCCAAAATATATATATATTTTTATTTTGGTAGAGGAAGCTTTGGTGACGTTCCTCCAAAGGTTTTTTATAATAAATTGAAATGGGGGCGTAAATGGTATTAATTTTATTTAATTATTTTTTGGAAGGTAGATAGATGTTGTTGCAGCAAACTATCTTTTTTTTTCATTACTTTATGTGCAAAAACAAACACTTTGTTTTTGAGGGATAGGATTCTATTTTAACAGATAGATAGATGATTATTTATTAACTTATTTTAAAATCACGAAGTGCACATTTTAGTAAAAAAGAAAATACTGAAAACCATTGGGGGCGCTGCCCGTGGTGGACCGGAAATACGTTACCGGAAATGGAGCTGAGCGGGAAGTTCGACTTGTGCGCGTCGACAATCGAGCCAAACAATTTGGTATCCAAGCTAACAGCTAGCTCCGATGTAGCTTCACCTCGGGAGGAAAGGTGAACTGAAATCTGAGCCGAACAGGTTATATTCCCCGACAGCGACGACACGACGGGGCTTGTCGGCTGGGAACTCGTACTGCAGCTAACACGTAAACCCTGTTTATTTTGCGGCATCTCAACGTGACGTTGTCAGATTGACACATTGCTCTCCCTCGTCTGTCCAAATGGGAGACGGGAATCTCGTAAAAGATCTGAAGCGGTGGGCAATAAAAGAGTTTAATTTACCCGCGCAAAGTCTCCCGACTGACAGATATTTCAAAACGTGAGTATCAGTTTGTTTCTGTGTTGTCTCAGTGGACTCCTCCTCTTGCCCTCCACAAATGATAACGATTTTTTCTGTTGAACCTTACAGGCTGTGTGTTGGGTCTGGCACATCAATATGGAAATACATGATCCAACACGTGTATCAACAGAGGTGATCCTTACCCGTTGCTCTTGGAATTTCGCTAATTTGTTTTAACTGTTGGGCCTGATTTCTAGCACATCCCTCCTATATGTTATTCACACACAACTTGAGTGATTCGGTACATCTATACATCAGTCTCTGTTATTGATCTCTGTCAGTTAAAGCAAGACACGTATATTTGTAAAGCACAGTTCATACATTAGGGCAATTTAAAGTGATTAAATAAGACATAAAAAATGATCATATAAAATCAAAGAAGAATAAAATCATTGGAAAAATGATTTTTTTTTTGATTGGGCAGCAGAAGCATTGTCTAATCGTGTCTTTTGCTCTTCCAGGAATGTCAGCATCGTGCGCGGGAATCTTCAGTGGTATCCTTTCTATTGTTATCAAGGTTTTGAACTATTAGCGATCATCGTTCATGTTTTTCTGCCCAGTATTTTAACATACTGTGACAATCAAAGTCTTGAATCTTTATATGTTTAACACTATCTTCAGAGATAATATTTTACATTACATTACATTTAGCAGACGCTTTTATCCAAAGCGACTTACAATTATTCAAACACCGACGGACGCAGCCATCAGGAGCAATTAGGGGTTAAGTGTCTTGCTCAAGGACACTACAGCATGCTAGCAGGAGGAGTTTGGGATTACTAGACGACCAGCTCTACCTCCTGAGCTACTACCCCCTCATAATATGTCACTGTCTGTGTAATATACTGTAATATATAATTTGTAAATGTGCGTGTGTATGTGTGTATATGTATGTATATATATATATATATATGTATATGTGTGTATGTATATATACACACACACACACACACACACTGTCAATGCACTGTGTTTTTAAGGGTTTTGGTAATTTTCTTGACTTGGATGACTTCAAGGTACAAAGTGCTACAAGGCAAAGAGGTAAGGTTGCCTTTGTCTTCAATACGCAATGATTTCATTTATTTGATGACCCGTAACACAATTAATTTTTATACACTTTACAAGTCTTTAATACAGTCTTTGTTTCGATCGTCCTGGTTACTTGCGTAGTTGAAGAAGGCTGAGGGCCAAAGTGAGGCTGCTAAACGAAGAGAGCTTCAAGATCAGATAGAGCAGCTCCAAGCTGAAATCGGTGACCTGGACTCTAGGATCGGTGCAACTGAAGAGCAGCTCGCCAATGGAGGTAAGGTTATTATTATCACACTTCACATCAGGATGCGATCAATCAAATAAATTAATTTCTTCTAATAAAAATGAAATTTCCATACCTCTATTCATTCATAATAAGGACAGTGACCATGTTGCCGAATAAGTTTTAGATTAAGTTTTGTATTGTATATTGTCTTCTATATCAAATGTCCCCCCCCCCAATCGAATAGAGCAGTGCATTGGCCGCACATGGGCCCAGGTGGAGGAGAACAATCGCAGAGAGCTGCTTCTCCGTGCTTTCAGGCAACGCTGCTCTATGACTCGCCAGCTTCTCTCAGGCGACACACGCAAGATCAGCGAGCCCTGTCAGGCTCTGGAGCAACTCGCCAGGTCAGAGATAATTGGGGAAAGTAACTGCATACAGTTAAAGGACCAGGACCAGTGGCAAATTGGGTTTTAGACCTAACTTCTCAGCACACAGATCCTACATTACTGTGCCTCAAACAGTTTTTCTGATGATAGCTCGCATTTTTAGATTTTATATTATATGCTATATATTTATATTGTCTCCTTTCTGGGTTTTTGGAATATTCAAACTATATAGTGAGAAACCTTCCTAAAATGATCTCATCCCCCTCACATTTAGGGTGACACATATTTTTGTCCAGATTACTTAATTTTGCTATATTTTGAATTTGTTAATTCCATTTGAAGTTATGAAGTGCCATTACTTTAATAAACATAAAATAGTTCTTTAATGACTCAAAATACCAAGTGATGCACTGTGTGTGAATTGCAGGGAGTCAGAGGTTGAAGTTTTGTTTGAAAATGATTCATCCGACACCAGTGGAAGCAAAGTTAGCCCCAACACTGCAGCAGAACCGCAAGTCCTGGTAAGGGATGATCATGTCCTATGTGTCTAAATTGGTACTAAGCAAGTTATTTGGGTCCTGATATTTAGTGTTTGTCTCTTTAAAGCCGCTTAATTTTAAGTAATCTATTCTCAATATAGAAACAGGTGTTAATACATAATTTTTTTTACACCCACATTTCTTGTTCTGTCCCATCAGCGAGAGGTGAGGGATCTGTGTGAATCCAGGGTTGTCTTCTTCCAGTCTTTACAAGAGAGTGAACTGAAGACTCCCCTCTCTAGGGCCCATCAGTAAGAACCACAGCGAGTGTACTACTTGGCATCAATCATCCATTATTTATTTTTCTGGACATTAATTTGGGTCTTCTCCCTCTCTTCCCAAGTATGACTTGTGAGCAAAGGACTTCAGTTTTTCATTATTGGTTAAGTACTGTGGAGGTTGGTTTCATTGATTCCATGCATGTAACCATAAATTGCAATATCTGTGCTACATAAATGCCACTACTGCAAATGTTATCACTCTATATAATGTGTTTTATTTTTGTTTGTTTTTTTCATATCATAAGGAGCTGCTGTGTGGCTGTCCTCCAAGTCAATTCCTTTCAGCGTTGAAGTGTTTAGCTTCCAGACAACAGAGAGAACTTGAGGAGAAGATAGTCTCTCTGGATGTAACGCATGACGTGACTGCTCTTAGGTATGGCGATCTCTTGAAAAAAATGGAATTGGCTCACTTGTTTTTCAAATGCAAGTTCAACAACACTTCCCAATCAAGCAAGTCGAGGGTACTTATAGATGTATTTTTTTTTTTCTCAAAACCTTAATTTATTTAATTTTTTATTTATTTAGTTCTTTTCATTATTATAGACGCTTCCTTGTCTCCCTGACCACATCATGATGGATCGACAAGTTTGCGTCATTTGAGTATTTATATAGAATGATCATTGCAGGTTCCGCTATGAAAGTAATCAACTACTGGACATTTCAAGAGAAGAGGAGGAGGAGCTGCCGCCTGTTAAGATCTTACTACAGGTGCTCCACATTCCAATCCATTCACTTGGAATTGTGCTTATTCAAACATATAATTGGTAAGAAACAGAGTGCCTTAAGTGTGTGTGTGTGTGTGTGTGTGTGTGTGTGTGTGTGTGTGTGTGTGTGTGTGTGTGTGTGTGTGTGTGTGTGTGTGTGTGTGTGTGTGTGTGTGTGTGTGTCTCAGTCTGCATGGGAGGAGGTGGAGAACAGTTTGATAGAGTTGGCTCAGACTCGTTCCAGGATCCAGCAACTCCAAAGTCACCTACAGTCTTGTAAGATGGAGGCTAACAAGAAGGTGTCTGCCCTTGGGGAGAATCTCCACACTGGCCCCCTCACATGGTAATTACTTAGTTACCTACTTTATCGAGAAGCTTCTGGACTTCTCAACCTTCAAGTTTGTAGACATGGCTCTTAAATCATTCAGTTCCAAACTATTACCAAATATTAAAAGGTATATTGCATGTGGTACATAATATAGAATCTTAAAGAGATGGTTATGGAAAGTCTGCTTGTAGACATGGAAATATGGAAGAGGCCTTTTTTTTTTTTTTTTTTTTTTTTTTTTTTTTTTTTTTCCATATGAAAGGGGGCCTATTTATTTTGCCTTTCAACAAGTGTTTTTGATGTTTTTTGCTTGGAAAAAAACCCCCACTCAGATTATGCATTTAAGACTCCACTAGACTGCTCCACAACGGCTGTTTTTTTGTTGGTAGAGCCACCCTTCTGAGTCCCCTAGTTCTGTGAGCCAATGGGGTTTGAGCACAAGTTCTGGGTTCTGTAAGCCAATGGGGTTTGAGCTTTGCACTGCGTTCTGTTGTATTTACTCAGTAAACTTTCACTGATTTTACCTCATCAGTCCCCCAAAATCTGTTTGTGAACAAATTTAAGGCGATAAACAAACAATACAGTTGCTGAATCTTCAATGATATTAGATCTACAAGGACTCATTTAAAGATTGTTCTGAATTTCGTTGCTGTGCTCCAAGCTCGTGGGGGACACCGCAAGCAGTGATTCTTTGTTTCATGTAAGCATCGGAAAATAAAAACATCTACAATAAAACACTATTTTTATTTAGTTTAGAGAAATGGACAGGACGTCGCAGCCTACAGTCTATCCACCACATTATTATTATTATTATTGTTTGTTTATTTATTTTTAGAAAAACACAATTATTTTTTAAATACTTACATTAACATCATCTGCAGTTTCCTCTCGGATAGTTGGTATTAATTCCTCTTACTTTAAAAAGATTGGTCCTGGTCTCTCCAGCCAACAGAACAGTTCCCATTTTTAGCTCTTAGCTTCGATGCTAGCAGGTCTGGTGGCGCCTGTAGAGGTGGTGTCCCTCAGATGGGGGGGGCAGTTTAGTTCTACCGAAGCCCACCGTGACATATGGTTGGGCTGCCAATGTGAGCTGGATGATTTAGATCATGTTTTCTGACAGGTCACAAAAATGACTTGGGTTGTCTTAATTCACAGTTTGTGTGTGTTAGTATACCCAAATGTATGTGCACAAGCACTAAAGAAGTGAGTTGGTTTTTTTTATAGTGGGTCCCCTTTTAATATTTTTGACCAACAGTTGTTAGTTAATATTGTTGATCCTTTGCTATAATATAATCTGCCAGAAAGTTCAATACGGTCTGGAAGAGACTGATATTAGATTTTCATTTTTATTGTATTTTCTTCTCCTTGCAGTCCCCTCGGATCAGTGTTTCACCTTGAACTTCAGTGTGTGATGCAGGCTGCAGCCAGGGATCATATCCGAGAACAGTGTCTCAATCTTGACAAGCAAGCTCGGAGCCGACAGGAGGCTCTCAGGAACCTCCGCAACCAGTGGCAGAGCATCTTGGACTTCCGACAACTTGTGGTGAGAGGGAGTGGACTGTATTGAACCTACCATAATATTGCCTCTATCTTTTTCGTGTTGTGCTTTAAAAAAAATGTTTACAATGTTTATTTTTTGAAGTTATCAAACCTCAGGAAATTGGCTTTATGTGTTGCATCATGGTTGACTTTATTTTATTTTTTTATGTAAATCTTGTTGATATTTTCTTCTTTCTCCGCAGGATGCCAGGCAGGAGCAGATCAGAGATCTGATTAAAGGAAACTCCACAGCAAAGGCCGAGTTGACTCGCCTGCACGCAGAGGTGTGAATGTAATCAATCTATTGCACCGGAGCATGGTGGACGTATTACAGTTCTAGATCTAGATCTAGAGACAGGCTAGCCTACAAGTTAAATGAAAAATATGTACCGAAAATGTTATAACATTGATGAATCACTATACTGTAACAGTGATGCACACTGATGGTTTGTTTCTGTTTGCCCACAGTTGGGGCTCTTTGTTCAGGACAAATTGCTACCGCAGTTTGGCGAAGTTATTACTGCAGCCAGCAAGTTGCGAAACAACATCTCCCAGGAGGCCAGGCAATTTGGAGTTATCTCAATTGCTGCTCTGGACCGCAGAACTGTTGAAGAGTAAGGGAGCGTTACCTTTGTTTGGGATGCTGAACTCTTAAGCAAGTGTGCTAATCGTTATTAAGGAAAGAGATGTATTTTGACCCTACTTTCTTTTAATAGTTGACCAATTTTTGGTATTGACATGCTTTGTTTTTTTTCTCATTGTCACAGAGGAGAGAGAGTTCCTGTGTCGTCCTTGTCCATCTATCGTCTTCAGTCCTCTTCCTTTCGGAGCTTGTGCCAGAGCTTGTCATTCCCACTGTACAGGGTAAGTGGAACGAACAAAGCTGAGATGCTCTTCAGTGGGTTTTCTCTGAATTCCCATTAGTGATTATAAATCTTTTTATAAAAATAAATTTCCATGACAAGCCATTTCAATGCAACACAAGTACTATTAACCTTATATTTTTCGGATGTTATATCATGTGTATTTTTTGTTCTTCAAGCTGAATTACCCTGGTGGGATTTCGCCACTGCTTTATTATTACACTTCTTGAACTCTATCTCTCTTTTTCTCCAATCCACATCCAGGCTCCGGAGAAGCTGTGCTCCCAGGCACGCTCCCAAGACCTTGAGCTGCGTTTCCTTCGTCAATTGTTGCGCCTCCACAGCACTACTTTGCACAAAGTGCAGAAGCAAAGTGAACTCCTGCATGCAGCTGACCAGAAAGGTAAAATTAAAAAAAAGAAACTGCTTACATCATCCAAAAGGGACAGTAAGTTGTGCTTTTCTTAACCTGGCCAAGATCAATTGTATATGTAATGAAAGCGAAAGTGGAGCATTTTTATTGAGGACCAATCACTCTTTTTGAGCCAGGGACCCACTACAGCAGGTGTATTTGGTGTTTTGTTCTTTTAGCTTCCACATATGCATTACACAGAATTTGCACTTGCCAATTATGTTGAAAATAAGTATTATTAAAAAATGAAGTATAGTATAATTAATATATAAATATAGTTAAAAGTTTCCTAATCAAATGTTATAACATTTGAAATTGTCTGTCTTTCAGCCCTGCTATCTAAAGTCACAGAAGAGGATCAGAAGATCCTGAAGTCTCTAGTCCCAAGAGTCAGAGACCTCAGCTGCCATTGCACACAGGGCCTTTCCTACTGCAACCAAGTCAAAACGGCCATCTCTCACTGGTAAGTCCAGCTAATACATCATACATATACCCCATTTTTGTATTTGTGCATCTTTGACAGTGGATGACAGATTACTCCAAGTGTTGGTTTAACATAGTTTAACAAGTGTCCACATTGTTTTGAATTCACTCTTTACTCAGGAGAAATTGTCTTAGCTGTTCTCTCTGTGTGTACATGTAGGTGGGATCAACCAGCCCAGCACGCCCTACCTGAGCTCACAAGAGGAGGACTGACTTTGCAACAGTGGCTCCAGAGGTGGAAACTTGCTGCCAAGGCCTCATAATGGATTCCACTGTAAAATGTTCTAAAGCAAATATTGCCTACAGGGGGGGGGAGAAAAAAATAACAAGAGCCATAGATTTCAGTGGCGTTTATACAATGTCTAGAGGCTCGCGCTTGTGAATGAATGGCTTTTGCATTTTGCAGATTTCCATGAAATGTATCATGCTTATTTGGATGTTACGTCCTTTGTTTTAACAACCATCAATAAACATTCGACTGGAGTCACTCTTTTTTTTTTTTTCATGAAATGCGGTCACTGTCGAGGAGCGGTGTGGCACTGCCCGAGCCCTGTACATGCAGCACTGTGTTGTCTCTTGGGCATTTGGGTGTAAATTCAGGGGTGCACAATTCGACAATCTACCAAGCATGTCGCTGGTCAAACGACGTCGATCGCCCCGTGCGTCGCTGACAATGCAACAGAAGTTTGCGGGGCTCTGAGCGGAGTAACATGGCTCTTTGTAGCAGTGTCAGGGGCGTGGAATAACCCGAATTTCTTGTGAAGTTGGCCCCGCCTCCTTGCGCCTGCGCAGCGGAGTCCCCCTCTCCAACTGGGGGCTTCCGGACGCTAGGACGGACGTCTACCGCCGAATTTAAAGAGACAGGCTCCACTTATTTAAAACAAGACAATCGGCAACCATTGTGTCTCTTAAGCTTGTTTTTCGGAGCCGTCGTCGCTTCGCAGTTCACCACACCGGGTATTCGTATTTTGATGTGATAATGACGTCGGATCGCGGTCGCGTCGTGTAGCAGCGTGACGGGGCTTCCACCGCCACCACTCCGGCTCGGCGGGCAGGCAGCGGGGAGCGGGGCTTCGCAGGCTGGCTTCCCGGCCAGAGGGGACGATCTGTCGGCGAAGCCAACAACTGGAGACGGAGCGAAGCTTCTCCTTCTTCTTGTCAAGTTGTGGTTGGCGGCTCCGGGATAATAATGGCGAAGATCCAGGCGCACGGCACCACGAAGCAAATAAACCAGATCCAGGACAAGCCGTACGTGGTGACACAGAAGCAAGTGCAGCAGCAGCACTTCCAGAAACTGAAGGTAAGAGGAGGAAGGGGGGAAAAGTCCCCGAGAGCCAGAACCATTTTGTTGGTCAGATCGAAGCAGGCTGTTTGACGCTTTGCTGCCAAGTGGGGAAGGGACGGCTAGCTAGCAGGAGTTAGCTCGCCCGCCCGTGGAAAAGTAGTATTTTACCCACTAGCTGGAGGATATAATAAAGAATAGGCTCGGGCGGAAGGTTGTAGTAATGTGCGGGACCGAGCGGTGTCGAGCTACACGGAATGTGATAATGCCATCACCGTGAGCTCACTCCGACCTCCGCGTTGGAAGTTCCTCCTTGTTCGTTTTTCAGCCCCGAACAAAGTGGAGGACGCCGAATCGCCTTGCTCGTTGGAGATTCTCGTCGTTGCTGGTGCATCCGTTTTTTTTTTTTTTTTTTACACCGACCATTTTTTTTTTTTTCTCCCAGTGATTTGAAATCAGCCAGTGCGTCAGTGTTCGCCTGGATTACAGTGTGTTGTCGGGGTTGTGTGGCTTGTTGAGTTATTGTTGAATCCCGGGCTAACCAGAGCTAGGCTAACCCTCCTGCAGTCGTGGATTTCTAATACACAATCCTTTGTGTGTCGAAATGGACATTGTTACGGGTCGTAACGGAGATAAAAGCAAAAGCTCAATGGGCGAAAATAAATAAATAAATAAAAAGCCCAGTCCCGTTTAGTCCACACGCCGCTGTTTTATTTATGTATTTGGAGCTTTGTGCCTCAGCAGTGAGAGTGTTTATTGGTGCAGCATTTCACTTGTCAACGAACTCCACCAACTGCAGCTTAGTTATTTATACGTGATGTGTTTGCACAAAGGGAAGAAAACGTACCATAGCCATAACGATGCGTTTTTGCAATTTGTGAAACTATATATGCTTGTAACCCCGTCTGTCTGATCACATATGCGATAAAAACGTCACCGACAGTCAACACCGGGCGTGTAGTGATGCGTTTAGTATGTTAAATAGTACGTCCAAGAGTGTGATTTCTCAGCTTGAGAACGGGGTGAGAGTGCAACAAATATCACCCCACGATCTGATTTCCATTTGTCTCCTGTGTACTGTTCCTTTAGGTCGAAGATGCCTTGTCGTATTTGGACCAAGTCAAAATACGGTTTGGAAACGACCCAGGAATATACAACAAGTTTCTCGACATCATGAAAGAGTTCAAGTCGCAGAGGTATCTATGATGATTTATGCAGAGATGAAACTGTCAGCTTAAAGCAAACACCACGCAATACGGCGTGCACGTTTGCACACTATTAAATCTGTATTCATCTGTGCAGAAAGTTATTGATAATAGAGCCTTTCCCACCATTGTAATTGCTCACTCACTCCCCTTTCACAACACAAAGAGATGGGACGGGAACGCGAATGGAAAATGCCTCTTTCACAGTAACTGATGTTAATATCACTTTCATCCTTTTCATCATCTATAAAATGATAAACCGCTTTTGTAATTATTGATTGATCCTTTTTTTTTTTTTTTTGCATGCAGCTTTCATGCGCCCTTCAAACATTTTTCCAGTTGCATCAAAGTTTGAACCTTCGTTCTGAGAACACAAATCGGCGTCGGGCGTCTAATCTTATTTTGAGAGCACTTCCTCTGTCGAATGTTGCAACACTAAAACCGTCTGCCTGTTCTCCCGAATAGCATCGACACACCGGGGGTGATAAACCGAGTGTCGCAGCTCTTTCATGGGCACCCGGACCTGGTCTTGGGTTTTAACGCCTTCTTGCCTCCCGGGTATCGGATAGAGATCCCCAAGAATGGGGTGGTGTTCCTCCAGTCGCCCTTCTCTACCCAGGTGAGATTCTTCCACAGCTCCGTCCGATAGGTTCTCAGAACGATTTCTCCCAGTGTTGTTCGGTGACTGCATTTGCTGCACGACCCCCCCCCCCCCCCCACCCCCAGGTCTCCCAGCAGGGGAAGACCCTCGTCAGCCCGGCCACGCCTGCGTCCTCCGGCAGTAGCTCTGCCGCCAACACCGAGGCCGGGTCCACGCAGAGCGCCGACGTCGCGGTCGCCAAGTCCGACACCCCGTCTTCCTCCTCCTCTACCACCACCGCCGCGCCCCCCGAGCCCCCTAGCAGACTCTCCCTCCCGCTGGCCAGCAGAGAAAGCCAAAACCAGGCTCCCACCTCCTCGGTGTCCCCGCCTGCCTCAGAAGCCAGCCCCGTTGAGTTTGACAGTGCCATTAGCTACGTCAATAAGATTAAGAACCGTTTCTTGGACCACCCAGAGATTTATAGGGCCTTCCTGGAGATTCTGCATACATACCAGGTACTGCTGAAATGCTGTAGAATAACCCAATGTTCAATTTTTCACACAAAAAGAGTATCTTCGTGTATTATTTGGTATACATAAATATTCCCCTCGTCTACTTGTGAGTTTATTTATAGATTTCTTCTACAAAGTGCATTTGTTTTTTCTGGAACACCAACAGTTGAGTGTAACTAAGTCTTATTATACCAGCACAATTCTGCTCATTCTCCCAACCTAATAATGAATGTAATTTATAAAGCACTTTAATAAATATGAGTGCTTCACAAGGGGGAAAAAATTAATTTTAAAAAGAGAAATAACAGCGAAGCACCTGCGTAAAGCTCATATAAAATGACTTATAAAGACTGAAATAAAATGGTATTCGCACGGAAAAAGAAAAGCCACATTTTGGATAATTTTCGTTGTTTCTTTCCAAACCAGAAAGAGCAGCTAGAGGTGAAGGAGGGCAGAGGGAGTCGTGGCAACAGTGGGATGACCGAGGACGAGGTTTTCTCGAAGGTCGCCAGTCTCTTCAAGGGACAGGAGGACCTGTTGGCCGAGTTCGGGCAGTTCCTGCCAGATGCCAAGAGATCCCTGGTCGGTCCGCATGAGTGATTACATAAGGGGCATCCATCTATTATCAAATTATTACAAAATTTCCTGTTCTTTTTTTTCTTTTCTTTTTTATAATAATTTCCCACAATGCCTGGTGTTGTATATAACCTAACTTAACAGACACAGAAGTGAATTTCCTGATCCAGAGAATTGCACACATTAAGCACACAGCAGTAGTTGAAAAAATGCGCTCAACTGAAAAAAGTTGAAAAAATGCATTTACAAAGTGAGCTAGTTACCAGTCTAAAGGCGAGTAACCAGTGCTGTGCTAAGTGCCCCATGTCCCCCCACCCACCCCCCCATGCAGTTCACAGGAAGTTCTCTGACGGGCGGGAAGGAGCCGCTCAAGAGACCTGACGACGACGACATGATGAGCAAACAGAGCAAGAAACGTCCTCGGCCCATGCTGCTGCCACATATGACCCCGCTGCTTAAGGTATTGTTGTCAGGTGACATTTGGCGACAACAGAGCCGAGTATCGATGAAGGGGCAATAACATTTCCAATCTAGATATAAAATTTAAACCCCCTTAAGCCTAATTTATACTTTGGTGCACAGTGGCCCAAACTGGTACAAAAGATACTGTTGTTGCCCCCACATCTAGCGAACTACTGTATATGGGTGTTGTGTCATTTTTGTAGAAGCAAAACAAGCTATCCAACCCCAATGGCACAACAGCCCCTCAACCTTTCGGATCGTTAAAAAAAAAAAAAGATGTTACGTGGCGGTGACCATAATACTTTCAATCACATTTTTATTCAAAATTCGTTCATTTTTGCAAATACAGGTGCTGCAGCTCCAGGTACAAAGTGCACGTTAGGCTTAATAATCCACCTAGCTGAAGACCGGCGGTGAATCTTTAAGAGCTTGAGACGCATGCTGCGTATGAGAACACTCTGACTTCTTGCAATGGGAGAATATCCTCTGGAAGCAACGTGTCAGATTGTTACACTGATTATTATTCCGGGTCAGAAATGTTTACTCTGAAGTTTGCTGACATTTCAGATGCATCTTCAGCCTCAACGAATTTCAGTATCTCAAAGAATCTTTTTTGATCAATTGCTTTTGCTTATTCAGTAGTATTTGTTGAAAATGAGGTATCCTGAAGTGATTTTTCTTTTTTTCCCCACTTCAGAAGAAAATGAAGTATTCATGTACCAAAGATCAGTCTTTTGCTGCAGTTGGAAAGCATGGAGTCTTGCGAGAATTCACTTTCTTTGATAAGGTGAGGCATCATTTACCAACTCCAAATGTTGCCAACGGTGATGTTGTTTCATCCTTTCTCGCTTTCTGACATTACTATTATCAGTGTTTTTTACATTTGGTGCATTGCATTTTCATCCACTCATGCCGTTTAATTTACTGCCGTTTCACTTACTGAACATTTTATCTCAAAATGATTTCTTTTTTTGTTTGTTTTGTTCCTTACACACTTGACTCAGGTCCGTCGCCTGTTCAAGAGCCAGGAGGTGTACGAGAACTTCCTGCGCTGCATCGCCTTGTTCAACCAGGAAGTCGTTTCAGGAGCGGAGCTGCTACAGCTTGTCACTCCGTTCTTGGGGTGAGTCGGTGGACAGTATTCTCTGGACGGACGAAATACTCAGATAATGAATGAAAAGATGAGCGAATTAGATGAATGAATAACTGACAGGACACATTAGCTCCGGGGAGTATTAAAATTGCACAGACACTACAGTCTGGTCTTGTAAAAGAGGCGTATTGGTATTACTGCAGCGAAGGGCAGCGACTGTTAAGCATGCTGATTTTGTTCATAAGGGACTTCATCTTTCTTTTTGGTCCAGAGCACACTATGTTATCCTTGCGGTGATTAAATTGTCATCATTGGTTGTAGTCGCTTCCACCAACTATGTAAATAATTGAATGTTAATATTAAACACTGATACTTTGGCCCACTGCATGACCGTGTTTATTTATTGTTGTTTCATACTGATTGGGAGGGGTTTTGTCCCTGTTCCCTCGTCCAGCCCTTCATTCATGTGTCATTCATCTTCTGTGACTTTTCCTTCCTCCTCGCAGTAAGTTTCCGGAACTGTACAGCCAGTTCAAATCATTTCTGGGGGACAAAGAGCTCTCTCATGCCACATCGGGCCTGTCGGATCGCTACATGGAGGGCGGAGGCGGCCGGGAGGTTGACTACGCCTCCTGCAAGCGCCTGGGATCCAGCTATAGAGCGCTGCCCAAGACCTACCAGCAGCCCAAGTGCAGCGGACGCACGGCCATCTGCAAGGAGGTAGGCACGGTGGATGCTGCATGGACTTAGTTGGACCTTAGTTGTTTTAACATACATTATTTATTTTCTTTTTACGCACACTACTTGCACAGGCATTGGAAAGAATAATAATAATAATGAATATTAATTAAAAATATGCACCGAACAGCCACAACATTAAAACAACTGACAGGTGAATTGAATAACATTGCTCATCTCGTTCCAATGGGACTGTCAAGGGCTGGGATATATTAGGCAGCAAGTGAACAGTCAGTTCTTGAAGTTGATGTGATGGAAGCAAGAAAAATGGGCAAGTGTAAGGATCTGAGCGACTTTGACGGGGGCCAAATTGTTGTGGCTATACGACTGGGTCAGAGCATCTCCGCAACAGCAGGTCTTTGGGGGGTGTTCCTGGTATGCAGTGGTTAGTGCCTACCACAAGTGGTAGGCACTAACCAAGGAAGGACAACTGGTGAACTGGTGACAGGGTCATGGGCACCCAAGGCTTATTGATGCACGTGGGAAGCCAAGTCTAGCCTGGTCTGGTCTGATCCCACAGAAGAGCTACTGTAGCACAAATTGTTGAAAAAGTTAATGCTGCTATGATAGAAAGGTGTCAGAACACACAGTTCTTTGCAGCTTGCTACGTATGGGGCTGCCTAGCCGCAGATCAGTCAGAGTGCCCATGCTGACTACTGTCCACTGGCAATAGCGTCTACAATGGGGATGTTGATGTCAGAACTGGACCATGGAGCAGTGGAAGAAGGTGGCCTGGTCTGATGAATCACGTTTTCTTCGACATAATGTGGATGGCCGGGGTTAGGGTCCGATCCGATCGAGGATCTGTGGGATGTGCTGGAACAACAAGGCCGATCCATGGGGGCCCCACCTCAAAAAGGATTAACTTAAAGGATCTGCTGCTAACGTCTTGATGCCAGATACCACAGGACACCTTCAGAGGTCTTGTGGAGTCCATGCCTCGACGGGTCACAGCTGTTTTGGCGGAACGAGGAGGAGCTGCACAATATTAGTGGTTATCAGTGGTGGTTTTAATGTTGTGGCCTCTCTGTCTGTCTGAATTACATGTTTTCTTATACAGTGGTACCTCGACTTACAACTGCATCCACTTACGATTAATCCAAGATACGAGTAGTGATAGTCGTGAAAATTTGTATCGACTTGCCACCGACTGCTCCAAGATACGACCGTGGAAATTTGCAGTTTGCGTGTCGGCGGCCAGTCAGCAGTCAGTGGGCGACCTACATCGTGTGTGCACGTAGTTGCTTATCGATATTTTTTTCATATTTACTGTGTTTGTGCTGTGTATTTTGTTTATTTTCACCCTTCATGATTTCATAATTTATATGGGAAAAATTGCTTCGACATACAACTGTTTTAACATACGACCGTTCTTATAGAACGAATTACAGTCGTAAGTCGAGGTACCACTGTATTGTATACACATTCCTCTTAGGCAGTATGGACATTTCCAGCTTTCTGGAAGTCCATCTATTGTTTATGAACTTGAACAAGTCTCTCTGCCTGCCCATAGCAATTTTAGTCAGTCTTTTCAGTCTGATACAATCTGAAAGGTCCCGTATCCACATTCCTAATGATGGAGCATCATCCGTACTGTTCCAGCACAGTGCAATTGCTCTTCTGGCGATAAGTAGTCCAAAGTCCATAAGTTTTGTCTGTTTAGATGTTTGTATAAAGACCTCAGGGTGTATATCAAGCGCACATAGTTTGGCATTTAAAAGGATGCTACCTTTAAAAATCTCTTACAAACATTTTCAAACACTCTTCCGGAAAATTTGAATCTTTCGACATTCCCAAAGACAGTGAAAGAGGGTACTCTTCTCATCTAAGCACTCTGTACGAAGTTTGACAGGGGTTATGTACATTCTTTCATGAGCCCTTCATATTGAAGTAATTTAAACCTTGTATTAATTGTCTGCTTTGCGCTTTTAAACAAGCATTTTTCCAGTTGGCCTCATCAGTCTTCTTGCATGTCTGTTTTTTTCAAGCATTTAATTTATCTAATGTTAATTCAGTGGCATGTGCAACCACTATGCTGTAATATTTAGGTATATGGCCTTTCCCATCTAAATCTGTGTTACTTCCTCAAGTTTTGATAGTAGTGGTATACACATTATCTGCTTATATTTGTACCGCGTTTCCAGTGAAGGAATTAGAAACCTTTGGAGGAACTCAGTGTGTTTCCACCGAGGGACCAGGGTCTTAAAAAAAAAAAAAAAAAGAAAGTCCCTGTTCGGGGGGGTAGTACTTTTCAGAAGTCCTGGAACTTTGGGGGTGCGGCTTGCAGCACTGATCATTTCTGATTGGTCAAGTACTCGCAGCATTTTATTTCAGCCACCATTTTTAAAAGTGTGTGTGTGTGTGTGTGTGTGTGTGTGTGTGTGTGTGTGTGTGTGTGTGTGTGTGTGTGTGTGTGTGTGTGTGTGTGTGTGTGTGTGTGTGTGTGTGTGTGTGTGTGTGTGTGTGTGTGTGTGTGTGCGTGCGCATTACCGCCACCTACTGGACTGGAGTGGAGCAGTCGTATAGTTTTTCATACGTCAGTGGACTAATTTGCATAATCTTCACGGGTCTTTCAACTTCGGTGGAGACGCACACATCAACAGGCTGAAGGAGCCTTTAAGTTCCTGGGACTCAAAGTTCCACGTAGCTTTTCCAATTGCAAAAATAAATGTTTTCTAGGGATTTGATACCTCAATTGATCAAAAAGAAGCAAACCTCCATCTCCATAAAGATCTTTCATTTTCTGAATACCTTTGTCATTCCATTATCTGAATCTCTATCTTTTTTATTAGGTCCAAACTGTTCTTTACCCCAAATAGGATCAATTAGAGATTAGTTAGTATAATTAGTATATTATCTATATGTTTGTGTGCAGCATGCCAAACAGAAATTGTATTTCTAAGGAAGGAATTCTTTGTATGTTTCTTCAGTGTCTTACTATCTGAAGAGTATAAATATGAATTTAATGGTAGATCTAGAATTTATTTTTGGCATTCTCATAAGTATTTTCGATGCTCACCCAAGCTGGGGATGCTGTAGAAGAGAAATAAAACATTGCTGAAGTCAGCTGGGCAACCTTATAATACCAACTAAGATTTGGGATTTGAAGCCCCCCTGGGAGATGAAGTAGCTTAGGGCTTTCTTATCATTGAATATGAATTAAGTAAATAATTTGTTAATCTTGTCATAAAAGATGTTTGGTTAGTTAGAATGTTAGAGTGTAAAATAACATTTTTGGCAAAATAGACATTTTTATATTATATCAATGAGTCCGATCATTGATTTGATTCAGGGCTTATAGGTGTATTGGATTCAGGGCTTATAGGCATGTTGGATTCAGGGATTATAGGCCTGATGGATTCAGGGTTTATAGGCCTGTTGGATTCAGGGCTTATAGGCCTGTTGGATTCAGGGCTTATAGGCCTGTTGGATTCAGGGTTTATAGGCCTGTTGGATTCAGGGCTTCCATAACTCTGTCCACCAGGGGATCATAATTTACTGGGACTATTTAAGTCTAGTCCAGGAGTGATTTTAACACCTAGGTAACTAAAACCTACTATAGTTGTCATAAAGGGAGTATTATATTATGTGGTTGTCTTTCTTCTTAATTCTAAAACAGTAATACTGATTTGGAATTGTTAATTTTATATCCAGAGAATACCCAAAATCTTTCAATTAAACTCAGATTCAGAATACAATTTTTTTTTTTTTTTTTTTTTTTAATTTGTTAGGAAAAATATGACATCCGAATATACAGATGTGCAATGATCTATCCCACCGATTGTAATGCCTCATGAACCTGTATGCATCCTTACGGCCATGGCTAGAGCAGCAGCCCTGGTCTAGCTGATCGCTGTAAACCAAAGGGTCTTGAGATTGTACTATTTGTTAGGATCTCAACAGTTGGGTGTTTGTACAGGGTTTCATCTACTTGAGAACGGTTTCACCTAACCTTGGGTGTACTTCAAAAAGATCGATATCCTCGAATGCCGGACGCACATCTAATGATAGCACTGCTGTGTCTTTTGCATTATGTCTCTCATGTAGTATATTCAAGACTGTGCTAATATTGTGATAACCTTGTCTTTTTTGTACAAAACTTTGTTTATCATTCAAAACCAATTGTGATCTCATTTAAGAAGGTGCTTTACAAAGTATGTTTGTCACATCCCATTATGTGACTCGGTCTGTAAGATGAGCATTCATTGGGGTTTGCCTTTATTATTAGGGTTATGATAGCTAATATTAATGAACATGGGAGCGTTCCTTTGAGAATTATACCTTCATACATGTCAATAAGTGGCCTTACACATTTCTCTTTCATTTGTTTTTGTAGAACTCTATACTGTGGTTAACCTATCACGTCCAGGTGCACTGTTGATATTTCCTATAGCTTCACAAAGGTCCTCTTTTGTCAATGGACTATTTGGTTTTAATTTTTCATCTTCTGATTGTCTGATTGTCTACCTCTGTTTAAGCCACAATAGACTTTAAACTACCTTGTCAAGTTGTTAATTTCTTATATTCAGCTCTCATTACAGATAGATTATGTTGCTTTTTAGGATCATTGTTATTATACATTTGTCTCAACTTTTTTTAAATTTAGTTTTCTAATGTTTGTAACTCTAGGTTATGTTCTTTGGTCTTAGAACTTCTACAACTAATAATTTTCAACTCTTATATCAGCTTTAAATGCTTGTGTCTAATGTCTAATGCTGGCTGTGGTTTCATCTGTATTTAGTTTAAAAGTTACCAATGCAATTTTCCACAAATTAAACCAAGGCTGGGTCCTGTAACCAAAACACCCGCAACCTCCATCTTGAGAAACACTCAAATCTACCTAAATAGATATCTATAGATAGTGTTGCATGGTCACTACAAATTACTATACTATTGTACCAGC
Source organism: Zeus faber (assembly GCF_960531495.2). Taxonomy (NCBI): domain Eukaryota; kingdom Metazoa; phylum Chordata; class Actinopteri; order Zeiformes; family Zeidae; genus Zeus; species Zeus faber. Next base: position 44,200,689 of record NC_137193.1, read on the forward strand.
AGTTTTTAACATTAGACTTACATAGAAAGAAATAATCAATGTGTGAATGAGTTTTATGAGTTTGAGTTGCAAGAAAATCCCCTCCAATAATATATAGTCCTTCTACAGCAGAAAAAGTCAAAAATAATCTGTGAAAAAGGAATTGGTTATCTTCATTCAGGCAATAGGTATTAATAACTTTCAGTTTTTGTAATAACCCTGAACAGTGATGTACCTCCAGACGGATCTTGAACAGTTTTTGTAATTTTAGATAGTACTGAACTGTGTATAAGGATAACTACACCCCTTGCATAAGTATTATAGGAAGCATCAAGTACTTGGCCCGACTTTTCTTCAAACAATGTGCATCAGAGGCAATCAGATGTAACTCCTGGAAAAATACAATTTTACATTTGAAATATTTTATCGTGTTTAGTACTTGTTTCAGTTTAGTCAGTTTTATTATTCCTAGGACATTTCAGCTTGTAATGTTAATATCAAAACTACTTTAACTATTGGCGATGAAATTTCGCTCCTCTCACTAAATGTCCAATGTTATTTTCCCATTGAGTTTTGGATTGATCCAGAGACGGCGCTCTGTGAATAGTACAAGCAGCTTAATGTGTACAGTATACTGATTGTTTCATTATTAACACATTAATGCAGCTTTCATTCTGATATACTTGCATGGTAGGTGCTGAATGACACCTGGGTATCATTTCCTTCCTGGTCTGAAGACTCCACCTTCGTCAGTTCTAAGAAGACTCCTTACGAGGAGCAGCTCCATCGCTGTGAGGATGAAAGGTTTGAGGTGGGCGCCCCGACTTTTAATGCTTCTCGAAGTCTTCTTTTGACATATTATGTAACTGGCCGGGTGGAAATAACACACAGCTGGGGTTTGGTGCCTCCTCAAGATTTTGTGTCTGTGCTTCTTCGTAGCTGGATGTGGTCCTGGAGACTAACCTGGCCACCATCCGGGTGCTGGAGAGCGTGCAGAAGAAGCTGTCCCGCCTTTCGCCCGAGGACCAGGACAGGTTCAGATTGGATGATTGCCTGGGCGGGACCTCCGATGTCATCCAGCGCCGGGCCGTTTACCGTATCTATGGCGACAAAGCCCCGGAGATCATCGAGGGGCTGAAGAGGAGTCCTGCCACGGCGGTACCCGTGGTTCTCAAGAGGTCAGGAGACTCAGAAGCTGCGTGGCGCTTTATCTCTGCTGTTTGATAGGGTTTCTGTGTTGTTTTCCTGAACCCTATACCCGATATATACCTAGTGTGATGACATGTTCTATTTTTAAAAGTTGGTGACTGTTTCATATTATATCTGATTTGTTCAAACAAAGGCAAAGCACATTTGTTGAATAGCAAAGTTCATACACAAAGCTAACTCAAAGTGCTTTATATAAGGAATAAAATACGTTATATAAAAGTATAAAAAAAAAAATATCAATAAACAGGAGAAGACATTGACGTGCAATTTAAAACTGGCCTGCACACTTAAATGTGGCAGGACTCAAGCCTGCATCCACTTTGGTCACTGGGACTCAAACCAAGCTAGAAACACAAAGACATGGATAAAGGTTTAAGTGCAATTTCAAACTGGCTCATATCTCACTGAAAAGCAGTTGCAAATATAAATGTTTCCAGTTTTGATTTAAAAGTGGTAAGCTTTTTGCAGTGGAAATCGCACTGCATGGTCGATGAGATAAACCGTTGTTATCGGGACAAACTGAGACCCTCATAAAGTTAGCGAGAATGTATTTAATTTTGCAAAACAGAGTAATACAGTCATACACTTTATAACAGCGGTACAGTAGTCTCTCCGTACATTTGTCTGGAGGCAGTTCTCGTACATAGGAGAGTTGGGTGTCGTCTTGTGGCTACGCCCCTGGTTTCATGATTTGTCATTCATACAATAATACATGATGTGTGTTCATTAAAAATAAGTAGTTATAGTTCGGTAGCATTCACAGTTCACAGTGTTCTGTGCACATGCAAGATTACCGTAGCAGAGAAGACATTCGCAGCTGACGGTTGTTTTACCACCATGACTGTCTCTTTGTTACAGAGGGACAGAGAAACGGTGTCTGGGAGTAGATAAGCAGTAACTGGGAAGGGACAGTAGTGTTCTGGACGTGCACAAAACATGTGCACCTGGCTTTACTTCTGCAACCAAAAGTACTGGTGTGTGCGAACTTCGTATTGTCTAATCTCTACCCACAAACTGGAGAATGGAGTGTGGTGCGGCCTTCACGAGCTGGAGAATAACAAGGCACAGACATAACTCCAAGGGTAGCCTGACCCTCCTAGATATGTGAGCATAGGTTATATGAATAAAGCATCAATTATTGCATTTTTCCATTACAATTGGGACAAGCTAGAGATGAAGCCAGAGAGTCAAAATCGGTGATCTCACCATTATTGTATGAAGAATTTCAATAAATCTCTTTTGTTTTGGCAAGTACCCAAGAGGGAGTCCTCAGTACACAACTTGGTCCTGGGGAAAAATGTATATCAGTGCACTGTTAAAGACACAAATGAATTAACAGAGAGCTGGATTAGAATCTCAATTCACGCTATTGGCTTCAGACCAGGGAAGATGGAGGAAAAGGGGGAGGGGGGGGGGGGGCAGGACATTCTCCATCACATTACTAGTTGATATATTGAACAAGATGCAGTTCCCATATTTAAACCATTCGTTCCATTATGCTTTAGAGTATTGATGTTGATTGATATCTCATATCATTTTCAGTTAATGGTGATAAATATTATCTTCAGAAAAACAACTTGAGAGCCAAAAACATGTTTTGTTTACTCGCTATTAATAGGCCATGGTAAGTGTATAGCGCTTCACCTGCAGCGAGCTCCCACACAAAGGCTTTGGTGCGTGCACGCTTTACCTCCCACTAAATGTTTGGATCTTCTCCTCGAATGGCGATATGCGCACGCTGTTTCACCAAGTCGCCCGTCAACACCACGTTTGCATTGTATCAGAGCGGTTATCCCAACTGTCTGTTCTCATCCAGGTTGAAAGCCAAGGAGGAGGAGTGGAGGGAGGCGCAGCAGGGTTTCAACAAGATCTGGAGAGAGCAGTACGAGAAGGCCTACCTCAAGTCCCTGGACCACCAAGGGGTCAACTTTAAGCAGAACGACATGAAAGCCCTTCGCTCGAAGAGTCTTCTCAACGAAATCGAGAGCGTCTACGACGAGGTGGGTAGTACTCACCTGAACGTAATACCTCGATATGTAAAAATGACCTTTATTCATATTTATGTGACGTTTTTACCATTCCTTGCTTTGTGGATGTTTCCATCCATGTGTGTGGAGCATTGCTGCTTTTTAATGTGAATTAATTCTTAGAACTCATCTTTTTATTTTAGCTGAAGCTTTAGCTTTAACTTGAACCTTGCGCTTAATAGCTAGAGCTGGTTTTATGTCCCCAGGCTCCAAAACACCCACTAGAAGCAGATGAATCTGATTTGTGAAATGATTCATCAGTCTGTTATTTAATCCCTCTACATTTGTGAGGGATTTGCCCTTTTTTTTTTTTTTATATTTAGTATCTCATACTTCTGTGTGCACATGTGTTTACTGTCCCGTTTTTCCCGCCCAGCGCCAGGAGCAGAGCACGGAGGAGGGAGGCGTGGGCAACCAGGGACGCAACGGCTCGGGCCCGGCCTCAGCCAGCGAGCCGCACATGGTGTTCAGCTACGAGGACAAGCAGATCCTGGAGGACGCTGCTGCGCTTATCATCTACCACGTCAAGCGCCAGCCAGCCATCCACAAGGACGACAAGGATCACATCAAGCGCATCATCCAGCACTTTGTACCCGACCTGTTCTTCTCCCGCCGCGGGGACCTCAGCGACACCGAGGACTGGACGGACGAGGAGGCGGAAATGGAGGAGGGTGGAGAGAGAGGACGTGGAGGAGGAAGCAGTAGTTCTAACAGCGCAGGAGGAGCCACAGGGAGTCAGTCTCAGCCCCCACTGCCCCAGTCCCACCCGCAGCAGCTGAACGGGGAGTCCAGGAGGAGGCGCTGCAGCCCCTCCCAGCCCGCCGACACGGAGGCCTCAGTGGCTCTCGGCAGCGCTGGCCAGCCGGGCGGAGTTGTCGGGCCAGCCGCCGGCCCCATGCCCATGCAGACGAGCTCGGCCACCACCGGGGAGAAGGTGGACCTGCGCGACCCGGAGGCGGAGCACCAGAAGGAGCTGGACGGCGTCTACAACCTGTTCTTTGTCAACAACAACTGGTACTTCTTCCTGCGGCTGCACCAGACGCTGTGCTCGCGGCTGCTCAGGGTTTACCGCCAGGCGGAGCGGCAGCTGCTGGAGCACCGCGCCGAGCAGAGCCGGGAGAGGCTGCTCCTGGCCGAGGGGCGGAGGGACAAGGCCTGCGACCTGGCCATGGAGCTGCGCCTCAAACAGCCCAGTGAGTACATCTGAGTGATTAGACATGTCAGACTGTCAGTAAACTGTTTTTTGTATGGATTTAAATCCCTCTGGATGTGAACTGGACTTCCTTGGGTGTCAAGACAATAGTGTCAGGTTATAAGATTTCTTCCTTCATCCACAGCTATGATAAAGATATGCTTCGTACAGCGAATATCAAAGTATATCTAAAAGTGGCCTTGACTGCCCCGTAAAAATTTGATGGAACTAATTTAATATTATTTGTCAAATAAATTTTTGTTCTCTCCACAGGTGAGGTGGAGCTGGAGGAATACTACCCAGCCTTTCTAGATATGGTGCGGAGCTTGCTGGACGGCAACCTGGAGTCCACGCAGTATGAAGACACACTGAGAGAAATGTTCACCATCCACGCCTACATTGGCTTCACCATCGACAAGCTCATCCACAACATCATCAGACAAGTAAGCAATATCTGAGGGACAATTTCTGCAAAACAGGGTGCCTGGAGCAGCAGTTCGCATCTTGAGCCGCTTGCAGAGATCTGTGAATAGAGTTTGTAGAGCCCCTTTTCCAGCCCAGGAGCCATTTTATCCTAGTACTTTAGAAACCGTTTTCCAAGCTACTTACCTTTTTATAAAAGAAAATGAAATGCCACAGCCCTGCAATGCATCAATCATTGTTAAATCAAAAAGTCACGTCCCCCAGATTTTTCCACAGTGGCGTGGAAAGTAACTAACTATTTTACACCGCATTCCAAATTATTATGCAAATGATATTTTTCTCTGATTTTCCTAAATAGTCGGTGCAAATGACAGTCAGGCCAAGTTACATGTTAACATAGGACCCCTTTGATATCACCTTCACAATTCTTGTATCCATTGAACTTGTGAGTTTTTGGAGAGTTTCTGCTTGAATTTCTTTGCAGGATGTCAGAATAGCCTCCCAGAGCTGCTGTTTTGATGCAAACTGCCTCCCACCCTCGGATCCTTTGCTTGAGGATGCAAAGGTTCTCAATAGGGTTGAGGATGGGGGCCACACCATGAGTTTCTCTCCTTTTAATGCCCATAGCAGCCAATGACACAGAGGTATTCTTTGCAGCATGAGATGGTGCATTGTCATGCATGAAGATGATTTTGCTACGGAAGGCACCGTTCTTCTTTTTGTACCATGGAAGAAAGTGGTCAGTCAGAAACTCTATATACTTTGCTGAGGTCATTTTCACACCTTCGGGGACCGTAAAGGGGACTACCAGCTCTTTCCCCATGATTCAGGCCCAAAACATGACTCCGCCACCTCCTCCTGGCCTCCCATGGTCGCCATCCACTACTCCATCCATCTGGACCATCCAGGGTTGCACGGCACTCATCAGTAAACAAGACCGTTTGAAAATTAGTCTTCATGTATTTCTGGGCCCACTGCAACCGTTTCTGCTTGTGAGCATTGGTTTGGGGTGGCCGAATAGTAGGTGTATGTACAACTGCAAGTCTCTGGAGGATCCTACAGCTTGAGGTTCACGGGACTCCAGAGGAACCAGCAGCTTCAAATACCTGTTTGCTGCTTTGTAACGGCATTTTAGCAGCTGCTCTCTTAATCTGATGAATTTGTCTGGCAGAAACCTTCCTCATTACGCCTTTATCTGCACAAACCTGTCTGTGCTCTGAGTCAGCCACAAATCTCTTCACAGTACGATGATCACGCTTAAGTTTTCGTGAAATATCGAATGTTTTCATACCTTGTCCAAGGCATTGCACTATTTGATGCTTTTCGGCAGCAGAGAGATCCTTTTTCCTTCCCGTATTGCTTGAAACCTGTGGCCTGCTTAATAATGTGGAACGTCCTTCTTAAGTAGTTTTCCTTTAATTGGGCTCACCTGGCAAACTAATTATCACAGGTGTCTGAGATTGATTTCAGTGATCCAAAGAGCCCTGAGACACAATACCATCCATGAGTTTAATTGAAAAACAAAAAATGTATTGTTTAGGACACTTAAATCCAATTTGCATAATCATTTGGAACGCGGTGTATGTATTGCTTAAGGTTTCTGTTTCAGAAGTTTCTGGGACTTTTATGGTCCCTCATTTAGTTCTTGCACCTTGGTGGAAATGTGACTTGTATGAGGGGGGGGGGGGAGCTTTCCATGCGGCAGACATAATTGGATATGAGAGCAGTGAGGCAGGATTTGAGATGAAATACATAAGAGGCTAGTGGCCATCACCTTCAAATCCTACTCTAAATTCTTGATGTCATGACCAAGCACTTGTACTTCATGTTATCTGCACACTTCATACTATCAATGGTTTATACTCCCACTGGATTTTTATCTATATGTTGTTATTGCTCTATATGCTCTTTCTGCAATATGCTCTTTTACTGCCTTTTTTATTTAAACCTATTTGCAATAGTCAGATTACTACATCGCTTTTGTTTTGTGCATGTACTCCGGTGCTGTACAATGAATATGAAGTTGAATTGAGACATGCGTGGGAGGTGTGTGCACAGAACATGCAATGATGATCTGCACGAATATAAACAAGAGCTAATTTCACAAACGCATAAGGTACAGTTGAACATGTTTTATACAAGGCAAGAGCCCTATTTTTCTCCCAATATCTCATCCTGATAATTTCACCTCCTTTTTCACATTGTGGTCTGCAGCTCCAGCACCTGGTGAGTGACGAGGTGTGCCTGCAGGTTGCTGATGTCTACCTGGCTGAGAGGAAGCGGGGGGCTGCAGGGGGGAACCTGTCGTCTCAGTGCGTCAGAGCCACCTGGGAGACCAGCTACCAGTGGAAAGCTGAGAGAGTGATGGCCGAGGAGAACTGTTTCAAGGTACGGCTGATCAATGCAAGGCAGATAATTCAACTATGTTCTTTGGGGGCCAGAGTTTCAACCAGTTTTTTTTGTTTTTGTTTTGTTTGTTTGTTTTTGTAACAATGTGGGTACTCTGGTAAAAAAAAAAATTGAGGGGGAAAAATGCACTGACAGTTTTAAATATTACAACTACACCTTTTTAAATTTTTTTTTTTTTTTTTTTTTAGGATACTCTTGCGTTGTTTTCGCCTTTTTATATTGTTTCGGTTTTTTATTACTCTCAGCAGTCAAGTATTTCCCACATTAATACATGAACAAGAAACATTTTAGAACTTTCCTTATCAATATGTTTTCCCACTTGGTCCTGTATTTACCAGCCAAATAACAAATGCTAATTTGCCTATATGACAATTAAAACATTTTTATTTATTGGTTGAGACTACATGGAAATTTGGAGGGCATTTAGTCATGTTTGTGTTGTGTTATTTCCTGTTGTTTTCCCTTTGAACTGAAGCCATACATGAGTACAAATAGAGGGATTTATGGATTTATTACACCACAGCTGATACTAATACCTTATTCCTTTCTTTTTCTGGTATTAGGGGATGTTTATCCAGAATAAGGGTCACGTGACAATGACCATTGAGCTTCTGGACACGGAGGAAGCCCAGGCTGACGACCCACTAGATGTACAGGTAAACACAGGCTCAAATAAAACGTTGATGTACGTTACGGATCCTTCAAAACACCGCACCAACTTGTTCCTGCCACTGATGAGCCGTTTCTCCCGCAGTGCCTGTCCAGTTACATGGAGCAGTTTGTAGGAACCGAGTCCAGCCTGTGCTCGCAGGCAGAGGGATACTTCTTCAAACCTGTATTTCTGCCAAGGTAGGGGTCAATCATGACAGATGCATGTTCAGCTTCCTGTCTTGGAATAAGAAATAAAATGAAAACCAGTCTTGAGCTGGCGTCTCTCAAGGAATCTATGTATCCCTTGTGAGATTAAAACATTTCTATTTTGCACGGTTCTTTGGACTAAATTTTCTTTACACTATCTGTACTTAATGTGGATTATTGTAGTTTTCCTTATGTTTGTTCATGTTGCCAATTATCTAGTCTATTCCAGAGGTTCCCAACCTCTTCAGACTCGCGGCCCAAAAGTTTGTAACGTAAAACTAACAATAACAGGAGCACATTAATATGAACTCACCTCACGAGAAGGGTGATGTTGCATGGCAGACACCAAATGCTTGATGTCTGGCCTAAGGGATGACAGTATCAGGCGAAGATCTGGCTCAACATTCAGTTTATTCCTGTATTTCGTCTTCAATGCCACAAGCGCCAAAAAGCCAGTCTCACAGAGATACGTCGTCAGGAAAGTGGCATCAGAAATGGCACAGCTCTGTTGGACAGATCGGGATTTGCGTTCTCGGGGCCCATACATGATGTTTCGATGACTTTCTTCTTGCCCTGATACTCCTTAAGTTTACTATCGAAAAATTTGAGCGGCTTGGACATGTACTGTTGGTGTTTTGTCTCGAGGTGACGGCGCAGTTTACATGGCTTCAGAGCTTCGTTTGATAAAATCTCGGAACACACCACGCACAGCGGTAACTGTTTGTGTTCCAAGCCTGTCCAAAAAAATCCCAATGATAAATATTCAGCACTATAGGTTCTCTGAACATTTCTTTTTTGTTTGGCAGGCGAGACTCTCCCGCCTGTCCGTCTTTCCTTTTCAGTGTGCCTGATGCTAGCCAACCATCCATTTTGATTATCCCTGCAAGTTCAAAAATGTACAGGTGCACGTCGATCGTGGTCCGGCTTGGACATAGTACGCCCAAACAAAAGTTTGTATCTATCAGTGATGATGCATTTTTTAAGGTTTTAAAGAAAAAATACCATGAAATGATTTTTTTATTTTCTTATTTTTTACATTTAAAAACGTTTTTGTAATTAATTATTCTTTTTTTTTTCTTCTCAATAAAATCAATGTGTTTTGCCTGTGATTTGGCAGCCCACTTGCAATACCCTCGCGTCCCACCAGTGGCCCATAGGTTGGGAATCGCTTGTCTATTCTTAAGGTTTCCTCCTTTTCCCTCTTTGTAGTTGTTTTTTTGTTTTTTACATTTTTCGTTGCCCTTCTGAGGTTGTCGTCTTATCGTTCCCAAAGTGTGGGCCTGTGAAGCCCTCTTTGACACCTGGTGATGAGGGCTGGACAAATGAACTCGACCCGACTCAAACATGGCTTGGTTTTGTGCAGGGAGCTCCTCTGTCTCACCTTCACAAAACTATAAAAGGACTGAGCGGTTAAATGGTGCAGACAGCCGTGCGCTGGCCATAAATTGAAGCACGATGAATCAATTGGCTATAAAAATGTCCTCATTAATTACCGGTTTAATGTTTCTGTCTTGTTGGTGAAATCGTCAAACTTTCCTCATCTCAAGGCCTTGATTTCTGGGTAGTGGTTTGTTGTGTGCAGTGCTAATACATGGTTGAAGATGTGTAGTAAGTGTAGGGTACTGATACTAGACTGTGATAGTGGTATCTAAGTAACACTTTATTCAATGCCAATTGTCTTTTTTTTATATATATTGGAAATGCTGAGTTAAAGGCCATACACTGTTTTGAATAAAACCATCCCCCTGTAGCTCTGTAAAAGAAAATCCTCTTTAACATAAAACAAAATGACACGACACATTTACTCTTACAGTACTAACCAGAGTTTTATTTTCGGCTCAGTGACGGGGCAGAGATAAACTACTTGGCTATCAAACCTTGGTGTTGAATGCCACGGAGATCACATTTCACAACCCCAGACAGGTCTGTCAACGCACGTACAGTACGTGACAGCACGTGACACCAAACCATTGCGCAGAAGTGGATTTTTTTTATTCACATTCTAACTTTGACATTTTATGTAATTCATGTGAAGCGCACTAGGACTTTCATGTGTTTCTATAGACACACACACACACACACACACACACACACACACACACACACACTCTAGCGGTCAATAGTTTTAGATTGCCCCCCTTTTTCCAGGTTTTAATAGAAATGTATGTCCAGTGCATAACCTGAAATGGTACAAAGGTAAGTGGTAAACTGCTAGAGCTAGAGAAATAAAGGTTTAGAAAACTAAAAAATGTAAATTCCAGAGCCCTTTTTCGGGGAACAAGTAAAGGTTGAACAACTTACATCTGTTCTGCAGCAATGAAAGGAAACAAAGCCTTGGAAAAATTGATGCAAACAATTCCTACAGGTTTTGCGACTTTTGTTGATCACTTACAAACCCTCCGTCTGTATAAAAGCGTTGGAACAGACTGTTATTATTTGGACAATCCTGCACTTCACGAAGTAGTATGACTATCATAATGGGGAGGAAATGGCAATTAACAAAGAAAGACAGACAGACAGACTGTTTTAACCCTTAAAAGTGTACAATGTCTGTAGAGAAATTGCGAAGAAAGCCAAGGTGTCAGTGAGTAGTTTCCTCCATCATCAGAATGTGTTCGGAACCTGGAGGAAACTCTGACAGGAAGAGGTCTGGCAGACCCAAAGCCGTCAGAAGACAAGTTTCGGAGAGTCGACACCTTGCGTGACAGACAGCTCACAGGACAACAGCTTAACACAGGTCCCAGTAAGCGAGTCTCCGTCTGAACTATGAAGAGAAGACTTGGAGCTGCAGGTCTGACAGGTCGAGGGCCATAAGAAAGCCATTGTTAGTTGGCAGAATAAGAAAAAGAAGCTTGCCTGGGCCACGAAGCGCCACCAGTGCATTACTGAAGACTGGGGGGTCTTATTGACAGAGAATCAAATTGTGAAACCTAAGGTTCATCACGCAGAGTTGTTGTGTGTCGTCAAGTAGGCGAAAGGATGGTTCCTCAGTGTGTGAGACACCAACTGCCAAACATGGAGGAGGAAGTGTGAACGTCCGGGGCTCTTTTGCTTGATCCAGAGTCGGCAGCTTGCACAAAGCGACCGGCGCACTGAACCAAAAGGGCATTTTGCAGCAGCATGCAGTACCCTCTGGTCTACACCTAGTTGGTCAGAGATTCATCCTACAGCAAGATGATGACCAAAAACATTCCTCCAGGCTTTGTCACAACTACCCAGGAAGAAAAGAACAAGACACTGGCTTCAAATCATGGGATGTCCAGCACAGCCTCCAGACTTAAACCCCATCGAGCTGGTTCGGGATGAACTGGACAGAATGGTGAAAGTAAAGCAACCTACAAGTGCAACACATTTGTGGGAATTTGTGCAACAGTGTTGGGAAGAACTCCGATTTCCATTGTCGAAAGAATGCTACAAGTGTGTTTGGCTGTCATATCTGCAAAAGGTCGCTACATTTAGTCGAAAATTATATAAGATTTTGTTAAACGAAACGATTCCTTTTTTTTTTTTTTTTTTTTTAATCTCATTGTTTATTTGTTCTATGCTTTAATTTCAGAGTACACCGAGACATTAAACTGCGTAAATTTCAGTACAAACTGCAAAAATAGATGTGTTCTAAAGCTTTTGACTTGTAGTGTGTATTTGTTTGCCTTGCCTTGCTGAATTCAAACTACATCCCAGTGCTGTGTAGTTGCTCTCAAACAAGCGAAGTAGCCCTCAGTCTTTTCATGAAGATACTGGGGAGGTTGGAGCTTTCTCTCTGTAGTGTCTTTGTGTCTATAGTAAAAAAACAGCCCAGGACCTGCTCTTGATCTGCGAACCTCCTCTTCAACACGCTCGCTCTGTCTGCAGGAACCTGCGTCGCTTCCGGCGCTGGCAGGTGCGGCAGGTGGAGGCCATGCGCTGCCGGAGGGAGTGGCATCGGCAGCTCGGCGTGGAAAACGCTGGAAGCCTTGACTGTCGTTTCAAACTCAACACCCACAAAATGGTGTTTGTCATGAACTCTGAGGACTACATGTACCGCAGAGGAGCCCTCGTCAAGGCCAGGAAGGTGCGTTGTAGACCGACTTTATTCTTATGTTTCCTATTTAGTGCTGGATTCAGTGATGTACAGTGTGTTGTGGAGCCTTCTCTAAACTATCATAAGTACAAGATTATTAAAATGGCGCTGTCTAATGAGGAAACAACATACAATGTACTCAAAGTTGTTTGATAATGCAATGGTCATGACATGCAGTAGGTTGGTATATAATAATCATTTACAATATAAATAATTGATAAGCACCTTTTCATGAAACCCAAGGACACAAAAAAGAAGGGAGTAAAAAGGAAGGGCAAAAAGCTATCGGTAGAAAACAAAAGCCAGGATCCCAGGAATGAATTGAGTGCAAAGACCTGGCTAAAGAGTTTCATAAGCCCATTTTTTGAAATGTCAAAGGACCCAAATAATGATGCATTAAAATGAAAGAATTTGAATATCGAGGCTCCACGGATGCTAGACTTTACTCACCTGCAAAATCAACTTGGCATTTGTCCTGCGATTGTGATAATAGTGTAAAAGTCCACTTTAGTTTTCACAGCTCACGGGAGTGACTTGTATCATGTGCAGACATTAAATTATGCTGATATGTATTGCGCTTTTTTTGTAAATCGCGGTGCCAATAAAAGATTGCAGCCCTATGATAAGATGTCCTTTCCCATAATACAGTTATTCGTTCTGGGTCAGTTTTCCACGCAGGGGGGTGTCCTCAGCACTCCCTACTTTTAAGTTTTCTGCCCGCTGGCCATCATTCGGCCAATCCACTCCAGACGTATATTTCAGCAGATAAGCCTTTAAAAGCCTCTCCTCTCTCTCTCTGCCTCAGTCCCAGCACAGAGTGGCAGTCAGCCAGCACGAACGCTTCGACAAGTGGCACCAGGGATGGCTGTCCGACCACGTGACAGCATCGGCCGAGCGCTCGGTCCAACACTGGCTAATGGGTGAGGAGGAGGAGGACATGATCCCCTGCAAGACCACCCGCCTGTCTACGGAGGTGAAGGGGCAGGCGGTCAACAGATACCAAGTCCATTACAGTGGTAGCAAACCCCCCGCCTCGCCCTGAGAGACTGGAGGGAAAAGATGGGACGTATATACACAAACACACACACACACACACACACACCGAGAACATGCATGGACATCCCAGCATACATTGTTACACTACAAACAAACAGATACAGGTGAAAGCTGCGATCTCCACCTTCTCTACCTCCGCAACACGGTCCACTCATTCACTCGTTCACCACCCCCGTGGATGGAGAAAATGTTATTTTCTAAGAATCGTGGCAGAGTCTCCGAAGCAAACAGGCCCCGCCTGACCTGCGAGCTCTGCAGCTCACATTTGGTGAGTTAGTGAATGAGTGCACAGTGTGGGAGGGGGGGGTGAAAGGGAGATTGGGAGCGAGCGGCACAGAGATTCTGAGCACGAGGGAGTGTGGACTTTTCGGGAGTTACGCCCTGCTCTCTGCCCAGCGCACGGAAGCTCTCCATCACCCTCAGCATCGTGGTCTCACCTTCACCTTCACCTTCTCTGGTGGCAATCAGAAGCGCAGGCTGTCCGGACTGACGGACACTCAGACAGAGATTATAAAACCATGGAGTGTGTTTTTGGAAATGTGAATGTCTTTTTTTTTTTTTTTTGTTTGTTTGTTTTTTTTTTTTGTTTTTTTATTGTTTTTATTATTTTTCTTTTAAAGTCCATTGTAGTTTTTAGCTTTAAAAACCAGAGAGCCTTCTGCTTGTTGGTTGGTTTATGTGTGTTTATACAGAGAGATATGGTTAATATGTGTGTGTGTGTGTATGTATGTGTCCAGCTCTTTTTCATTTGGTCTGTTTGTATGCACAGTACAGACTCTTCCACTCCAGTAACTGCATTATTACTGTATGTGCATAGATACAACAGTGATTCTGTATTTTATAAATGCATTTACATGAGTATGTTAATTGATGCATCTAAAGATCACATGGTTCTCACAGTGTTTGCTGTCATCCAGATCTTGATGTTTCCCTTTTTTATTTGTAATTTTTGGTCATTTTTTTTTTTCTTTCTTTGTTTTTAGTTTTTTTTCTTTTTCTTTTTTTGTGTTGTAGCTAATCTTAACAAGTTATCTCTAGGGTGACAAGGAGTCCTTAAAAATAATTGGTTAAATGTTATCAAGCATCCAAATTATGTATCATATTCATGATTTCATCAAACATTTACTTTGCATAGTCTTTTTTGCATACTGACATTGGAAATAAAAGTAATATCAGTGTTAAAAAAAAGAATGTATAACATTTATCCTGTATCAGTTATCCTGAAATAAACAACCTAGTTGTGACCTTCTTAAATGTAGTCAGGCTTTTAATTTGTTCTACAACAGTCATCAACCAACGCTCCCCAACCTTTTTTGGTAGGTTCTTAGGTCTCACGACCACAGCGATTGTGTTGCAATTTTATTTTTATTTTTTGTATTATTTTGGAGGCTTCGCCACTTATTTTGTGTGTCACAACTTATGTTTCAAGCCTATAAGCTTACTGTACTTTCAGAACTGTCATTACTGGTTAAGGTGTGGATATTCCACATTGCGCAACTGTTTTATATGAATTTGAGTATCACATCAGTTACTTTAATTAGCTACAGATCAATCCTGTGATGATATGCAGTATTTCAAAACGATTTAACCACATTATTTCTTTTTAAATTTAAATTAAATTTACATTTATTAAAATATTTCTATATAATTTATAATTTATATAATATTTTTATATAAAACTAAAATAATAATCTCTGTCTTAAAAATGCCTTGAGAATGTCTGCCTTAAGCTGTTAAATTGATTGTTTCTCAGCAGCTATGGCACCCTGAATAAACACACCAAAGAGGAAGTAATATGAATAACTAGAAAAACAAATGTTAACTGAACTCCCTTTCTCCTTCTTCATGGTGTGCTGTTAATGGAGTGCTGCTTCATCCTTCTCCCTTAGAAACACCACTACTCGAGGCAACTATTGTATAAAAAAAAAAAAAAGCACCAATTCCAGTATCTTTAACCTTCTAATAGTTATCAATCTTCTTACTTGCATCTCATCTTATTGACTTTATACCTACACGAGACCTTGAGCATGACTTATTGTGGGATACCTTTTGGGCTGTGTGTCGAGTCAAATCCAATCACTTTGTATATTTTAGCATCAACACAGACATCAAAATGAAATGATGCAAAACAGAGAATATACCTTGTGACAAATGCACATTAATTCATATAAATGTCCTCGGCTGTAAGGAAATATGGGGCGGAGTCTCTTTTTAATTGGGGGAGGGGGCGGGACCAGGAAAGGTATAAAAAGACAGATGAAAAAATATGGCTGCCCTAGAAATGTTTGGCATGGACTGAATGGAGCTTTCTGAGGTCAGTTTAGAGAAGTTAAACATTAAACTGCAGCTGAATAAGCTCCTACCCTATCGCAGAAAAAACACATACGGAATTTGTCACAGAATACAGAGCTATATTACATTTTTTACCAAATGGATTTATTTTTGGAGTTTCAGCCAAATCGATGGTTAATCATGAGTTTTATACATATTTATTTGTAATTATATATGTATATATACAACAATTTTATATATATATATATATATATATATATATATATATATATATAATTACAAATAAATATATATAATTACAAATAAATATGGATACAACTCAACACGATTAACCATCAATTTGGCTGAAACTCCACAATTTAATATACAGTATATACAGTGGGGCAAAAAAGTATTTAGTCAGCCACCAATTGTGCAAGTTCTCCCACTTAAATAGATGAGAGAGGCCTGTAATTTTCTTCATAGGTACACTGCGACTATGAGAGACAAAATGGGGGGAAAGAATCCAGGAAATCACATTGTAGGATTTTTAATGAATTAATTGGTAAATTCCTCGGTAAAATAAGTATTTGGTCACCTACAAACAAGCAAGATTTCTGGCTTTCACAGACCTGTAACTTTTTCTTTAAGAGGCTCCTCTGTCCTCCACTCCGTACCTGTATTAATGGCACCTGTTTGAACTTGTCAGTATAAAAGACACCTGTCCACAACCTCAAACAGTCACACTCCAAACTCCACTATGGCCAAGACCAAAGAGCCGTCAAAGGACACCAGAAACAAAATTGTAGACCTGCACCAGGCTGGGAAGACTGAATCTGCAATAGGTAAGCAGCTTGTTGTGAAGAAATCAACTGTGGGAGCAATTATTAGAAAATTGAAGACATACAAGACCACTGATAATCTCCCTCGATCTGGGGCTCCACGCAAGATCTCACCCCCTGGGGTCAAAATGATCACAAGAACGGTGAGCAAACATCCCAGAACCACACGGGGGGACCTAGTGAATGACCTGCAGAGAGCTGGGACCAAAGTAACAAAGGCTACCATCAGTAACACACTACGCCGCCAGGGACTCAAATCCTGCAGTGCCAGACGTGTCCCCCTGCTTAAGCCAGTACATGTCCAGGCCCGTCTGAAGTTTGCTAGAGAGCATTTGGATGATCCAGAAGAGGATTGGGAGAATGTCATATGGTCAGATGAAACCAAAATAGAACTTTCTGGTAAAAACTCAACTTGTCGTGTTTGGAGGAGAAAGAAAGCTGAGTTGCATCCAAAGACCACCATATCTACTGTGAAGCATGGGGGTGGAAACATCATGCTTTGGGGCTGTTTTTCTGCAAAGGGACCAGGACGACTGATCCGTGTAAAGGAAAGAATGAATGGAGCCATGTATCGTGAGATTTTGAGTGAAAACCTCCTTCCATCAGCAAGGGCATTGAAGATGAAATGTGGCTGGGTCTTTCAGCATGACAATGATCCCAAACACACCGCCCGGGCAACGAAGGAGTGGCTTCGTAAGAAGCATTTCAAGGTCCTGGAGTGGCCTAGCCAGTCTCCAGATCTCAACCCCATCTTTGGAGGGAGTTGAAAGTCCGTGTTGCCCAGCGACAGCCCCAAAACATCACTGCTCTAGAGGAGATCTGCATGGAGGAATGGGCCAAAATACCAGCAACAGTGTGTGAAAACCTTGTGAAGACTTAAAGAAAACGTTTGACCTCTGTCATTGCAAACAAAGGGTATATAACAAAGTATTGAGATTAACTTTTGTTATTGACCAAATACTTATTTTCCACCATAATTTGCAAATAAATTCTTTAAAAATCAGACAATGTGATTTTCTGGATTTTTTTTTCTCATTTGGCTCTCATAGTTGAGGTATACCTATGATGAAAATAACAGGCCTCTCTCATCTTTTTAAGTGGGAGAACATGCACAATTGGTGGGTGACTAAATACTTTTTTGCCCCACTGTATACTGTATAATAAGAAATATAAAATAATATAAATAAATTAACTTGATGAGCACAATATGGCACAAGTATAACCAAAAACATCCAAATATGAAACACATTAGAAAATGTGTCAAAAATCGTTGTGTGGATGATCAAGCTATTCTTACTGTTATAAATAGCACATGTTGCTGTCCATAGAAACTGATATATAAAAAAAAAATACCCCTTACTGAATATACATAAGTACTTTGTTTTAAAATTATTTTTATTTTACCTTTATTTTACCAGGTTTGTCCCATTGAGATAAGGGATTTATTTTACAAGGGAGACTTGGACAAGAATAGCACAATAACACAGAGTTTTTGAGTTTTTTTTAACACAATTTTTTTTAAATGAAAACACATAGATCTGAGTAACATTAAAATGATCAGATAAAACATTTACACACAGACAACCTTTGTTCTATTAAGATATGTCTGTAGATTGCTCCATGCAGTAGGTGCAGAAAACCTTATTGCTTTCTTTCTTTCTTTCTCAGTTCAGTTTCGGCTTTGGGAACAGCAATTCACAGAATGTCCTGAGAACGGAGATTGTAATTTCCATATTTCAAATTTAAAAGCGACAATAAGTAAGTCGGAATTTTGCCCAAAATGGTTTGGTAAATAAAAACCGACCACTGACTCAGGCAGCCTGCACATAAAGCAGGTAAATTCTCTTTTGAGTATTATACATAGTATATATAATACATAATTTAATTACATAACATAACCCTACATAACCCTTTAATTCTAAATTTGTGCAGGGGGGCGTGTTTGTTTACAATATCAATGAAGCTTTCATGGAAGTAATTACAGGCAAGTTCAACGTCATCAAAATAGGCAATTCCTGCTCAGTTAAAAAGATATAGATCATGCAAGAAAGCCTACTCAACCATCTTCATGTTGTGTTTTTCAACA
Source organism: Zeus faber (assembly GCF_960531495.2). Taxonomy (NCBI): domain Eukaryota; kingdom Metazoa; phylum Chordata; class Actinopteri; order Zeiformes; family Zeidae; genus Zeus; species Zeus faber. Next base: position 44,219,101 of record NC_137193.1, read on the forward strand.
CAATGTAGCTTACTTTTAGTGATCCTACGTTTTGCTCGCTATCACACAACGATCATTCACATAATTTGGGAAATAACCCGATGCAATGAATTTAAAGTGAGAGTGAATTATCAAGGGTCGATGGGGGCCTGTAACATCCTACCAACATAATATGGTGATTCCTAGATAATTTTACATCAAGAACTAACAACTCCAGCTCTTTACTGAATGACTCAGTAAGCACAAATTTAACGCCAAAATTGTGCTTCATATAAATAGCAGCTCCACCGCCTTTTCTTTGACGGTCAGTACGATAAACATTGTAGCCATTAATGCAATGTGGCCGCCTGCACGAGCACCTCGTGTCAATTTAGTTTTTTAGTATTTTTTAGAGCTTATTGTGCATAATCAAAGGGTGTCATGACATTTCACTGTATGTGACAAATTATCTCTTGAACTTGAAGTATCCTTGTGTGCCGATTTTGTGAGCCAGGTTTCAGATAAGACAACAATATCAGCATTTGTTGATTTCATCCAGATCTTTATCATGTCCAATTTAGAGAGTAAACTCCTTACATTGATATGAATAATCCAAAGACCCGATTTAGACTTAAATCTGTAGGTGTGAAGCATTGTGCCAGGGTATCAGGGCCTAGATTAGTCCAACATTCCCTGAGAGCAATAGCAATAATATAACTAAGAGTTGGCGCAACAGCCTTTTACGTCAGTCAACAGACTGGAGGAGAATGGGTTAACAGTAGGGGAGGTTGCAGGTTTAGAAATATGTTCTCTCAAAACAAGTCAGTAGGAATGAAGGGACTCCTCAGCTATAAGCAACCATTAGGATATGTCCGCAGTCACCATAACCCTCAGCTGAGATGAATTGCAAAAGTAATTCTGCAACAGTCACTGTGGGGGAAAGTGAAATTGTCATAGTTAGCTGTGCACCCTCCCCAACACATTACATCATGAGACAGTGACGCAGGAGGAGGAGGGTTGCCAGACCCATGGGGGCTCCCAAAAGCACTGCACAAGGATACAAAACACAATATAATGATCAGCGACATTGTAGGAGGAGATCCACCTTCAATCCACCCGTGAAGAGAGGCCCAGCAGGCCCAAAGTGATATCACACAGAGCAGGAGGCATCAATGGTGCCATGCCATTGTTCCGACGGCCCATTATTACGAAACCCCAATACTCCAAAAAATATCCCATTGGACATGGACGACACCCTAATCCTAACCATCTCTAAGCTTATACCTAAACTTATCATCTCTAACCTTATACCACAACTCAACCATCTCTAACTTTAAACCTAATCTTAACCACCTTTAACCTTATACCTTAACTTAACCATCCCTAACTTTATACCTAAACTTAACCATCTCTAACCTTATACCTAAACCTAACCATCTCGAAGCTTATACCTAAATTTAACCATCTCGAAGCATATACCTAAACTTCACCATCTCTAACCTTATACCAAAACTGTACCATCTCTAACTTTAAACCTAAACTTAACCATCTTTAACCTTATACCTAAACTTAACCATCTTTAACTTTATACCTAAACTTAACCATCTCTAACTTTAAACCTAAACTTAACCATCTTTAACCTTATACCTAAACTTAACCATCTTTAACTTTATACCTAAACTTAACCATCTCCAAGCTTATACCTAAACTTAACCATCTCGAAGCATATACCTAAACTTAACCATCTTTAACCTTATACCTAAACTTAACCATCCCTAACCTTATACCTAAACTTAACCATCTCGAAGCATATACCTAAACTTAACCATCTCGAAGCTTATACCTAAACTTAACCATCTCGAAGCTTATACCTAAATGTAACCATCTCTAATCTTATACCAGAACTCAACCATCTCTAACTTTAAACCTAAACTTAACCACCTCTAACCTTATACCTAAACTTCACCATCTCTAAGCTTCTACCTAAACTTAACCATCTCTAACCTTACTCCTAAACTTAACCATCTCTAACTTTATTCCTAAACCTAACCATCTCGAAGCTTATACCTAAACTAATCCATCTGTAACCTTATACCTAGGTGGCACGGTGGTGCAGTCCATTGCACTGCTGCCTCACAGCAAGAAGGTCCTGGGTTCGATTGCCGCCTGGGGCGCTGTTGGCACCGTGCTCCGGTGGGTTATCTCCCAAATAGGAGCTTTTCTGTGTGAGGTTTGCATGTTCTCCCCGTGCTTGCATGGGGTTTCCTCCACCTCACGTCAGTAAGGATCCCCACCAAAAAACATGCACACATCATTGTCTGACCAGCGATGGTCGCTCATCACCAGGTCCCCAGGCGCGTCAACCAATGCTGCCCACTGCTCCTGGCTTTGCCCCCGGAGCAAGGACAAGCCAGGATGGGTTAAATGCAGAGGCCTCATTTCACCGGCCACCATCCAAAAGCATGTGTATGTGCCTGCATGTGTTGTAGTGTGGTGTGCTGTGTGACAAATAAAGATTCTTCTTCTAAACTTAACCATCTCTAAGCTTATACCTAAACTCTATCATCTCTTACTTTAAACCTAAATTTAACAATCTCGAAGCTTATACCTAAATTTAACCATCTCTAACCTTATACCTAAACTTAACCATCTCTAAGCTTATACCTATACATAACCATCTCCAACCTTATACCAAAACTCAACCATCTCTTAATTTAAACCTAAACGTAGCCACCTCTAACCTTATACCTGAACTTAACCATCCCTAACCTTATCCCTAAACTTAACCATCTCTAACCTTATACCTAAACTTAACCATCTCTAACCTTATACCAAAACTCTGCCATCTCTTACTTTAAACCTAAACTTAACCATCTTTGACTTTAAACCTAAACTTAACCCTCTCAAACCTTATACCTAAACTTAACCATCTTGAAGCTTATACCTAAACTTAACCATCTCTAACGCAACATTTTCCCGGGTTGGGGCTTTGACACCACACAGAGCAGGGGATCCAAGGTCAATCCACCCGGGAAGAGAGGCCCACAGCAGGCCAAAGCCAGCCGGCACCAATCCGCCGACGTCCAGCACCGCAGGGGACCCGCCGGTAGACAGGCCCGACAACCCCAGAAAAGCCGGCATCAACCCCCGAGTATCTATGCAGAGCAGGAGACCCACCGCGAATCCACCCAGGAAGAGTCAGCAAACGAGGCCAAAAGGTAAGCTCTGGTAAAATCCAATTTCCACTTGAAACACAAATGGGCGATCACAAGCGATACAGCAGTCGGTTCAACCGCTTTATCACACACAGACTGTAACACTTGCTCACAAACAGATAGACGCGCTGCCGTCTTGGGACATGATTACTTATTCTGTGTTACTTTCTACCACTGGAAATAATTTAACATGAGACGTTTGGAGGTATAATTAGAGAAAGGGTGAATAATTAACTTCACGGAAAGATTAACTAAAATTTCCCAGTAGATTTGTTTGAAGGGTGACAGAAATAAAAAAAATAAAAAAATAAATAAAAAAAAGAAGAGTTCAGAGACAGGTGGAGAGTTTTAAAAATAAGCGTGGTTTATAAAACCCAGATATGACAGGATCACCAAAGTGTATACAGAAATACAAAGAGCATCAGGAAAACCATTGTAGTAGCTACAGTGTTATACACGCAACATTTACAAACTACTCTGAAAAGGGGACTTGAGAGAGATCGGCTCGGATTTTAAGACATTTCCGTTTTCTTTAGTCTTACGATGTCGGAATTCACATTTAACCACCACATATCGTATTTAACTCTATTATCTTTTTAAAAATGTTTTATTCTCCTATCTTATCAAAGTAGTATATCCATTTATCAAACTACATGTACTATCACGTTCAGCTAGATTAGAGAGAGGCTACAACATCAAGGAGAGAGAGGGAGAGGGAGAGAGAGAGAGAGAGAGAGAGAGAGCGAATGAAGGGAGGAGATGGAGATAATAGTGAGCACATTTACATCATGGGGGTTCAGCAAGCACTAAAAACAGTAGTCATGGAAGTTTCACCTTTTCCTTTTTTTTTTACCCATGAATAAAATGTGATGTCAGGGCTTGCGTTATCATCATCATCATCATCATCTTAATCACAAACTGTACAAACTAACCCTTATTATTGTCGCCGGGTCACATACTGTATTTCTGTGAAAGTGCCTTCAAACAGTGGACACCGTTCACGTATATATGACTTTTTTTCACAGTTAAGTTCGCTGCTTGTCAAGAATGCTTCCAGTGATTTTTATTTATGGATTCTCGTGGATCCCAGGTCTGTTTGGGGTGTCGGCCTAATATGCTCTCGTCAGCCGCAGCTCACACACATCTGGGATCCGACATCTGGGTGGACTTCTTTTGAACAGTATCTTGGTACGGTGTTTGTTCTCTCTGCACCGGGGTCCGTTCCTGTGTCCTACTACTCAAAACGTTTAACGGTGAAAATAGAGGGGAGTTGCATTTCCCTACTTCCTTCAAAATAAAATGTTTTTTTTTGTTATTGTTTTTTTTTTAAAGAGAATTCAGGACACAGGAATTCTTCCCCCTCTTGCCTTCAACTGCTGGACGCAAACCCCAGGGATGAGGGTGTAGAGGGTAAAAGATGGGATCACCAACAAGATACAATCAATTACAATCCAGAATCAATGTTGTTTTTTTTTTCCCACGTCTTCTATTTTTTTTTTCTACAAACACACATTTGACAGCTTTTACACCTGGAAAAAAAAGAGTGCAGGGTTGTGAACAATCAATCAAAACTAGCTACTCCTCGCCGCCCAAAATACTGCTTGTTTTTTTTTTTTTTTTTGTTTGTTTTATGTTTTTTCCAAGAAGCAAAAACAATTCAAAATGTACGAAAGCAATCACTGTCACAACGGCCACAATGATTGTAAATATACACGTAATGGGGAAATAAATTAACATCTATGTACAAGGTAAAACTAAAGCAGCATGCAGGCAAGACGACATACGCAAAGTCTTACTACAAAACAATTTGCTGCAAGGTTTGTGCTGTCTGACACAAGACAGTGTTACAGAGGCAAGATGGGTTGTGTGTGTGTGTGTGTTTCTTGGTGCGTGCAGTCATAAAACAGTGTGCGTGCGTGTGTGTGTGTGCGTGTGTGTGTGTGTGCAATACGTTATGCCCTTGTAGAGTAGTGTATGCACTTGAACAGCACATGACATGTATGGACGTCTAAACCGGGATAGAGAAACTATCCTCCTCCAAATGCAAACCTTGGCAGGCACGACACATTCTCTACATTCTAGTTTTCTAATTATTAATGCTGCCACTACGGCACACAGACAGCTGAAGTGCTACGCCTCCTCTCGGGAGGTCGTTCCTCTGGTCGAAACATAAAAAAAAAAACATTAAAAAAAGGAACAAGTAGTTTGGCCACATTGTGAAAACAGAAGCAGAAGAAATAAATGTTGCTGCCAATTTATAATAAACCCATTTGTCTTGTAACTCAGGGCTTTGTGGTGTGAATGCACGGTGTTAAAAAGGTGCAGCCACGGGGAGGGAGGGAGAGAGAGGAGGTGGTGCAGACAGGAAGTGAAAGCAGACGGTGAAACACGTCAGTGAGTCAGTTTACTCTTGTGTACCCTTCCTCCGGAGGCCAGGAGGCGCCTCCCGCTCCCGGAGTTACAGCCGATAGATTGTTGCTCGCAACGAAAGGTTCAGTCCGAGAGCGAACCAAATCTGTGCTGAAGGAGTTCGGAGGAGAATCAGAAAGGAGGTAACGGGTGAGATGGACGCCAGACGTTAAAACACTTCAAAACATTTTTTTTTTTTTTTTGAAAGTGCTTTCTAACATTAGGCAAGTGTGTGACGGCAAGTGTCTGGGGTTTCGGTGAAGTGCATCACTAGAAACCTGGATTGAGCTAAGAACTAACTTCCTAACTTCCACCCAGCCCCTCAGGCGGTACTTTCGAATTGTTGCCTCTGTGAAGATTGAAAGATTTACGAGTAATACTTCTCAGGTCATGTCGATTTCTCGTAATACACGGATATCTACGGGTTAAGACTGAAGTAGGGCAGAGCAGACATTCATGAAGAAACAGCTTTGGTAATTAATTCATAGCATCACAATGCACATCAAGATATGATTAGGGCATTTTGATATGAAGTGATTTGGACAAATTTATGTTTTGACATTTTTCTATGTTGGCTGTTCATGCCCTGTTTGGAGGGTCTGATATGTGGACACCATGGTGTTATAGGGGAAGCTTTGTCCTCATGTCTACATCAGGGTTTGAAATATTAGTTTCCGTAAAATATGGCACAAGTCTCACCAAAAACATTAAAAACATTAGAAAATGCATCAAAAATTGATTTGTGGATGATCAAGCTATTCTGTATCTTATAAATAACACATGCTGCTGTCCATACCAACTAGGATATCAGACAAATAACGCACATCAAAAAATAGAACAACTTTTACAGATTAAAAATATGGTTGAACCAAAAACATGAATTTTATACAGTCTCAATGGGTTTTTTTTTTTTTTTCGTTGTTAAATGTTTTACTTTTGTGGTAAATGCACCTTTCCTGCAAGTGCATCCAGTTTTATTGTCTTACATGGACTGTAATACAACTCAATAAACAAAACCCAAAAACCCATCAGCCAACCGAAAACCGTGGAGTATAAAAAACAGACCAACGAGTTGAAACCCAGTTGATTTCTCAGACGCTGTGAGGAGGAGGAGGCGAGTCCTTCCTCCGGCTGTTTTTTTTAAAGTTGAACATCAGTCTTCTGGCTTGATGTATCCCTGTTGATCCTGTTGACTTAGTAAAAACATGTAAACAGTCGTCTAGAGCCTATACCTAAGCAGCTTTTTGAAAAAAGAACCCCAAAAATGTTTTTTAAATGTAAAAAATATATAGAAACAAATCAAAGTAAACAACTGAAAAACTAAAAAGTCTGTTTTTTTTTTGTTTGTTTTTTTTTAAACAACAGAAAAAGACTGAAAGTCCTGGGGCAGTGTGGTCTCCTCCTCCAGCGTCCGTCTGCATGGCTGCCTGTTGGCTCCGTCGGAGTATTCAACTGTGCTTGTGCTTCCGTGGGTTGTCTCTGTGTTGTTTTTCTGTTTCTGCGGTGTGTGCATGTGTGTGTGTGTGGGTAGCTGTGGGTGTAGGTGTGTGTTTGTATGTCATTGTCCTTTTGAATGTGTGTGTGTTGGTAATTTTCCTTTTGAGTGTGTGTGTGTGTGTGTGTGTGTGTGTGTGTGCGTGTGCGTGTGAGTGTGTGTGCACGTGCGCGCGCATCTGCATATGCTGCTATTCGGGATTCAGCTGAAGGCCTCGTCGTCCGTATCTTCGATCAGTACCTTCGTGTCCTTCTTGGATCTACGAAGGAAGATGAAAACAAAAACAATGCTTCCTGCACAAACATCTCTCACTCTGTAATGTCCCGAGTAAATAAAGAAATATAAGGGGCCTGTTTTGATTCTGAAACACATTTACATCTGCTTTGATTGCATCAGCAGTATTGAAATGGGATTCCTACAAGATAGTTCCACCAGGTAGAGCTGTGTTGAGTCCAAGTTTGGGTTGTCACCCAGACTTTGCGACCAGAGTCGCAGGTTTTAATTGGCTTGCCAAACACAATTTCAGAATTTCTTCTTTAGTCATTTATTTGTTACAGAAACATTATATTTCTATCCACAGTAAAGCTTCACTGCCACAGGCTGATGTCGGTGTTTCCACCAATGAAACCAATATATTGTTAAAAGGTATGCTTCAATATTCACATGCTGTGAATATTGAAAATATGGTGAAAATATATAATTAGTTTTATTTGTGATAAGAAAATAAAAAATAAGAGCCTATAATTCCCCGCCTGAATGAAATTGAATATTGGGCCTCCTTTATCAACGTATTTTGTATGTAAAATGTTTGTATGTAAACATTTTGTACGTAAAATACTGTTTCTTTACATTGCTCACATTCCTTATAATTTCTCAGATCTTAGAAATGGATAGTTGATCTATTCAAGCTACATTATCGGTGTTTAATGCAGAAATGGCTGTGAATTAATTTCAGAAATATTCATACACCCACAAATTCACTCTGCTCACGGTTTATAGATAAAGCCCATTGTTAAGTGGGCGGTGATGGCCATTTTTCGAAAGTGTGAAAAGCAATGTTGTGCACACTGTGTAAATGTACTATTTTCTTCTTCAAGGAAGCTGTTTAAACTGCTTTATGCCTGAGCGTATATGTAATCTTTATCAGTGTTGCGCAAATAAAACTAAAAACGTTTCCTACGGTAACTGACTTGGCTGGGTACAGCTGGGTGCTTACTGGGATGTGGACAGCAGGGGGCGTCGGAGGGACAGGCTGTAGGATCTCTTCCAGGTCTTCTTGCCCGAGCGGTTCCGGACCCCTTCCTCCTGGTCCATCATCTGCTCCAGCAGCGTCTGGTCGTCAGCGTTGAGCGGCGCCACCGAGATGTCTCGCACGGCACGGAACTCACCACAGTTGTTGAGGTGTTCGTTCTCCAGACGGAAGAAGTTCCACACGAACCGCCTGCAGAGAGGGGTGGGTGGGGGTGGGGGTAAGGAATGCATCCTTTTATGTCTGAATTAAGGTCCCGAGTGGTGACCGAAGCTATTGTTTAAGAGTTTTTGTTTCCTTTCTCTTTCGTCGGGGAGTAGAGAAGTAACCCAAGGTGAGAAGAGCTGACCCTGTGTAAAATGCAGAATGGGAGTGAAGAAATTAAGTGAATGTCATACGCTTTTGTCATCCGACCCACCTGAAGACCTCCAGCGGAGCCAGCACAGTGGCGACGATATCAGCCATAGAATGGACTTTTGTTATGGTGGTCAGAGAGAGCTGGATGGTCCAGGCAAAGCGCAGGATCACATCCTCGATGATGGCACAGTAGTAGTACGCCTGGAAGAAGACATACATTGGAATAAGTGGGTGAGTGGGTGATTATGGTGCCCTATGTGTGTGTGTGTGTGTGTGTGTGTATATATATATATATATATATGTAGTGTTTATGTAAATGTGTGTGTATATGTATGTTATACGTATATGTGTGTGTGTGTGTATGTATATATATATATATATATATATATGCGTGCGTGTGTGTGTGTGTGTGTGTGTATGTATGTGTATATACAGTATATGTGTGTGTACTTATCGTATTGGTATACGGATGTGTGATTGTTTTCCTTTTGTTTTGATCATGTGCTTTTCTGCCTATACGTATGTGCGTGTCCATATATCAGCGTCCATCCATCCATGTGTGTCTATCTGTGTGTATTACACACAGTACTTTACGTGTAGTTCTACCTTGTGCGGGTAAACAATCTCTTCTCTGAGAAACGTGTTCTCTCCAGCTCCACGGTCAAATAAGCCCCAGTCCATGCGCAGGTCCCAGATCAGTGTGTAGAGAGAACTGATGGCCGAGAACACGATCAGCAGGTAGAAGAACATGTCTGCATCCGCGTGTTTCTGGTCTGGAACACACAAACACAAGCACAAGATGACGTTGAAATCCATTAAAAATCAATTTGTTTTTATTATTTTATTTCAAGCAATTTCTCAATGAGGATGCCATATTTAAAAAAAAATAAAGTAATAAATGGTTGTTACAGTGGTTGAACAGTATGGCAGTGATAGTGTATTTCCCTTATTGGCCACCAGAGGGTGATCACTTACAATAAATACTCCTACACTATAAATAGCACAAGTCACACACTATATTTCACAACTTGTATTAAGTTTATGATTCAGCCACAAGAGTCAGTTACATTTTCAAACCTGATCCCTGATTTTTGACTGCAATTTTTAAATTGCTAATATTGGCATATTGGATGCAATAAACCAACCGTAAATCTCATATGTGGTCCTTACTTGGCTCATTATAAGTCAGTGTTTTGAGTCACTGACAAGATTCTTACGATGTCTGCGTTTGTCATTTTGTGTGTGTGTGTGTATGCACAAGTACGTTTGCATGTGTGTACGGGTGCGAACATGTTAAGGTCTGCATTTATGTCGTCCGGCATCTTTGTGTCTGTTTTAAAAGCTGTGTGATCATTCAAGTTAAGAAACAAGGAATCGGTCGTTGCGCTGATATACTGTACAGTGCCGTCGGAAATTCAGCTCAACCACAAATATCTCAGTACAACACTCAGGTTGCCATGTCGACCTTTTCCCTCTTACACACAGGTAGGATGCAGGTAACACATGGCTCACCTGAAGGTCTTCAAATATAATAAAATAACATGGCGGTGAACTTTGGACATTGGGGAGGTTGTTTAGTTAATGTTTTGTTCATGTCTAGCAGCCTCTGTGCTTCTTCCTCAGTCAGCATTAGCAAGCACAAGACCAAAACTTTGTCAAAAATAAACAAACACAAGGATATTTCATTTCAGAAAAACTTCACTCACAAAGGTTCACTTCAGCATTCAGAAAATAAACATATGTCGGCAATTTGCTTTCGCCAGTTTCTCTTTTTCTCTTCTCTTCTCTTTTTCTTCACCAGACGCTGATTTACCGTCTATGGTCTAAAACTGAGTCACACAGGCCCAGACAAGGCCCCCCAGACAGATTAAGAGCCCTGCTCCCATCCATCTTGGTGACTGTGTCTCTTCCTGCAAACGACCGATGCGGCGCCACAGCAGAGCTCGACATTTTTAACAGATAATTATAAGCGTGGATGCTCAGTCATTCCTTGCTGCTCTGGCTCACACCATCTCTCTGCAGAATTAGTCCCTGCGCTCCGTTTTAGGAACTGACTGGGCGGCAGTGAGATTCCCCCCCAGACGTAGGTCGAGGCTTCGTCCCAAACAATAGGTCGGATTCACTCGAGGATAAATGCCAATGCGGTTTTTCAATTTTGCTCGGCGGGAGTGTCCAACCGTATTGAGGTATTTAACCAAGGCTCAGCAGAGATCTTTGTACGAGGCGGCCTGGCCACGAGGGTCATTACATGGTCTGAGTGCGGGGAGACGGCCATTGAATTGAAGTTCAACAGGGGCAAACAGCGGTCTCCAGCCCCTGTCACAAGTGCTTAGTGGTTTGGCTGTCACGGAGACAGGCACACACACACACACACACACACACACACACACACACACACACACACACACACACACACACACACACACACACACACACACACACACACACACACCCCTTTGGTAGGTAGGCAGGTAACAAGATGGACAGGATAGATATAGTATTTAAGGTACAGAACGTTGTTATTTCATGCAACAGTCCCAATTCCTACTGATAAGCACAATGGAAAAACAATCGGTCCTTATTCATCTTATCTTGTGTTATGATATGAGATGTCTGCTCATTGTCTGGTTAATTCTCCCTCAAGAGTAGTCATTTAGATGTTTTGCTTTTCATACTGTGTGCAATCTTAGCTGCAGATCTTTGGTATTGTCCATTGACAAACCAAGGTTAATGGTCATGGAGGGATGGAGCTGATCTGGGTCCATGTGCAAGGGAGTGGGTGTGGCCTCGTCAGGGGTGAATATGAGTTCAGGAGGTCGGAGCAAAAATAGAGAACTGACTAGAGCACGCAAGTCCACCAGCCTGATAGGATCTCTATTTGTGTGTGTGTGGGTGTGTGTGTGTGTATTCGCCCCATAATGAGCAGCCCAGTGTGTAAAATGAAGTTCTTAAAGCTGTCAGCTCTGGGCTCATTTCTATGCTCGCAGTGTCCAGCAGATATGTGTTCAGCCCCAGGCTGGTAATTACAGATCTGCTCTGCTCTCCTCTCCCCTCCTCTCCCATCTTTTCCTCTCCTCTCCTTCTCTTCTACCTTTTCCTCTCCTCCCCTCAATTTTGATCACTTCTTCCCTCCTCTTATGTATCCCCCCTCTCCTCATCTCCTCTAACCTTTCCTCGTCCCGTGTTCTGTCGCTTTGTCTCCCATCATCGTGTAATTTATTGATAGCCCTCTCTGACCGCGCTCAATCCCATTCATAACAATTAGCTTTAAATCCCTCTTATCCACCGTCAGCTGACCAGTCCATCTCCTGTCTGCGCTGACCATCCATCTTCATTGTTCCCCCTGTGCTCTTTTGTGTCTGATTGCTCTCAACATTTCCTGCAGGATTTCTTCACTAGTTCTTTTTGTTCCTTTTTCTCTGTCTTACAAAGACCAGCAGGATATTTTGCATTCTTCTGTTCACCTTTTAGCCTCTTTTTTTCTCATTCTGCGTTGAGGTTGTATCTATGAATGCTGGGTTGGCAAAGTAGTATATACCAGCTACATACACCTCAGGAGGACACAGTAGTCTTTGTCCCAGGTCCTCCAGTGGAAACATGGTCACTCAGCCCTCTCACTTCTACACGTGTGTGCGTTGCTCTCCATTTAACTGTTCACCGTGCTTTGGAGGCCTGTACTATTCCTGTCTAATATGAAATAACCCCACCCCCCTTGCCAGTCCTCAGAGAGCATTCCTTGGGGCTTAAATTAGCAATAGGCCTGTAACTCTCCTGCATAGCAAACAGCAGCCAAGCCACTGTGCACAACCCTGATCTTGTATTGATCCGGAATAAATCAACTGTCTAATTGCCAGAACCCATATCCTAAAGTGTTGGGTGACGAAGGCTAAACCAGGAAGTCCCTCATCATCTGAACACCAGCATGCCTCTAATCACCTGCAGCAGCAGGAGGATTTGTAAAGGCTTTGTTCTTCCCAATAAAATATTCAGATATTTTCTATTTATGGAAATTCAATGTTTTCCCCCGTTTTTATCCTATTTTACAAATTCTATTGCAGTGCATGTGGGCGCATGCACAGACCTGGTGATATACAGTATAGTCCAATACAGCCCGTGCCCTAAAATGATTCAGACTCCCGGATCGACACTCTCACTACAATGTCTAATCAGTTATTTAAAGCGCTGAACAGCAGGTTTCTCTGAGGGGATAAAAATCTGTCATCAGTTATCCCGGTGTATTAAAGAGGATCAAAACCTGAGGCTCAAGAATCAAATGGCGCAGACCTCAAAGTTTGAAACATTCTTACCTAAAGTTTCATCAGGATAACATTTATTCAGACAAGGAGGTAGCTTGTAAATATGCAAATGAACCCACTATAATATGCACCATCATACCAGTCAGGCATGTGCCAAAACGCTGTGGCCTTTCCTGTCGCGTCCTGTGGTAAAGTGATGTTCTACCTCCTCTTGCAGAGAGAGAGAGAGAGAGAGAGAGAGAGCGAGAGAGATAGCGCTGGGCTCTTCCAGGATGCCGCTCTGAGGTCATGCAGGAGGCTCCATGGGCTCTAACTGCTTTAACAACCATGGTGACACATTCATTCAGCAGCCACTGGGAGCGGTGCCAGGTTCCTCACAGAAGCACCATCCATCTCTTACATCTGGACCCAGCGATGGGCACAAGACATCACACTTGGAGGCAGTGACACAGCACTGCTGCTGGGCTGCTCTTCATGACAGATATTGGGGAGTGACGGCAGCTCTGGAAGCTTTTAGGTCCGGTCTTACTGTCTGTCCTGTCCAGTACTGTAGTGCTGTGTGTATACAGGTAAACAAAGTACACCCAATTTCTGCTCTGGAAATATAAAGTATACCAGTCTAATATCAACTGAAATGCTGCAGCGTGGCTATTCAACTTCTTACAAATACAAATCCTACAAATAAACATAATTTGTTTGTTGTAACAGTGTGGGTACACTGCAAAAGTATAAAAAAAGACCCCAAATTCTAAATATTAGAACTATTTTTGGATATATTTTCATCTTGTTTTATGCTGCTTCTTCGTAGCCATAATGGTTTGACAAAAATTGAGCAAGTTGTGATTGGTTGAAACGGCTGGACGACAGGGAAAACTGTCTCTTTTTATTGGAGGACATTTACTCATATTTAGTTTTGAAACCAATGGTCCAACTTTTGTGGTGTTTTTTTATTTTTTTTATTGCTGATCTTCAACTTATTCAAAGGGCCAATGTCAACGATGCGTGGGCCTGATTGGCCGCCAGCTGAGCAGTCCTGTACTACAGTATGCCCACGTTCATAGTATACACACTTTGTGTCCCGCTCCAGCCCGAGCCCTGTCTATAACTTCTGAAATGTACTTCTAATGCAGGCTACAATAAGGCATCCACCACAGGGAGGAAGTGGAGCTCTAATTTGAGGAAATTGATTCTCACGCAACGCCACAGATCAATTTAATCGTCCTGGAAAGCTTGATGCATCGTATCAACTGATGAGATACATTTTTAAATGCCCTTGTGATACGATTTGAGACTGGTGGATAAGAAGAGAAATCTGCCTCACAGAGAACCCGTCAATCATCTCCAGAACACACATTTTCCCGTAACCCCAGTTCCAGTATCGAGATCAATGCAGCCGAGATTTGCGGTTAAGTAAATCTCGAAATATGGCGTATATCGAAGGTATATAGTGTGTGTGTGTGTGTGTCCTCCTTCTCCCCTCACTTAAACAGCACTGGGTCTCTGGCTCTCCATTACCATGCGGGATAAAAGAAAGAGCGCTTCTTACAGAATAGCAGATGAAGTGAGGCCATTAGCGAAGGGTCTCACACTTCAGACCAGAGGAACTCACTCAGTGGGGAGGATATGGTTTAATGGATGCCTCGCCTAACAAGCTGTCTGTCTGTCTGTCTGCATTTACCAATCTATCTGAATCTACTTCCCTCTATGCATTCGCATCCTATTTCTTCTTTTCCACTGTCTGTCTTTCTCTCTCTCTACCTCTTTGTCTCTCTTGGAACCCCTGTCTCTATCACTTTCTCTCTCGTTCTTTATTTCCGTCCCTTGTTTTCCCCCGTCTCCTTTCCACCCAATTTTCTCGCCTCTCGCCCGGGCCGGTTCCATCTTACACCGCTTGACGGGCAGTTAGCTTCCGAAGCAAGCGGAGTGATTTAAGATTTTGTCCAAAAAATGAAAGAAGTCAAGTTCGGAAATCGCATTCACATGTAGTCATTTGAAAGGGATGGAGCGAAGTTTCATCACTGGTATTTTTCTGGTGAATACATAAATATAATCGTCATCGCTAATCTCAAAAATTGAGTGGTGTTACTGTCGGCTCTGATGTGTGGGTGGATCTGTGTGAAGCCGTGATAGGAGATGACGGCTTCATTCACTGGATGCTGCGTCTTTGTACCGACATTCCTTTGTGATAACGTTTCTGTGTCGGAACTATCGCTGTATAATTGTGGCGCGGTCTGATGGAGAGTGACTTGACTTTTAATGACTGCCACACGCTCCTCTACCATCTCCACCTCCTTACTGTTTTCTATCCTTTTATTCGCTTCCTCCCTCTCTCTGGCCCTGAGACTGAAAAGCCTCCGTTCCACATTGTGAGAGGAGAACCTTGTTTACCCCTGACGGTGTTGTAGGAGCCTGGTCTGTTTCCATTAGAAAGCTCTCTGCGGTGATGGGCGGAAGAAACTGAGGTCGGCTGCAAGGAATTGTCTCTCAAGGTCACTTTCTGCCTTCCCCGTCCCAACAGTCTACATGTGTTTTGAAGCCTGACAACCCCAACCAAGTGACACTTTAATACAGCTTTAGTCGGCAGGAGGCCACACGTAACCTTTATTTACCTCTAATTTGCCTTTTAGGATGCTCACTGATGGTGACTTAGTCACAACTGGGTTGCTGTACCAAGGTTCATGAATCATAATGTGACAACTGTTCCAAAAAATTCAGCCGCCGTTTCAAAACAAACCAACATTAAAGCCACATACACACAACCAGAATCAAGGCTGGTGTTCTATGCAAAGTAGGGCACTGGCTGAAAGCAGAACCCAAATATAGTTTATTCTAAAAGTGAAGTGACTACACCATTTTATATGATTTTTTTTGTTGTAACAAATTTTACAATTCTTAAAAAGGGTTATATTTTTTATTGCCGAGTCTTGCTGCTTCCCAGTAATACACATATTCGCCACAACAATAAAACCACCACTAATAACCACTTATATTGTGCAGCTCCCCCTTGTGCCGCCAAAACAGTTCTGACCCGTCAAGGCATGTACTCCACAGGACCTCTGAAGGTGTCCTGTCAAGTCAAGTCAAGTCACACTTTATTTATAGAGCGCATTTCATACCAGGGTAACACAATGCGCTTTACAAAGAAATACAAAAAAGAAAGAGAGAACATAGTTATCAGCCGGTCATAACGAAAGAATGCCCCTGAAAGAACAGCAACAACAAAAGCAACAACAAAGACAACAAAAACAACAATAAAAGCGACTCCAACCACAGCAGCAACAGCAACAGAAAACAACAACAGCAGCAACAACAGCCACAGAAACAACTACAACGGCAGCAGCAACATCGACACCAACAGCAACAACAGCAGCAACGTACACCCAAAGGCGTCACCGGAACCGGAAGTGGTAGCTCTCACCGGAACTGGAAAGGTCACTCAGGTTAGAGATGGTTAAGTCGAGGTATAAGGTTACGTTAAGTTGAGGTATAAGGTAAGCGAGAGTCAAGTTTAGGTATAAGGTTCGCAGCAGCAACGACAACACCAGTTAAGGTATAAGGTTAGCGGCACCAACAACAGCACCAGCAGCAGCAGCAAGGACAACATCAGCAGTGACAATACCAGCAGCAGACAACAGCAGCAACAAAAACAGCAACAGCAACAGTGCACAAGCAAAGACGTCACCGGGACCGAAAGCTGTAGCTCTCACCGGAACCAGAAATCTCCTCATCTGTATTGAGTCAACAGTGTGTACCATCTCATCTCAACGAAGTAAAGCACAGCCAAGACGTCACCGGAACCGGTAAACCTCACCGGAAACGGAAATTTCAACTGCGTGCACCAGCTCATCTTAATCCAGTCACGGTCCTTTAATTAGCGACCCTAAGTTACGGGTCAAGTTTTCAATTAGACTTGGGAGGGAGATCCGGAGGAGTCAGTTAGTCGGTCTATTAGAAAGGAATTTTCTACTTTTTATTTTATTTTCTATTTTTTCCTAGGACATATTGTGTGCTATCACCGGGTGCGTTGCATTACATTTCACTGCATATATGTATGGAAGTATGTATATGTATGTGACAAATAAAGAAAAATCTTGAAAAAAAAAATCTTGAGATCCTTTTGACTCTCTCTCTCTCTGAAAACACACCCTGATTATGATCCTCTAAATGTATTATCACAACAGAAACAACCACAGCAACAGAAATAGCAGCAACATCAACACCAGCAGCAACAACAGCAAAACCAAAGCAGGAGCAACAACGCACACACAAAGACCTCACCAGAACCGTAAAAGTCACTCAGGTTAGAGATGATAGAGATGTTGAATTGAGGTACAAAGTTAGAGATATTTAGATTAGGGTATAAGGTAAGAGATGGTTAAGTTTAGGTATAAGTTTAGGGATTGTTATGTTTAGGTACAATGTTTGAGATGATTAGGTTAAGGAATAAGGTCAGAGATGGTTAAGTTTAGGTATAAGGTTAGCAGCGGCAACGACAACACCAGTTAAGGTATAAGGTTAGCACCACCAACAACACCACCAGCAGCAATAACAACACTAGCGGCTACTGTACCAGCAGCAAAAACAGCAGCAACAGCAGCAGCAACAGCGCACAAGTGAAGACGTCACCGGAACCGGAAGTGGTAGCTCTCACCGGAACCAGAAATCTCCTCATCTGTATCGAGTCAACAGTGTGTACCATCTCATCTCAACGAAGTAACGCAGAGCAAAGACGTCACCGTAACCGGAAGTGGTAGCCCTCACTGGAAACGGAAATTTCAACTGTGTGCAGCGTCTCATCTTAATCCAGTCACGGTCCTTTAATTAGCTTCCCTAAATTACGGGTCAATTTTTTCATTCGGGACCTCGGGAGGGAGATCCTTTTGACCTTATCTCTCCAAAAACACACCCTTCTTATTATCCTCTCACTGTAGTAAGTAACACAGACAGACAGACAGACAGACAGACAGACAGACGTCAGTCAATCAGTCATAGACTGTAGCGAACAGCAAGATTTTTAACCTGCTTTTAAAAGTGTTCAGTGTGGGGGCCTCTCTCAGGTCCTTGGTAGGGTGTTCCATTTACTTGGGGCATAGATACAGAAGGCAGCTTCTCCTGCTTTAGAGTTGGTACGAGGGATAGTTAAAAGACCACTGCCTGTGGACCTGAGAGTTCTTGCTGGTTCGTGTATAATTAGCATTTATTTTATATACTGAGGTGCAAAGCCATTTATAGCTTTATATACAAGTAGCAGAATCTTAAAATCAATTCTAGTTTTGAAAGGGAAGCCAATGTAGAGATCTAAAAACAGGCGTGATATGTTCAAACTTTTTTGTCCCAGTGAGAACGCGTGCAGTCGCATTTTGGATTAACTGTAGCCGCTGCACAGCTGATTTCGGGAGGCCAGTGAATTGGCCATTACAGTAGTCCAATCTACTCGTTATGAATGCACGGATACATTTTTTGCAGTCTGCTTTTGACAGGAAACCCCTTAATTTTGAAATGTGTTTTAGATGGTAGAAGACTGATTTTGTGATTTGATTTATATGGCTCTTAAAATTTAGATCGCGTCTATGATTACACCCAGATTTTTGGCTTCATTCTTGCTCTATAGGGACAGAGAACTAAGATGAGCTGCAATTTTCTGTCTTTGAGCCTTTGCACCAAAGATGAGTACCGTAATTTCCGGACTATTAAGCGCACCTGAATATAAGCCGCACCCACTGAATTTAAAAAAAATATTTATTTTGAACATAAATAAGCCGCACGTCTATTAGCCGCAGGTGCCTTAACAAAACACGGTTTGTAACAAAAATAAAAAAATTGCGGTAAACAGTAGCCGACCAAGAAAGTCGTTGGTCACTATCTTCCTCCGCCTGCGCACTGAAACCACTGAAGTCATCTCCTTCGGTGTCAAGAGTTGAATAGCCTCAGAATTGCTTCATCCGATGTTGGATCGTTTTCATTGTCGCTCTCGTCACTTTCATCCGGAGGCAAATTCCCCGCTGAGCTTATGCTGCCCTCGTCAACACGCAGCAGTCCGGCCTTTCCAAACCCGTTGATGATAGTGGATTTTTTGACAAAGCTCCACGCTGTCAGGACCCACTGGCAGACACCACGATTGTCCACCTCTAAAATCCTCAAACTTCATTGCGGTGGCGATTGTTTTGGCTTTCAGTCGGATCTGCACAGTTGAAACACCTCGGCCGTCTGCTCTCTGTGTGTTGACCCAGTCTTCGAGCTCATTTTGTAGTTCGGGCCATCTGCTTTTCGTCCTTCTGAAAGCTTTTATTGTTTTTTTGCACCGAGTCAGTTCCTCACGCTGCTGTTTCCAACGTCTTATCATCGACTCATTAAGGCCAAGCTCCCGTGCAGTAGCTCTATTTCCTTTTCCAACAGCCAGATCGATCGCCTTCAACTTGAAAGCTGCATCATATGCATTTCTTTGTGTCTTTGCCATGATAAGGGTGATGAAATGACGACCGTAAATGGTGGGAAGTTTGAGCGTGCTCGATTTAATCTTAACAGTTACATTGTTTCACTTTAACCCGTTCGGCAATTTCATTGGTCTAATGAAAGCTTCATGCCGCCAAAAAACTGAGCACCGTCACATAATGTGTTTTTTGCTCAGTTTTTTGGCGGCATGAAGCTTGTGAAAGCAGGAAAAATCCATAAATTAGCCGCGTCACTGGATAAGCCGCGAGGTTCAAAGCGTGGATAAAAAGTAGCGGCTAATAGTCCGGAAATTACTGTATTTCTGTTTTGTCTTTGTTCAGTTGTAAAAAGTTCTTTGACATCCATGCATTAATAACATTAATACACTGAGTGAGGGAGTGTATGGGGAGTAGGTCATCAGGAGATAGGGATATGTGTAGTTGTGAATCATCTGCATAATTGTGGTAATTTATTTTGTGTTTCTTTACAATATGTGCCAGTGGAAGCATATAGAGGTTAAACAATAATGGTCCCAGAATCGATCCTTGGGGCACTCCACATACAATATCCACTTTGTTTGACGCGAAATCTCCAATGGACACGAAGAAAGGCCTGTCCTGTAGGTAGGTTTTGAACCAATTTAGAACCAGGCCAGATAGGCCAACCTATTTTTGTAATCTCGCTAATAAAATGTGATGGTCAACAGTGTCGAAGGCAGCACTGAGATCCAGGAGCAGAAGAACAGATAGTTTTTTTGCATCAGTGTTTATGTGTAGATTGTTCAGAACTTTAATAAGTGCTGTTTCTGTGCTATGGTGAGGTCGAAAGCCAGATCTATAGGTGTCTAAAAGACTGTTTGAGGTTAGATAGCTGTTAAGCTGTAGCGGCCTGTAGTTGGCAATAACTGTTGCATCTAGATTGCTCTTCTTCAGGAGTGGTTTAATGACAGCTGTTTTAAATGCTGCAGGGAATATACCTGATTGAAGAGAGCCATTTGAAATGTCTAATACCTTATGTGCTAGGCAGTTAAAAACTGTTTAAAAAATGTGGTAGGGAGGGGCTCCAGGCAGCAGGTGGAGGACCTGAGCTGACCAACAATATCGTCCAGTCTTTTTATGTCTAAGGGGACGAAATGAGACATGGCAGCAGTCATATTACTGGGTAACTGAAGGGTAGGTTCATTTCTGGATGTTGAGGCACTAATATTCTGTCTGATAGCTAGAATTTTGTTACTGAAGAATGTAGCGAACTCCTCACTTCTTTCAGTGGAGAGCATCTCTGACGGGCTTGTAGATGGTGGATTAATAAGTCGATCAACAGTGAAGAAGAGCACTTTACTATTGTTGAGGTTTTCATTAAATATTTTAGAGAAGAAAGACTGTCTGGCCTGTTTAATTTCTATATTGTATCATTTGAGTCTATCCTTGTAAATTTCATGATGAACCTGAAAATCTCTCCATTTTCGTTCTGCCTGGCGACACTCTCTCTTAAGCTGCCTAATAACTGCTCCATTTCTCCAGGGGGCTTTTTGTTTTTCTATGTTTTTTGTTTTAACAGGTGCAATCTTATCAATGATATTTTGTATATTGGAGTTAAAGTTGTTCACAGGATCCTTAGTTGATGTTGCCTTGGACAGCGGTAACTCATTTACAATTCTCTTAAAGGTTTCAATGGTATTCTTGTAAACGATCCGTTTTTTAATTGTTCGGGTACCCCTCTGTTGTACAGGAAGAGCAGACATGTCAAAGAAAATGCAACGGTGATCTGAAATAGCAACATCCATGACATAGGGTACAGTGATATTTAGTCCTTTTGATATGACTAAGTCCAGAGTATGGCCCTTATTGTGGGTGGGTCCAGAAACGTGCTGAGTGAGGTCAAATGCCTCCAATAGGCTAATGAAGTGTTGAGCATCTGGGTCTGTTTGATTGTCAACATAAATATTAAAATCACCTGAGATAATTACACAATCATAATCAGTGGAGACCTCGGACGGTAGCTCAGAGAGTTCATCAAGAAAGCCACATTTAGATTTTGGTGGCCAATGGACAGCGATGATTCAAATCGGGGCACTGCAGTTTATAGATATAGCAAGGTGTTCAAAAGACGTGAATTCTGTAGAAGACTGTCAATAAGCTTCGTAAAGTATTCTTTAAGTGTCTCCGATTGTTTGTTCCTGAGCTCATTGGTTCCGACGTGGATAAGAACAGTGGACGCAAATGAATTTTGATCCAGCAGCTGTGGGATTCTGGAGTCTATATCCCGGACAAGAGCACCTGGGTGGCAGATGGTTTTAGCCGCAGGCAGGGTGATGTGTCGAACCATGGTGGAGCCGACAATGAGCATGGATGGAGGTCTGGCAGCAGAGGAGTTCTGAGGGACAGCAGCAGCTGAGCTAGGAGAGCACCGTCCTCCCGGAGGCGGGGCAGGCAGGCGGTCCAAGCCAGTGGCCGCTGGGCAGCCCCAATGGGCCGAGTTTGCGCTGCGGGAGTTGAGGCAGCGCTCTGCGGTGTTGAAAACCACCAACTGGCTCGGGAGCGGAGGCCCGCAAAGGCGATGGATAGTCTGGCGACAGTCAGAACGAGGCCGGCGGCGGAAGAGACGTCTTGGTGCCCTCGATGCCATGGTGGACTGTGAGCCCCCCCCCAAAGGAGGGAATTCCCGCATATCTCTGGCATCGACTGCGGGCTCCAGGGCTTGGAATCTGTTCTCCAGCCAGAGAGTCTCCGGCATAGAGCAGTGCAAGAAGTGCACACGCCGGCCATGGCTTGCCGCCAGGGTCCAAGGCTCTGGGGTGGAACAGGTCCGGGACTTGGGCCATGGCTCCTCTATCATAGCCGCAGGGCGTCAGATAGATCCGACTCACCCACAGTGAGAATGGATCCGGGTCATGGGAGAGTGGAGTCTACGTCCGGTCCGATCACAGCGGAGGACATGGAGTAGGAGATGTGCTTAGCCTGAGCACTAGCGATGGAGGTCAGACGCACAAAAAGTTCATCCTACTTCTTCACGTCCTCACGCAGGATGTTGATGTCTTTGAAGACCGACTTCTCTAGAGGGCTGAGTCTGTTGACCAGGCGCAAACAGTTCCCACAATCTGTGGAGGTAGGCATCGATGCCGGCGTCGAGTCCACGTTCCAAAATCCGAAAAGACAGTTCAGGCAAGGGTCAAAGCCATGAAAGAGTAAGGATATCACAGTTTAAATAATCCGAGATCCGTAATCCAAAATCAGGGGATGGTATAGGGGATGGTAGTTCAGGAGGTAGCGCTGGTCTTCTAGTAATCTAAACGTTGCTGGTTCGATCCCAGGCTCCTCCTGCTAGCATACTGTAGTGTCCTTGAGCAAGACACTTAACCCCTAATTGCTCCTGATGGCTGCGTCCGTCGGTGTTTGAATAATTGTAAGTCGCTTTGGATAAAAGCGTCTGCTAAATGCAATGTAATTGTAAAAAAAAAAAAGGTAGTTTGGGATGCGATTCAAAGAAGTAGCAAAAACACAAAAGACGTTACCGGAACCGTCCTGTGGTATCTGGCACCAAGACGTTAGCAGCAGATCCTTTAAGTCCTGAAAGTTGTGTGGTGGGGCCCATGAGGCCGGATCCATGGAGACCATGGATCGGGTTTGTTGTTCCAGCACATCCCACAGATGCTCCATTGGATTGGACCCTAACCCCGCCCATCCACATGATGTAGAAGAAAACGTGATTCATCGGACCAGGCCACCTTCTTCCATTGCTCCATGGTCCAGTTCTGATGCTCACATGCTTTTTGTAAGCGCTTTCTGGGGTGGTCAGCATGGGCACTCTGACTGGCCTGCGGCTAGGCAGCCCCATACGCAGCAAGCTGCGATGCACTGTGCATTCTGACACCTTTCTATCAAAGCCAACATTAACTTTTTTCCTTCTGGTTTTCCTTCTTTGGACCAGTTTTCGTAGGTACTAACCACTAGTTACCGGGGAACCCCCCACATGACCTGTCGTTTTGGAGATGCTCTGACCCTTACGCTTGCCCATTTTTCCTTCCTTTAACACATTAACTTCAAGAGCTGACTGTTCACTTGCTGCCTAATATATCCATCCCCTTGACAGGTCCAATTGGAAGATAATCCATGTAATTCTCTTCACCTGTCAGTAATTTTAATGTTGTGGCTGTTGTACATTGACTGCCACCAGGTGTACATTCCAATGGAAAGCGCTTCAAATGGACAGCGTTCATTTGGCGTTCAACGTTTAAATAGTTTGAACTTTCAGGATTCCCTGGAGTGGAGATAAAACTCGATTGTCCTCGATAAATTTATTCCGGTAAGTAGGTAATAAGAATTCTGATAAATTTTGAGGAGTCTGTCACTTTGGGGGTATCAGGAAATGAACGGCTCAAGATTCATTTTGAGTCTGGTGCTTTGGCACATAAGCAGCTTGACAGTGAAAAGCGCCTGGCGGTTCTCTCGGTGTAACAGTTAAATATTTGGTAACCCGGAGGATTCTATGAACTGTTTCTCCCACAAGTGGACAACTTGACAAATTTTTGACCAAAAATGAATAAATGAAACCTAATAAAATGTTTATGTTGAAACATTTGATCGGTTGAAGACATCATGAATTCAAATTTAAGACTGTTTAATGACTTTAATGACTGTTTAAGGCCTAATTTTTCTAAAAGTGAATTTATGATATTTTAAGACTTTTCAAGGACCTGCAGACACAATGCTGTGTGTGTGTGTGTGTGTGTGTGTGCGCGTGCTCTACCTACCTTTGTGTGTGCTGTAGAGTGCAGCGAAGGTGACCACGAAGAAGGTAGTGGAGTATTTCCCGGCGTTGACCAGGTGGGGGAAGGCGCGCTTGGTGTCGCGGTAACGCCGCAGGCACTGGACGAAGCGGAACCAGGCGGGCAGACACTGGATGATAGCGCGCAGGCCGTATGAGAAGCTGTGGCAGATGTAGTCGTCTGGGAAGAAAACAGTAAGACAGGGTCAAGGGTCAAGTTTCAAAAAGAAAAGAGAAAAATAAATGGTTCAGAGCTCCGTTGTCAAATAATCAAGTGTCAATAAATCATCCCTGTTTTCTAATTACGGGTTGAAGTGTCTGGCGCTCAGAAACTGTCGAACCCATGGACACAAAAAAATTGTCTTTGCATTCGGGTCAGTTCAGACCTGTCTTCGTCCGAGTTTGATCCATATCGTTTCCACACCTGTGTTTTTCTCATCTCCGAAAGGGTCACTGCAGACAAATGATTGGTTGCAGACAATCATCACCATGTCAGTGCGTCACTGGTCAAGTGAAATCACTGCAGACTACTGATTGGATTACCACTGATTGCGTCCTTCATTATTGCCGGACCTGGTCAAGATGCCGGCATGCGTAGAAGCAAAGGCTGGACGCTGTCTCTTACTTAATGTGTGTTTCTGTTTATGTAATTTCGCCAATGTTAAGTTTAGCCGTGTGAATCCCACCTACAGCCGCCAAAGATGTTCTAATTATAGGATTACAGCATAACAGAGTTTTTAAAAAAGGGAATTTAGGACAGACTCTGAAATACTGAAATACAAGCAGTTTATTAACTGTCCGAGCAGAGAGGAGAACATGTTGGATCACCGCTACACCACCACTCAGAACGCATAATAACAGTTAGGATGGATACAGACTATGACGCCAGCAACTGTGAGGACAGCTGTATACTGACAAGTACCATGGTGAGTTAGCCTTCCAAATTTACAGAAGTTTCAGATATATACACTCACTGGCCACTTTATTAGGTACACCTGTTCAATTGCTTGTTAACACAAATAGCTAATCAGCCTATCACATGGCAGCAACCAATTACATTTAGGCATGTAGACATGGTGAGGATGACTTGCTGAAGTTCAAACCGAGCATCAGAATGGGGAAGAAAGGGGATTTAAGTGATTTTGAACGTGGCATGGTTGTTGGTGCCAGACGGGCTGGTCTGACTATTTCAGAAACTGCTGCTCTACTGGGATTTTCATGCACAACCATCTCTAGGGTTTACAGAGAATGGTCCGAAAAAGAGAAAATATCCAGTGAGCGGCAGTTGTGTGGACGAAAATGCCTTGTTGATGTCTGAGGAGAATGGGCAGACTGGTGCGAGACAATAAAAAGGCAACAGTAACTCAAATAACCACTCGTTACAACCAAGGTATGCAGAATACCATCTCTGAACGCACAACACGTGGAACCTTGAAGCAGATGGGCTACAGCAGCAGAAGACCACACCAGGTGCCACTCCTGACAGCTAAGAACAGGAAACTGAGGCTACAATTTGCACAGGCTCACCAAAAATGGACAACAGAAGATTGGAAAGTTGCCTGGTCTGATGAGTCTCAATTTCAGCTGCGACATTCAGATGGTAGGGTCAAAATTTGGCGTAAACAACATGAAAGCATGGATCCATCCTGCCTTTTATCAACGGTTCAGGCTGGTGGTGGTGGTGGTGTAATGGTGTGGGGGATATTTTCTTGGCACACTTTGGGCTCCTTAGTACCAATTGAGCATGCCACAGCATACCTGAGCATGCCACAGCATACCTGAGTATTGTTGCTGACCATGTCCATCCCTTAATGAGCACAGTGTACCCATCTTCTGATGGCTACTTCCAGCAGGATAATGCACCATGTCACAAAGCTCAAATCATCTCAAACTGGTTTCTTGAACATGACAATGAGTTTGCTGTACTCCAATGGCCTCCACAGTCACCAGATCTCAATCCAATAGAGCACCATTGGGATGTGCAGCCTGTAATCTGTCACTGGGTCAGCAACTCTCCTCTTAAAAAAATACTAAAATACTCTCTGAAAAAAATTATGAAAAAAATATAATAATAATAATAATAATAATAATAATAATTAAATATATATATATATATATCCCTGAAATAACCACTAAAAAATGGCAAAAAAAGAAGTTGCAATAACATTTCTGTTTATTCCCCACACATTGGTGTTCAGGTTCATTTCATCATGGTAATGCACAGTTTGTGCCTTTTATGCCCCTTGAATTTCCCTTGCGTATGAAATATGATTTACCAACCTATTTCTCGCCCAGATAGATCATCATTATAAAACAAAACATGGCAGACATTTTAGGTTTCCTTAAGTTCTGTGTTAATCCGCTGCAGTGGCAGAGGTCCCAACTATGGACTTGCTTTAGTTCACTGTAAAACAGCAATTAGAGCCTGATTCAGGTCACACATCCTGAGGAGATCACGCTGTCTTGTACAACTGGACCTGAAATAAGGTTAAAAACTAGGCTTGTCTGTCATTTGATTGGATGTGAACATCATATTACTAGGATTTATTTTTCTTCAAATACACTCCAATTACAATGGACTACTGAATTGTTTTCTTCATTAAACTGATACTTTATTGGAATAAAAACTGTTCCAAAAGTCAATTTATCCCTATAACCAATTTATTAGGAAGACAAATTGTTATAAATTACGTTTAGCTATTTATAGCTATTAATATTGAAGCCATCTAGTTAAGGCAAGAATACAACGTTTTTTTTAAATAATTTAGTACTGTTTTACCTTACGAATGTAATTTTGTTTGCTTCTATCTTGCTTTACAAAGTATCTGTATCTTAACCTGCTCATTTCCCTGCACAGACACGACAAAGCTGCAGAGGACCAGATGTAGAGCTTCTGGATATGAAGTCTTACTGTACCTCTGAAGTTGGGCAGCAGGCCCTTGCTGTTGCTCCACTGCAGCTCGAAGATGTAGAAGCAGATGAGATACTCCAGGTCCATCAGCACAATGACCAGGGAGTTGAGCTGGTCAGCGAGCCAGAAGTCTGCGAACTCCACCCGGTGGAACGGAGCCGTACACACACGGAACTGGACACGGAGACAGGAGGAACACAAAGGGGGCAGTGGGTTAGGGGGATCAGGTAAGTCACAATTATATCTTCATTATATAGCAGCGTTCAGCATTATCTGAAAATGCTTCCATATGTTAATTATTGAGTCATTCAACGTTGCACTATTTATGTCATAAAATAATTCACAACATTGGACATAACGTAAGACATAATGATAATGACCTCTGATAATCACCCTCCCCACGTATATTGTCATTTCAACGCAGAATAAATTCTGCTCGCGTGCAAGCTTTGTCAAGGCGGCAGCAGCTCATGAAGAAGCCCTAAATCAGTGTCTATTGGCGAGGGTGTGCCTATTGCAAAGCAAGAAACAAAGCTCCATCGATGAAACATAATCAACCATAATACCTAAAGGAAGAGAGCCTCAAATACTGGCTTATCATCACAGCACAGGACGTGTGTGTGTGTGTGTGTGTGTGTATGGTTGTGTGTGGTTGTGTGTGTGTGTGTGTGTGTGTGTGTGTGTGTGTGTGTGTGTGTGTGTGTGTGTGTGGGTGTGTGTGTGTGTGTACCCGCATTCTTCCTCATTCATTTAAGGGCATGGTTCATTAGCATATGGACAACAGGGCGACAACCATGGCGTCGCTCAGTCTCTTGGCTCGGCTCTGGTTGGGTTTTGGCGCTCGTGGTTTGGCTATTTGCTATTTGTGGTGTGACTTTGGTTGGCCCTTGGTTATTGACTGGTGCTCGGTAAACTGATACAACCCTCCCTTTTCTCTTTCCATTCTCCCTCCACACCCACACCCACACCCACACCCTAACCCTCCTTCAGGCCAGATCTGACATTCAAGGGCTACAAGTAAACCTCCTTTTCCCCTCTCCGTAGAAACTCCTGGTCCAAATCCCCGAGTTCTCCCTCAGCTGCAAATGTCAAAGGGTATTGATTTGTCTTTCGTATGTATCAGCTCATTAGTTATTCCTTTTGGCCTGTCAATCTTGGTCCGTATCGATCTGTGGGTCTTCCCAGTCATATCCGCTCTGTACAGACGTCTCGAGGCTAAGCCGCAGCAACATTTTCATTTCTACAGCAAACAGTAATAACAGGTAAACTGGGTTGTGCCTCTGCAGGTCGTCCTCTGATGAAATCCACGTCCGCTGTGTCTGTGTGTTTCTTTTTGTGGGCCGCCGCGTATGGTAGAACATGCAGAAAGAACAGGACACATGTTTGCATAATCCCACTCTTTGTGCCAGGGAACCCACTGAAATATACCTTTTGATCACTCTGTTTCGCAACAACATATCAGTCATGACATTCCTGACAAACAACTGATGTCTGGCCCACTTCTTAGGTTTTGTCCTGTCCTGTTGGCGGTTGGGAGGAGGATTGCAGGGATACGTTGAGGGGTGGCAGGTGGGGGGGGCTGCAGGGCAATTGACAAGAAAGATAGGGAGGGTGTGTGTGTGTGTGTGTGTGTGTGTGTGCGTGTGTGCACGCGTGTGTAAGGGGTGGTGCAGCGGGGAGCTCGGGGCGGCAGCATACTGATAGATCTATGCTCGTAATGATTGCACAGTCACAGCCGCCTCCTCCCCTGGGACTAAACTGCATTCTATTATCCCTCACCCTGCTGCCCTCTGCCTTACAGAACTACACACACACACACACACACACACACACACACACACACACACACACACACACACACACACACACACACACACACACACAGCACCGCACAAGGCTGGTGCAGCGGAGACAAAGAACATGCACCAGGCAAGGGTTTTGTAAACATGAGATCTGAAATGAGAGACATTTGATGCTGGGGATGCTCACATGCAAATTCACACACACACACACACACACACACACACACACACACACACACACACACACACACACACACACACACACACACACACACACACACACACACACACACAACTACACAAGCATATAGATACATACATTGCATACAAGCACACACACACACACACACTCACACATACACACAAACACAGATGAGCCACAAAATTAAAACCACTGACAGGCGAAGTGAATAACAGTGCTCATCTAGTTCCAACGGTACCTGTCAAGGGGTGGGATATATTAGGCAGCAAGTGAAAAAGTCAGTTCTTGATGTTGATGTGTTGGAAGCAGGAAAAAATGGGCAAACGTAAGGATCTGAGCGACTTTGACAGGGGCCAAATTGTGCTCTCTCCCGTTTTTTTTTTTATACCGAGCATTAGTGAATTGTCTAATATGGACATGACATGGAATCATAGAATGTTTTTTTTTTGTTATATACCATTGTATTCTGAAAACATAAAGTGAAATTGCATGAATTCATTAAGCACTGTGATTTTTTAAATTAAGTTGTGGGCCATATTTCACAATGTATTATTCTTTTATTAAATGCATTTAGCTTGTTTTTTTTTCAAAAATTTTTTTAATGCAATTTTGTTTATTATATTTTCTATTTATAATTTATTTCACAATTGTAATTATTTTATTATTCTACTTTTTAAATGCATTTTGCTTGTTTGTTTTTCTTTAATTGTTAGGATTTGATGGCCTCATTTTAATGTGAAGCATTTTGAGATGGATGATGTGTATGAAAGGTAATATACAAATAAAGGTTATTATTATCATTATTATAAACATGTAGCGGGCTGCATTAAATTGTCTCGCAGGCCGGTTGTACACATGAAACAGTGCATACGGCAGAAAAACAGGCTGACTCAATGATGGTCTATTAAGTGAGCGGGCTGACCAGCAGCTTGAGGAGCCAGAAGCGGGACTTGTAGTAGCAGGTCTTGAAGGGGTTGATGAGGAAGAGCAGCATGAAGCCGTAGAGGATGAGCGGGTAGATCTGCATGGGCAGGTAGATGTACTCAGAGTAGAGACACGCCAGGATGCTGATACACCACAGCACGCCCAGGAAACCAGCGATCTGAGGGAGGGAAATGGAGACTGGAATGAAGACCTAACAGTGGACAATATTTTAAAAGTACAAATAAAAAGTAATTATTTCCCTCCCTGATCAAAAGAAGAAACTGATTTTTATGGGGTGGGTCCGCACGGCCTACTGCACCTCTGCTTTGATGTGGTTGTGCTTCGCCTATCTCTCCCAGTGCTGGAACTCAAACTCAGTACATACACCATACAATGGGCCTAGGGTTTGCGGGACTGGTAGGGTGCGAGCTATGTGGGTAGGGATGTGGCGGGCAGCTGCGACCTTGCCCAGCGTGCTTCTCGTCCGTCCTGCAATTTTAATACCACTCATATTAGCTTAGAACACATGCACTCGCACATAAATCTTACTCCGAACAACACTGCCAGGAGGGGTGCAAGTAATTCGGGTTCGACATGCTTGGAGGACTCGCACCTCCATGCCCCGCAATTTTCACTGCAATTGCCAACAGCACACATTGAGCACTGGACTTTTCTGGGGTGGTGGGGCGCTGGTAGGTTCGTGTGGGGGTGTGGTTGGCCGGGGGGCGACCAGGTGGGCCCCCCGCAGGCTGGGTTCGGGTCCCGGTGGCTTGTGCCTGATGCCGGGTGGTTTCTGGCATGGTGCGACTGGGCTTCGGAAGGCACCCGGCGGGGCTGCAGGGAGTGCCGCCGGGTGCCTTCCGGGGCCCATTGGAGGCTGCTTGTTGTTGTGGGTGTGGGTTGGGGTGCGGGAGGCGGCTGTCGACCTTTACTCCCGCCGCGTGGCTTCTCTACAGCGGGTGCCAGTCTGTCGACGCGGGAACTGGCTCCAGGCATGCTGTCTGAGCCTGGCGTCTGCTGCCCGTCTTTTACCATGTTCATGTTGTTTGGTTCTATGTCTATTTGTCTCACCCGTGGTGATTCTCCCCCTCTTGGAGTAGTGATTACTTGTTTAAAGACCAAAAAATAGTAAGATCGTTCTCTAAAGAGGGGGATTGGTGGCGGTTCTGTACAACAAAAAACTGTGCTCTTGTCATCCTGATTTATTGCAGCAATTCTTGATGATTTAAGAATAAATAAGGAGTTGCATTGCAGGCTGAGAAGTTGAACTCCACTTGCAAACTAACTCTGTCCTAGATGCAATAGCATACAAATATGCCCAGAATGCTGACAGAATGCTGCACAGGTTATAAAATATATTAAATAAATAATAATTATAATTTATTATGCAGATAAATTAGCTATGAACAAGCTATGCGTTTGGAGTTTTAGCTCAGTCAGATTTGCTGTTGGCCTTTAATTTCATCTGAAAAACACAGGATTTCAATCCGTTTTGTTCCTGCCTCGAAGAGGTGTTGGTGTGAAAGGTTGTTTCGGGGGTTGATTTCGAAGATGAGGACGTGATTGACTCCAGCGTGTCTCCATCCGTAGGTGTTGATGCCCAAAAGGAAGAGGAACTCGATCAACAGGAAACCGCCCCGAAAGATCCGCACCAGGGGCCACACGTTCTCATTTCTGATAAACACAGCGCCTGGAAATGATAATGGTCAGTGTCATTGTTGTAATAATCTTTATTCATATACTTTTTAAACATAACAAAATAGTTAAATTAAAAGTTAAAAGTTAAAAGTTAAATTAAATAAATGTTTTAGTGTGGTGTACCGGTTAGAACGAAGGAAATGGCGAGGACGATGAAGACTCCACAGTAGAGACCCACACGGAACGTGGTCCAGGCCAGAGCAGGCTGCAGCAGGAAGACAGAGACACATATCTGTCCGTCTGTCTGTCTATCTGTCTGTGTGTCTGTCTTTCATCTGTCTGTCTGTGTGTCTCTCTGTCTGTCTGTCTGAAACATCCTTTCACTTGCACAGTACATCACACTTCAGCTCTGTTTGTCTGTTCAATTTGGCTCCATTCAGATTCTTCTTGGGGGTCAATACATTATTTACCTCTTACGATGGAGGGCGTCCATGACAGTAATTAATGATGCACTGATGTAGGATTTGATATGGATATGCGAAGCATCGCGGGCCTATTATTTTTGAATAATTTCCTGCCTATGCAGCAATGGAACACCACTTATAAAAATCAATACTGGAGAGCAGAGTGCTCTTGCTCTCTCTCTCTCTCCCTCGCTCACCCTCTCCTCGTCTGTCTTTTCCTGTCTTTTTTTCTTCCGTCTTACATGCATGTCTCCTACTTTTCCATTTTCTGTCTGCCTGGTTTTTCCTTCTGTACTTGTCTGTACTTGCATACAGAAAAAAAATGGTTCTTTCGTGCTTTTTCAACATCCAAGTTCGGATCCAAACAGTGATGGAAACTAACAAAGAGTAACAGAGACTTTTACTCAACTAAATATAAAGCAAATATCTGTACTTTTTAATCTTCTACATTTCTAAGACACATAACTTGCAAAAACTGAAAAAAAATTAGGGACGGATCAATAAAACTACTGATTTGGGGCGATAATCAATGATTCATTAGGTCCATATGTTTTTAAAATAACTACGACGCCACCTATTTTTTATTTTTTTTGTAAATTGTAATCAAGATCTGCATGAGAACTAACCTGCACAGAGAAAGGTACAACGGCACTTGAATCAACTACTATAGGCTGTGTCATATCAGGGCACTGGATGTGACAAGTACTTTTACTTTTAACAAGAGCAAGTACTTATAGGTAAATACTTTTACTTACTTTCAGTTTTACTAGTTATTTTGTGTCGGAGTAATTGTACTTTGACTTGAGTGAAAAGTCTGAGTATTTCTTCCCCCGCCACCACAGTTCGCCCACCTGTGCTGCCCCTAGTGGTGGAACCCGCAGCCTCTTCATGGCCCGCTGACGGTCCCCGCCCTCCAGCTCTGCGGTCACCAGGGCCTGGACACACACACACACACACACACACCCACACACACACACACACACACACACACACACACACACACACACACACACACACACACACACACAGACACACACACATACACACACACACACACACACACACATCCACACAGACATTGTCTGTTTAGTACACATAACTGTAATGTAGATAGTGCTGCAGTGGGAATACTTAAACGTAGTAGCCATGAGTAGGTTTTGTGCATTGTGTGTGTGTGTGTGTGTGTGTATGTGTGTGTGTACTGTACACACCTCTGTTTCGGAGATGAGCTGAGTGATCTTCTTGCAAGTGTAGAACGGAGCCACTTCCACATGAGCGACACGCCAGTCCGCCCCGCGAGTAGTGTCCAGGATCTTGTCATGTTTCTTCAGGATCTTTCGGAAACCAGTGAAGTTCAGGTTCTATCAACAGAAGAAGAAACATTTCTTTACTAAACTAAGTCTGAGACTAAGTCAGAGTCTAAATACACTGAAGGTAAACTGAAATATGATTCACCGGAAATTCAATTGAAGTATCAAGGACTCCCTTAAAGAATGACTTCCACCTTTGTTTGATTAATATTTTCCTCAAAACCCTTCCAGAAGAACATTTTTCTTTCTGCAGTGAATACCTCAATGGCTTCCAACATTTTTTTTAAATCGTATAAATGTAGAGAAGGTGAATATCAGCGTGGGTGTGTCCACCTGGTAGTTCTGCAGCAGGATGAGACTGAGGTAGAACTCGCTGAAGGCCAGCTGCAGGTCCTTGATGTTGCGGTGCTTGCAGCGCTCCTCCTGCGACAGATGGAAGACGGTCTTGCGTTTGCGCAGCCCGGTCGGCGCATTGCTCTCGCGCTGCGCGTCCAGCGATGACTGCAGCTCATTCTGCAATGTGGCGAAGCGCCGCTGAGCTTCAGCCAGCTTTTCTGCAGGAGGGGACAGTGACAAGGATATCCATTTAATCGGAAAAAACGGATGCACTTTAAGTTACATGCTGTGTATGCAAGGTACTATACAAATAAAGGTAATAATAATAATAATAATAATAATCATAATAATAATAATAATAATGAAAGCTGCAAGAAGTGATGACCGGGTCCTTGAAGTGCAAGTGTCGGTGGGACCCAAAAAAAAATGTTGAGGAGGAGTTTGGACAGTACAAAGCCTATAAATGACCAAAAAGTGACTTAAAATGGCACATTTAATCCAATATGGCTGACTTCCTGTTGGGTTTCGGTCATGGTGGCAATATAATGTTTTTTTAAGTCTGGTGATGTTACATATGTGTACTTAATTTCGTGAGTTTTCGTGGAAAAAAGTGAATAGGTTTGATTTTCAAGAGGGCGTGGTTGGCCAGTTTGCCACGCCCATGCACGGGACCCATATAATATCCATAGGAGGGGACCGGGACTCACGTGTGTGCAGAGTTTTGTGAGTTTTTGAGTTTCTTAAGGCCCCCAAAAAGAAGAAGAACAAGAAGAATAAACAGCAATAACAGGTATAGGACCCTAGGGCCCCAATAGGACCCTAATAAATAATAATAATAATGATAATAATAATGATAATAATAATAATTAATAATAATAATTAATAATAATAATAATAATAATTACACAAATAATAATAATAATAATAATAGTCATTATTTAAACCTTAACCTTTGAAACTTTAATTTTATACAATTCTCCTTTCCTCTAAGCCTCTCTTCTGGCATAATGTTTTGCCAGTTGCAGGAAATGGAAGGAAGGAGGAAATTAGGTTGAGCAGTCATGAAGACCCTGAAGACCCTTCATGGTTAGGACCCATTATCCAGGGTCAGCAGTAGGTTAATACACCGAGGCAGAGAACCGATGAGAGAGAGACTGAGAGAGCAAAAGAGATGGTGGGACAGAGCAGCATTGGAGGGAGAGAGAGAGAGAGAGCCCCAACCCCACACAGCAAAAAAAACAAAAAAAGCAAAACACACAGTGCACACACATACAATCTCTCACGAACGGAATGTGAGAACAACAGTAGCACCTATCTGATGTGAGTAATAAGAAACAAGAGTAAAAAGAGTTTGAGCAGCGGCCGTTTGTCACAGTGAGGCCTGAGGTTTCCGTCCTGTTTAACATTTAACCCACGGCAGCGGGTGCCAGAAAGTCAAGACGCCTGACCGGCTTCCAGTTGGAGGCAGATGGAGGACAATAGAAAGTTTAAAATGATTCCCCTGGTTTCATTTCGACATGGGCAGACCAGACCAGATTGACATTGGACCACACGTGTGGTGATGCCTTCAGTCTTCACGAGCGGAGAAGAACTGCCAGGATTCTCAGGTAAAGATGTGATTTAAATCCATTTTGGGCAAAAGCCTTTCATAATGCATAGAGAGAGAGAGAGAGAGAGAGAGAGAGAGAGAGAGAGAGAGAGAGAGAGAGGGAGAGAGAGAGAGAAAGAGAGAGAGAGAGAGAGAGAGAGAGAGAGAGCTCTCTGCCCTGTTTTCAACAGGAGACACCAGTGTTGTCAAACAGAGTTAATCTAAGTGAACTGCTGCAGGACGAGAACTTCTGAGGGTCACGATCCCTTTCAGAGAGAGAGAGAGACAGAGAGAGAGAGAGAGAGAGAGAGAGAGAGAGAGAGAGAGAGAGAGAGAGAGCCACACATAGTCTTCTGAATTGCCAAAATCGCTTATCTCCACCAAGCTTATTTTTACTCTACACACAAAATCATATTTAGGTAGGCATGCACCCTGCACGGGGACACACACACACAAATCAGATAGGCCAGGCTGGCGAATAGGGTGCAACCATTGTGCATTTATTTAACCAACCGTGTGTGTGTGGAAGATAGACAAGGTGTCTGAGGGGTAAAGAGATTTGGACATTTTGATAAATAATATTTAAACAAGGTCAAAATCGGCTGAGGGTACAGGGACTCTAGGGGAGCACCTCTACGCAACTACACTCTTAAGACTCCATTTTGGTCTTTTAGACAGAATAAACTGGGACAGTGGTATACTGATGTTTTAATAATATCATATTTTTATGGAACATTAGCGATTGTTTATATACAGTATGTGGACTTATCAA
Source organism: Zeus faber (assembly GCF_960531495.2). Lineage (NCBI taxonomy): Eukaryota > Metazoa > Chordata > Actinopteri > Zeiformes > Zeidae > Zeus > Zeus faber. Next base: position 44,255,183 of record NC_137193.1, read on the forward strand.
AAAAAACAGGCGGAATCATGACAAACAAGCTTCCAGGACGGGAGGATGTTTGTTTGAGTCCTGAAATAGAACAGGCTCCTGTATGTTAGCAGTATAACCTCTGGCATATGATCAAAATGGACGAGGATTGACAAGCTATAAAAAAAAAAAAAAGTAAAATAGTTTTTAATACTTTGAGTATCTCTCAATCTTTGGTCTACGAATTAGACTTCCATCTGACGATGGTTGGATTGATTTAAACCCTGTGTGCTTTATGCCATAGTTCTATGGCAGCATAATGACTGCAGTCATTATGAACTGGGACAACACTGGGCGTACACGTTGCTGGGTAACCTTGGCCTGCAGTGGACCCAAGGACCCTGCAGTTCCACCGACAGCCTCTAGGGGAAGCAGCGGCTGTTTCAACCTGTTTACTTTCCTTGGGCGATCATTGCAGGATATATAGCTTCCATCTCAGGTTACATGACACACATATACTCAAGCTCTCCCTGGCGTGCCTGGCTAAATATGACAGCCAACACTAAGTCCATCATAGGACCAAGTTTAGATGCAATGTAATTTTGGCACCGACATAACCTGCACCCCCCCACCATGCACACAAACCCAGAATACACTACAGAGGAAATAAAGTCTGTAAGCAAGACATTGACGTACAAATTAATGTCAAATTAAGTAGGTAAAGTCTTGCAAAACTATGTTAGTTATTATTATTAGCCGATGTAAACATTTAATTAGTTACTATATTACTGCAATTTAAGAGGCCCAGGGGCCAAGAAGAAACAGAAATCTTTTTGAAATAGTGATATTCTGCTCTGCATTACAGAAAAGTAATTAATATGTGATGATTAAAAATGAGTAATTTCATGATTATCATATGCTTCAATTGCAAATCTAGAAGAGGACAGAGTGTGGTTTGAGTTCAGGGAACAAACTAAAAAGATGAACTATATCGTAATTCAGATCAGAGCCAATCAACACACAGTAGATCAGAACCACAGTCAGAAACAATACAAAACATACCTGAATAAAATGTGTTTATCTTCAAGAGCTCCTTCTCGCAGGTCTGGAAAAACTTCTCCTCAAACTTGGCGTAGTATCTCTTTACTGTGTCTTCATCTGTGACTGCGAGGGAAAACAGGGAGACAGCTAAAAGTTAGTGACATACTGTGGCTGCATACACTCTAACCACAACAGTTGATGGATCAGTGAAGTGTAGATGCATGTCTAAGAAATCTCCTAAAATGATTGTTGGACACGTCAACAAACAATTAGTTGATTCAATGATAGAATCAATTTTCCCCCAATCAAGGCTGTGTTTAAACATCAGACATGGGCCTTTGATATCAAAATAACAGAATAGACTACTTAATAAGGTATGGTAAGTCATTTAAATGAGGCATAGTTGATACCCCTGGCATGTGAGCCCCTCTACTCAACTGGAACTTGCCACGAACCCTGCGTCTTGAAAAGTACTTCAAAGTAAATGTTCTTTTAAGTACCTTTCCACTTTTACATGGATGTACAGTATATTTATGATCGTTTTTTTTAAAAGAATATTAATAATGATAAAGATGTTCTGCACAGATGTCTTGTTCAGAACAATACGGCAGTATATGTATGCATCCTTGATTTGATTCTGGAGTTGGAAAACCTTCATACCATTACAGCATCAATACAAACTTAGTCACAACTGAGCCCTTGCTGTGACTAGGAGAAACCTGGTCACAGCAATGCTTAGGGATGAGGCCATATGAGCAATGATGAAGACGCATGAAATATCCCATCTATAGACAAAGTGGAGGAAACTGTAGCTCGGAGGTATACAGGTATCCATTCAGGTTTATAATTGAATCACCGGCCTCCTTCCATCCGGCCTCTTTCTGGCATCACCCTAAATGTCCTCTTCAGGACTGGGACAATTCAATCAGCATTGATGCTGTGCCTCATTCAGAGCAGAACATCTGACACCACGAGACTTCCAAACAGCGGCAACCAGCCAGTCACCTGTCAAGCGCGCACACACACGCACACATTTCATATCTCTGTTTCTATTCTCTACTTGTTTTTTCAACACTTTGAGTAAATATTTGGCATTCTGATCAGACGGTGTCTCTGGTATCTAAATGCCACAGAAAGATCCAGATTCCTCTCAGTCTCAGTCTGACAGAACCAGACTGAGCTTGATGCTGAGGGTCAGCTTTTGAGAAATGCTTTCTGAAGATTTTTTTTTGGCATTTTCATGCTTTATTCAATAGTGGGGAGAAAGGGAAGGCAGGGGACTGAGAGACAGGGGATGACATACAGCAAATGGCCTTGTGCTAGAATTGAACCTGGGCTGCTGCGGTAAGGACTCAGCATCGAATATGGTGCGCTCTACCCGGTAGAGCCACTGGGGCGCCCCGAGAAATGCTTTAATGGAAAAAACGAGTACAAAACACGTTCGTCTGCGTGAGTGTGTCAAGAACGATAGCGCTCAGAAACATTACCTTATGCTCTGTAAAGTGAGGCCTTGCAGTGACTGTTACATGGAGCATTTCATTCTGCACTGTACACAGTAATGGGAAAAAGGCGCCCAAGGGTGAAAGCTGTCAATATCACACAGACAAAAAGCACACACACCACAGAAAATATACCCACACTCAACATAAGACAGAAAAAAACACACAAGTATAGTATATATATGGAAAATGCAGGAGATATGACCCCATTGTGTATATGACTATGACAGCGTGGCTGCAGCTCTCGTGAAACATAAAAGGCAGCATAATGAATAAGTAAAAAAAAGAGCAAGGTACAGCCAACCTTTATGTCAGATTTAATCTTTGAAAAAAAATGAGGTACATCCTTATTTTTATCAAATGAGTAGGAAATGAGAGTTAAGGAAATAAAACGGAAAAAAGATCAAACTAATGTGAGTCTGCAGCCCAGTACACCCATGGTTACTGACAGAGAAAGGTCACGTGTCTCTTTAGTTATTTTATTTTATTTATTTTTTAACCTGTGCTGTCAGCAAACAACACAGAGTATTTGGATTGATAAAGAAAGGAAGCGGGGAATATCAGAAAAAGAACAGAGTAATGAAAAAAGAATTCAGGAGGAGAAAAAGAGAGGGAAATGCAATGAAAAAATGGAGATAATGGGAGAGTTGGATTTCCTCTTTGCCACATTTTCCACTTGTAGACTGACTGACTGGTTGGTTGTTCATTTGATTGGCTGAGTGGTTGGAGAGATGGTTGCACTTTTGCATGATGTGACCAGTGGCTCTGCAGTGGACTGACTGGAAGCCACTAGTGGTCCTACAAGTTTACTCACAATCCAGTGTCCAACCGTTCACCAGTTTGAAACGCACTGTGTTTCACATACACCCCACTGACAGATGAAATAGGAGGAGGATAAGAGGTGATTAAACAGAGTGGTAGAGTGGTGTTATGGTCGGAGAAGTATGAGATGAAACAAAGCGATGGCCATGTTGTGTGGGTGGGAGAGGAGCCACAGCGCGACCCTCTATATGCCTGCCTCTATCTGCCGCTGCTGGGAGAGTGTGTGTTGTACATTTTCAACCTGTACAAGCGCGCACACTCAACTCTGCGAGCCGGCTGTGTGATGTCCGAGAACAAAGGCTTACGTCAAGGCCAGTTTGTCTTTCAAGCTTATTCTCCCAGCTGTCACTTAGGATTAGGGTTGGATACCAACACCTGGTGCCAACAGCGGTTCCTATACAATCGGTACGATCGGCAGCAGATCCTACCGTTTGCTAGTAACTACCTAGGACGACAACGGGACAACACCGGGACATGTACCGACACCGGGACGTGCAGCAAATATCTTAAAACGATTGCGTGTAAAGGGGGAACACGTCAAATTGAATGAAACATCTGGCAACGCACAGGATACACTTTCTGTAAAAGAAGAGGGACCATGTTGTGGTAATCAGAGTCCTTTTATTTTGCCAAGTATATTCGCATGCAAATGGAAAGTGACTAAGTGAGCACCAACACGCCGTTGTGGCCGTTCCTGGCTACCGACCCCCATCCAGGTATGATCCATCCAATACTCTTATTCCTGAATGATACTCTGTTGAGAAACAATTTTCAGTTTTATTCAGGAGTTGGCAAAGGTGAATGAGGCCGCCATTGCGTGGGATGGGTGGACCAGTGTGGCACAGGACCACTATTTAACAGTTACTGTGCACTACACCAGTCATGGCCACATTAAGCAGAAGGTGCTAAACACCAAAGCTGTGTATGAGTCACAGACAGGCCTGGTGGTGGCAGACGATATAAATGGCATTCTAGAGGAATTCCAAATAAACACTTAAGTTGTAACTGCCACAGCAGACAATGCCAGCAATATGGATGTTGCACTGAAGAACGGAGCGGGGTGCTTCGCCCACACCCTAAACATGGCAGCACAGAAGGTTTACAGCATCAGTGCCATTAAAAAAGTAGTGTGCCAGACTTTGAGCTGTCGTGGTGTGGCTGAAGAGGTCCGCCGTGGCCAAAACCGTCCTACGGGAGAAGCAGCGACTTCTCAGTAAGTAGCGCAATCTTATAAGAAAAGTAATCTTCGGCAAAGTAGATTGTAATTCAAAATGTGGATTTGTGTTTCAGATCTGCCAGAACACAACGTGATTCTGGATGTCCGAACACGGTGGAACTCCCCTTCCACCCTAATGGTGGAGATGTTTTTGGAGCAGTACCTGGCCATCCAGTCAGCATCACTTGACCAACGACTCAGGAAGCCAGTGGACAAATAAAAGTGATGGACAAGAAGATCAGTTAAACAATGAGTAACAACATAATAGTTGAAAATTCATTCTTATCTTACGACAATACCAGGTATTTTCCATTCGCATTCAGAGCCTATGCTTACGAAGAAAGAGGGCAAACCACATCATTTTCACTGTTAGACACTAAAAAGTTTGTCATGTTTTTATTACAGGATGAAGACATTCAAAACTTCCTCCAGGAGGCAACTTTGATGGGCACTCGCTTCAGGCCAACTTGGAAGAGCTGTTGCCGATGATGCCTGGGACAGGTTGGAGAAAGCAGCAGTTGGCAATGCAACAGAACATATATTTTATGCTCATCCTTGTTTCCCATGTGTGCCACCATGTTACAGTTTCTATGATTAAGTTTGCTATTTATATGTGCAAAATTGTGTCCACAGCTTCCAATGTAGGGCCTTCGGGACATTGAGGAAGAAGAATCGAAAGACCATGAGGATGACAAGGCAAAGGAACATGTAAGTTCGTAATCATGAAATATCTAAAATGACTGCATTTTTGAAGCGTAAAGCAAAAAGTCAGCCCTAGAGGAGCTGTTCGAGGATGAGGACCGAGAGCTTCTTCAGGCCAGGACCACTAAAAGCGGTGCCCACTCCCTCGCTGAACGGGACCAGAAAGAGATTGAGATCTACAGAAGTCTGCCTTCAATCCCATCAGGACACGACCCTGTAGTCTGGTGGTGGATAAAGCGGGACAGCCTCCCCATATTGTCTGCACTTTCAAACACATACCTGCGTGTACAGGCCTCATCGACACCATCTGAGAGGGTTACATACAATAAGTCAGGAGAGGTGTTGTATTTTGCCAGAGAAAGCAAGACTTACTTAAGTTTGAAGCTGGAGTTGGTCATTTATTTTGCTGTTATTTGTACTGTAACTGTTATATAGTGTTTAATTATAGTAGTTGGGTTAGGTTTTATTTATTATGTGACTTTGTTATGTAGTGTTTTGTATTTATTTATATTTATATATTTAAGTTTACTTTATACTATTAACAGTATAATATATTGTTCAAATTTGCCTTGGCAACAAAAAAGCTGTTCTTTAACGTTGTCGACCGTTGTTTTGTGCTTTTTTTTATATTATATATATATATATATATATAAATTTTGAGAGAAAATGAGAAAAAAGACAAAACCCAAACAATACTCCACCCTACTTAGGATTCACATTGCATCCTCTATGTACCACCGAGCTTGAGCGTCAGCTCATTTTCCACCCGAGCGCGGGAGATTAATTATAATGATGCAGAATTATGGAAAACACTCACAAATCATATCACCATTACATGATTTATTATACAGTAATCAGTTGAAGGTGTCGGAGCTGCAGAAATCTGACAGCTTCTGTCTCAGACACAGTGTGGTTTCTCATTACAGCCAATCTGTCTGGACAAGGAGACAGCTCACTCCTGCAGTCCAGTGCTACTAACTGTAGGGATCAGCAGCAAGGTTGAGAAAGTGACTGAATGAAGCAGCCGTTAGTCTTCCTCAAGCTAAAATGATTAATACACTACAACAAAAACAATGGAATTCACATAAACCACTGTGGCAAAGCAAGAAGGAGTCAGCAAACAATTTGTCATGTTTTCATGGTCACTTATTGGAATTGTATCATATTAATTTGCAATCAATGTGGTATCACATCAAAGCAATGGCCATCACAGCATGCAAAGCACTGCATGTCCAATACAATTATTTATCCAGCCTAATCTACAGTATCATTGTTGTATTAAAAGGGACCTATTAGGCTCCTTTTTACACATGTTAGTATACAGTAGGTCTCTGAGGTCCCCAAAACATGTTTCCGAGTTTTTTTGCTGAAATTACCACTCAGATTATGCATTCGCACCATTGTGACATGCCTCTTAACCCAGACTGTTCCAAAATGGGCTGTTTCTGTGTGTGTGTGTCTTGAATTGAAAATTAGCAGCCAAGCTCCTAGTTCTGAGCCAATGGGGTTTGAGCACAAATTCCGGGATCTGTGAGCAAATGGGGTTTGAGCTTTACTCGGCCTCCGTTTTATTTATTCTGTTAAGTTGAACTGATTTCATCCTTATCAGTCCACCAAAATGGACTGGACTGTTTCTGAAAAATAATACATTTAGAAATAAGCAATCCAGGTGCTGAATCTTCACTTATATTAGATCTACGAGGCCTTGTTTAAAAGTAAGTTCCAACTTTGGTTGCCCTGCTCCAGGCTTGTGGAAGACATGAAAACCACACCAGAGCGTACCAGGACTCTCACACGCGGGGATTTCTTGTTTCATGTAGATGTCAGAAAATGAAATAAAATAAAATAAAATGAATAAATACATCTGCAATAAAAACACTTTTATTGGTTTTGTTTGGAGAAACGCACAACGTATCCGATGGAGTAAATGAACATATAAAGAAATCCGTGACGAGGTGACGTCAGCTTGTGCAGTGGTTGGACCGAGTGTTAAAAGCGGTCATTTTGAAGCAGAATTTTGATTACAGCAGTTACTTTGTCATTAATTTACCTCATTATTTGACACTTTGTCCAAGTCTAATATGATCATCCGACATTGTAACATAATATATATGACAGAAATAAGGAAAAGCATAGTAGGCCCCATTTAACATGAAATTCTGTTATCAAGGGTGAGGTTCCAGGGTTTGTGAATCGGCCCTCAGATTTCTCTTTGGTCCTAAATTCCTCAAGGCCTCCTTAGGTAACTCTGAATTCTCTCTCTAAACTGACACCCGGAGCGCCCACAGCCTCCTCTCCTCCACTCAGAACCTACTGGTCTCCTGTCCCTCTCCTGGCCCTGACAATCATTTCATGGTCACTGTGTGTGTGTGTGTGTGTGTGTGTGTGTGTGTGTGTATGTGTGTGTGTGTGTGTGCGTCAATATGTTGGGTCAATGCGTTTGCGACAAAGCTAAAGAAATAATAATACACCTTAGATGGGAATTATAGTTGTGTCCCTGCAGGCCTGTCTGAAGGTGTATGCTTGCACGTATAAAATTTGCAGTTTCGGAGCTTGTGTGGTGGTGTGTGTATGTACATATGTTTGTGTGTGGGTTTGAACAGTCTCAAATGTCTTCTATAAATACAGTTCAAATGAAACAGTTTATCATTTCAAAATCAGTCTCAATCTAATCAAGCTCATCCATCTGACAGAGATGTCCTTATTTAACCTAATCTTCTAATTAATTTCCTAATTGCCACATACAGTATGCACTACATTAAATATAAATACAGCATTTTTTTTCATCACATAATTCTCACAAAATCTGGTCTTTATTAGGAGTAAGGTCTCTGAGGAACATTACAGGATTGCCTGAACCAGGAGAAGACAACCACGAGATGCAAATGAGAAGCATAACAAAGACAACATTTATTTGAACAAAAACATAATACAGCCATATTCACAGTTTAAGGCCAGCGAGCTCCAGTGTGAAATAGTGTGTTTCCTAACCGCCTTCGCTCACTCAGACAAAGAGTTGCGCTGGTAGATAGAAAAACAACTCTTGACCAAATCCCCTGGCGACTGGTGAGGGCCGCCCACCCCCTCCTCCACGCCTTCCCCTTCCTCTGTAGTCTGCATAAATAAATGATGAGTTCCACTACGCAGCTTCCCCTAGAACCTTGCTCTAACCCCACCACGAGCCTCTCTCTCACATCACACACACACATACTGTATACACATATATGCATACATACATGTACACACACACACACACACACACACACACACACACACACACACACACACACACACACACATACACACGCACACACACCCCTCTCTTTCTCTCTAAACCCGGACTTGTTATACTCCTATGCAGGCGCTCTATGACCTGTGCCTGTAAAACCAGCCCATAAATCCTTCATGGAGAGCTGTTAAGACCTTATCAGGCGGAGGGATTTTTCAAAAACAACAACCGCTCCAGTGCACGTGGTGGATGTGTCACACAATGATAGCCACATTTCAGAACCCCTTCCTACAAACTGGTACTGGTCTTTGAACATTCATTTCAAACTAGATTATATTATTTAGCAGTATTCTATTTGTCATTGCCTATTGTTTGATATATCTGTATGCAGTAATTGTTACTATTACAAGGTGTTACTGGTGTGAAAATGAAGGAAACATGTGTAAATAGTTAGCAGGGGAACAGATAGGTATATAATTGTCTTTGTGAGAGAAACCTAGATACGATCTTCCATTACACATTGAGGCCCTAGGAGACACACACACACACACACACACACACACACACACACACACACACCTGTCAGGGGAACTAGAAGGAAGACTGCATTATGACTGCTGTTGTATTACTTTCCTTATCTCTTTCCTCCAAGCGCAAAGGTGTAAATCACCAAGGAGGACAAAGCTAAATTGGGCTATAAAAGGGAATACAATTTTTCCAACATTGAAGTCATCAATTTTAGTAAAGGAGCGCTGGCACAGAGACACAGTGAGTGTGTGTTCGTGGATGGGATATATATATATGGGATGGGAATAAAGAAGAGGGTCTTACACCCTGGAGTGCCAGGCATTAAGAAAATAATATAAAACAAAACCAACCAACCCCGCCCCCCCGCCACCACTTCACCCCTACCCAACGCCCACAACCCATCTTTACTCCACCCCTCCTCTCCACTTATTCCCATTCCAGCCTCCAGCCACAATTAACTCTACCAATCATTTCCCTCACAGCGGCCGGGGGAACATTAAAAATGCACACTCACAGACCCGGACTGCCAGCCTTGGAGGAATGTAGACAGAGAAGGGAGGAACTGGGATCCAAATCCTTTTGTACTTTATATAAACACACACACACGCACGCACGCACGCACGCACGCACGCACGCACGCACGCACCCACCCATGCACACAGATGCACACACACAACCAGACTGCAAGCTAAGCAGCAGAGAACCCAACTACAAGCGCCCAACTAAGCCAGATATGGAATAGAAATCACACATTCAACACATTCTGGGAGGTGTTGATGTCTCTATACAGCTTCTGTGTGCCACAGTGTGTGCATGTATGTGTGTGTTTTCTGGGTGTGTGTGCGCATGTGTGTGTGTTCTGAGTGTGTGTGCGTATGTGTGTGGCATTTTGGGCATGTGTGGTGGGTATACTGCCGGTAGTCAGTTGAATAGATGATGAGGAGTATGGAGCAGCAGCGAGGGGCCAGATGGGGTGTGACATGATCCTGGGGACCAGAGAGACACCAATACACTGGAGAGCAGTGGGACACATTTACACTGAGGTACCAGTGAGCAGGAAGAAGGATAAAAATCTGAATGAGATAAAGAGAGAATGAACTTGTTTCAATAAATGATATTTTTACATTGTGTTTTCAAATATTTATGTTCAATGAATAAAAAATACAAACCCAATCAAGCAACAAAGAAAAGGCTAATAAATTGAAATTGTACTGAGTTAAAGGTTAAATATCCTTTTCTAAAATGGAAAAATCACAATACACTCCCACATGTCAGAGTGTGTTTGTGTATCTTTTAAGTAACAGTAATATTACATATTATTTCAACCTACTTTTTGCAATTTGCCCAGTAGATCCAAAGCATACAGTTGGTTACAGCAGGGTGTTAATAGGGAGCAGCGCTACTTCCTGTTTCTAGTCTCTCTCTAGCCCAGACGTAGCCAATAGAAGTGCAAAAGAGCCTGAAAAAACCTAATGAAATGCAAGTTTATTTTTTAATTGTTATAACATATGATGACAATATTGTGAGTTCACCATAGATTTGACATTTTCCTCTACAGCTTAAACCTTTTCCCCATTGGATTATGTTTAATCACAGTGAGAAGCTGCTGCAGAGCCACAAGTTTCTCAATAGTAAAGCGTTCAGTGAGGTTGTGCTATGAACAGTTATAAATGATGGAAACCAACATTTTAAGGCCTGGGTTGAAAAACGGCGAACCCCTCCTTTAATACAGTCACTTTAACACAGAGCTATCTACCTGTCCATGGTGCTGAAATCACACAGGAAATGGGTTACTATTGCAAGCAATAACCAGTGTTTAAGTAAAGTGTTGCAGATTGTATTGGTGATTGTACTGTCTATTAAATGGAAGGCTTGCAATTTCTACAACAAAAACTGTACAAAATAATTATCCTGTCATAAAGAAAGTTCAGCTTATTTCATCTGAAAGTGGAAAAAACTTTAAGTTTGGTCTCATCATTTCAACTCATCATCAATCACCTAAATAGTTTGTCCCATTTTAGCAGCCTATCTATTATCCAAACATTGCTTTCTTAAATTGGTAGAATTGTTTTCCAATTACCTTAGAGAGAGACCGTTGATGTTGTTAGATAACAATAGAGCAGATTATGATGGAAACTTGATGGGAATCTTTCTGAACAGATCTGTGCACAGTGGGTCAAATTAAACTAGAAAATGCTTTAAAATGCGAATTTCTGTGAGGAGTTGTGTGTGTGCAAACAGTGTATAACTAAATAGTATTTATGTATGTTTGTGTACTTTTCTAGATGTGGATGTGTTTTCCAGTGCCCAACCTCGTTCCTCACTACGTCCTATAACCTCCATTTGTCTCTGCAATAATCCACGGCAGTTCCAATATTATAACTCCACTTCTCCAAGTCAAGAAACAGTATCGGACAGAACAAAGTCAACACGGAGTTCAGAGCACGGCTAAATGTCCTTGGCTGAAAGCACAGAGGAGGTTAAACAGGCAAAGAGGAGGTTTTTTCAGAGGTCAGATGTGATGAGTTTGAATGGGAAAAAGATAAGTAGGTCATAAAATCCTCCAATCAGACCAACACCATGCCCACAGGAAGCAGTGTAATTGACCAGAGGGATCATGGGAATTTTAACTACCGCTGCTTTGCTCATCGGAGGGCAGTTAAAAAGGGTCTTAGTCGATGAATCATTCTCTTCTTCTAATTCAATATTTTCATGTCGGTTTCTCTTGTTTTCCTCTACCTCGCTCACACACTTTTTTATCTATATCTTCCTCCCTCCCGTCTTTCCATGTTTTTGTATTTTAGCTGCTGCACTGAAGAGTTATCTCACTGAGTCAGGTCTTTTCTCGCCCAGTTGGAGGTTTGCAGATCAGGAACATCTCTCCCTCTCCTCCACCCTGACTCCACACCCATAAAAAGAGGTGGATATAGACGGAGTGAAAGAAGTGACACCGTCTGACTTATTTTCATGGCTGAAATGTTTGCCATGCCAGACGTTTTGCATCCTTCCTGATTTGCAATGCTTGATGCTGTATTTTTTCTGTCCAATCCAACAGACCCAGAAATATTCTGGATATCTATAGATCACATGCAAACACACACCTGTATCCCAGGAGCCTCATCACACCAGATGGAAATCTGATTTAGCCACGTGTATTGTGTTTCAACTCATTTCAAGCCGTTAGTCACAAACCTTTAATATGATTTTGAATCTCAGTCTCACGTTGGCCCTCGTGTTACACCCCATCTCGGGTAATTTAGGATTCATTCCTTTGGGCGGGTGTCAGATAGAGGGAAGCGGAAGAGTATTATTGTCTCGGTATGCAAGCTCACGCACAACCCCGATCCTTCATTCGACTCTAATCGAAGCAAATCTAATATAAAGAGAACAGGTGTGATTTCATGGAGGTTTTTCCTTTCTTTCTTTCTTTTTAAGTGAACATCCACTGAGGAGGGAGCTCACTATAGTATAGTATATATAGTATAAAAGTGAAAGACAAGTTAGAATACGATTTAAATAGCAAAGGAGCCAATCAAAATACTTCACAACGAGATTCCAACATGTGGTAACATGAACTATCATCTTTGCTTGACTTCTAATAATGGGTCACTGAATCCTTTGTTTGTTGCATGTGAATAACACATAAAAATAAGTCTGGTTGTACGCAGTTGTGAATGAATCAAAATTCACTTTATCTTCCAACTACAGCCAATAATGTATAACACGACTTATCACTCTAATAGCCTGGTTCCTTCTCAGCACGTTCTTACCCTGTAGCCCCTGGGCCTGAACAAATGTGCACTCTAAATTGTTCTATTTTTACCCACTAACAGCTCAGGTTAGGAAGCATGTTGGATGTTGGATGTTATGCCCCTGAATCGATGCCTAAAAGTACCTTCAGCTCAGTGGCTCAGATTAATATGAACTTGTACAACAATGACAAGACACAAATTCAACAGTTGCTACACCCATAAATCCCACACTGTTAGATAAACACTGTAGCAGTGAAGCACGAGCTGTAATAAATTACCTTTACATTGCATTCAGAACAGGGAGACAATGATATGTGATACAAATATCAGGGAGAGCGGGAGAAAGAGAAACCTAAACACACACATTGATATTGTGATGTACACATATCTTTTCACAATAATACTCAAGCTTGCTCTATTTCCTTCTTTTCTAGTCCTGCCTCTTCAATTCACCAGCAAAAGCAGATTAATTTGCCTCTGAATAAAGGAGCGAGGCTGTGTCTTTATCTTGAGCTTAATGACCATTTAATATTTCACCATTAATGTAATGGAGCTAGTGATGGTCCATTACTAGGACTGGAAGGGGAGAAAATAACAAGGTAGCCGGGAGATATACTGCGCCGTGGAAATCAGCTTCCTGGAAAATCTGAAACAAAAAGAAGCTGTGACTCAAACTATAAACACTAATGGCAGCAATTACTCTTCATGAAATTACCTCCCAAGCTCATCATCTTTCCACCGAATCTCCCCTGTGAAAGCATCAGAACTCATAAAGATAATAAACTGTACTGTCAGCCTAGTAAACAGATAATTGATTTCCACCCTCCCTGTGTGTGTCTCTATTCTTTTTCCCCGGGTTCTTCGGCTCGCAGCTTAACCCCATTTGTCCGGGCTGCTCCGTCCGGTCACGGCTCATTAAGACAACAATATGGTTTACGTTCCACTCGCAGCCTCCTATGAATGTGACGGATATTAATTGCCGTCTTGTCCGAGGTGAACATCGGAGGACTGGAGCAGAGGATCATGCACTGCTCCCCAGATGTCTGTTAATGGAGGCGTGAAACACTTGTCTCATTTTTTTAAGAAATAAGACTTCTCACTGGGGTAAAAACTTTTTTTACCCCAGTGAGAATATTTGAAAACAAAATTTATATGATAATAATCATTATTATATATACATAGAAATGAATTGTAATATTATATATGTATATTCATTATATTAATGATATGGTATAATATCATTTTAAATAACACTTATGTTAAAACATAACCTCAGAAGGCCTATGTAAATACTTTTTTTTTGAGAAAGCCACAGAGATTTTCATTTTAAAGAAGAATACAGTATGGCCTTTATCCTGTTTATATGTAAGGCAAGGCAGGTTTATTTCATACAGGGCAATTCAAAGTGCTCTCCCTACTGTAAGGCATAAAAAAAGAAAAGAAAAGAATAAAAGCATAATAAAAAAATAAACACATATAAAAAGCTAAAAATAGATGAAGACATTGACGTAAGACATAAGTCATAAAAACATTCATGTAAAAAAAGGTATTAAAGAGTTTAGACTATCAACGTGAAAGTATTGGTTCTGGCACCCAGCGTTGGGTGAGTTTGCCCTCTCTCTGTTCTCTTCTGCTTCCTGCCTTTCTATTCGTGTTCTTCTGTTCCACTTTCATTCTTCCCTCATCTCGCTCACCCCCTTCATCCTTCCCCTGCTCTGAGCTCGTTACGTTTCTCCACAGGCAGTCGAGTGGAAGTTGGAAGGGAGGAGCTCGGCTTTCATATGTAAAACAACAACATTAGTGCAGCCGCTTCGATCTGCCTCCTCCTGCGTGGGGCTTAGGTAAAGCAAAGTGAACATTAAACAGAACATTGGCAGAACATTTGACGGGGATGTCTACCGTGGCTTTAGAAAAGCGTAAGCTATCAGATATAAAGGCTTTCAACTTTTATTACATTTCAAATTAGCCTTTGATTGCTTTGACATTACAAATGACTTGAAATATCTCAAGTGTCCCATAGTAAACAGAGGAAACACTTTGTGGAAATGAAGAACAATAAACCCAACAAAAATACTATCTTGTCCAACAGTCTAACACACATTTGAAAAAAAAAAAAACAACAAAAAAAAAAAACTAAAACAGAACAGCTGCTGTCCTGTTGGTTTTGCATGACATTACATCAAATGATGGGCTTCATTCTCCTCTGGTTGGACTAACAATGCTGCTGTTACCCAGAATACTAACAGCCTGTCGCAAGGCAATGAAATACTCTGCTCTGTCCAAAACATGAATAAAAAAACTATAAACCCGACATTGACACTTGAGGACTTTAACAGTGGATAAATAACTAATATGACACTTTAAAAGCATAAATGTGGGACATTGTGTCTCCAGAGAGACAGAAGGGGGGTATTTCAAAATTTCCTTCAAGGTGTAAAAAAATTCAACCCCATCCCCCTCTCCCACATTACATCCCTGTGGCTCTACCTCCCCCGTCCACAAAATACCACTGACCCAGTACAGGGTCGGAATACTAGTCAGGCTTTGTCAGGGATGTAGTAAGAGGCAATTATATCCTAGGCCTCAAACTATGATTTATATGTTTCACGCTCACAAATCACAAATCAGACATCAGAGATGTGCTTCCAAACGTGAAAAACAGGTAAGGAGATCTTAATAAAAAATAACTGTTTACTGTAAAAAACATAAATAAATGACTGCTGGGTGACGTTAAATGATGGGACAAGCTGCCACTGCTGATGGATGGAATCAGGAAATTAACTCACAAATCGAGTACCCACAATGCGCTGCACCACTAAATGCAAGCTTTCCCTTAAAGAAGGTCTGTGTTTCAAAATTACATTATGGGTAAATTCAACTGACTTATGAAACGGGTGCCAATCAGAAACAAAAGAAGTGATAGAAAAATAGAACACTACATGTAATTACAAAAAATCTGGACATAAACATCATGAGATTGTTCTGTGAATTAAAATTCCCTGTTAATGTGGAGGGAAATACCATATTGATTATATCAAGTGTTCAATTTTTTTTTTTAAGAAAACCCTTTATTCACTTGCGGAGCCAACCCTGTGGAGCTGAAAAGCTTTTTGACAGCTATAATAACACACAGCCACCCCACTGAAGAAAATTGCTGTTCCATTTTTGTGAACGTTTATGTGAGTGTGTGTGTGTGTGTGTGTGTGTGTGTGTGTGTGTGTGTGTGTGTGTGTGTGAGTGAGTGAGTGAGTGAGTGAGTGAGTGAGTGAGTGAGTGAGTGAGTGAGTGAGAGTGTGTGTGTTGAGTGTTCATGAGTGCAGGTGTGTTTACGTGTGCAGGTGAACATACTGAATGTGTCTGAATGTGTACGTGTGAATGAGTGTGTGCATGTTTAACAGTTTGTGTGTCCTGTCCCATTTCCGTGCGCTGGTTGGTCCGGGAGTCACACTGTCATTACCGACACCTTCCTCTCTGCCTCCCTGGATCCTGTAGCTATTAGCAACCAGCGACAGGAGCTGGCCTCTTCTCTGCTGCAGCCAATTGCTTTCATATCACTGTGTGACTGTGCATGCATGTCAATGAGCAGGTGTCCTGAGTGTGCGTGTGTGTGTGTGTGTGTGTGTGTGTGTGTGTGTGTGTGTGCACGTACAGATGTGATCATAGCATTAAGTGTCTGTATAGATTGTTTCATAAAATACAGCTTGACTGTATTTAACGTATTCTTCATTTATTCCAGAAATAAGACATTTCCTTCATCACGCCACTTTATCTCGCACTGTGAAGGAACAACGGAAGAAAAAACACACACACACACACACACACACACACACACACACACACACACACACACACACACACACACACACACACACACACACTGAAAGAAGGCAGTCAGCGCAAAATAATCAATGGGTGTTGATTAGGCATTCTCAGTACTTTTCTGAGGCCAGGCAAGCACTAGTGCTCTGTGTGTGTCTGGAGATCAATACTCTGATCTCTTATTAGACGGGGTTTGCACATCCCAGTGACGCGTGGAAAAGAGCAGTTGCAAATCAACTGCCTGTGAAATCAGGCGGAAAAGTCACTGGTTCGAGATGGCGAAATAAAACAATATTTCAGGCTCGGTTTCCCAGAGCATCATTTTAAAATCTGGTGGTCCTAAAAAGCATCAGACAAAATGCAATTATTTCAAAATATTTTTATGAAATATATTTACAAAATATAATTGATTTCCAAACATGCATTATTGCTTCCACCAGCTAACTGTCTGCCGTGGCTCAATAGAACTGTCAAAAGACTGAGAGAAAGATCCGCCCTTCGTGCAGATCAATTTAGTAGTCAGTGTCTTTTTTTTTGAGTCAATGGTCTGGTGCTGACAGTTGACCGCTTTTGGCCAGGATGCAGATGTATATGTAGATGTAAACAGTATGTTCTGTGCTCGAAAGCAAGGGTGAAAGAGAAGACTTTTGTTTCCTTTGTTGCGTATTCTTCCTGGAACAAATGTTCCTCAGCCGGTTTAAGGAT
>NC_137193.1:44272653-44307653 GCF_960531495.2 Zeus faber
GGGAGGTTAAGAGCATGTTTTAATCAGGACAGTAATAAAAAGCAGGTCTGCTGATGGAGGGGGAATTCCTGTGGGAGTTTCAGCTCTTTGTGATGCCCGCCTCCCCGGGGGTCACATCCACCCATCCTCCTCCCGCCCTGCTTCCCATAATCATCCACATCCACCCCACCTCCCATCGCCTCTCTTCAATTCCAGCTTATCCTGCTGTGGAACCCCTGACTTGAATGAAAAACACAACTACAGAGGCAGGCACCAAACACACAACATTAAACCCACTGGAATAGTCAATTTGGTGAACACACACCTGTACCACGACCCCACCAGCCACACCCCTTCGCCCCCCCCCCTCTCCAGCAGATGATGGATGCGACAGGGACACGACTTCATTGAGGGCTTGGGAGCCCCATCTGAACTGATGGCTTATTCATTACAACAGCCTTCAACTGGCCTTTGGGGAGCCTAAAATGCCATAAAGCCCCGGCTGGGCTAAACACAAGCACTTTTATTGTGATAGATGTGGCATCGGTGGCCGAGCGTTATCTACAGGTAACTTGTCCAGATGTAGCTGTACAGAGGGGGGAACAAAAGACGGGTAGGCTGTGTGGCGGATCGAAATGAAATATTTGTTTCCAGCTACGTGCTGTACACAAGACTGGGAATTAATGGTTATGAACTGAAGTCACACCATCAAGAAAAATACAATTTATTTCTGAATTTATCTATACTGGTTCTCAATATCCAATTTCTACTTTTCTTAACCAGTGTAACCAGGTCTTGTTTGATAGCATGGAGACAAAATACACCGTGGCCTGATCTCAGCAGTATCAGTTGTTGGTACTTTGCTTTGTGTTGTGTACTTTGATTGTCTGACTCGTTGGCTTCTGCTCCCTGGTCGGTCAGTGGACTCTCAGTCCACTCTAGAGCGCTAACCTGGTTTAACTACCGTATATTATAGCTCACACTGCACTAGCTATTCTCTGTTAGATGCTTTGATTGAAATGGACATGGTTACAACTGAATTGAAGCTAACAATGTCACAGATTGTGACTTTTTCTTTGGATATTATATTTTCAATAAATTCCTTTCTGTCCTCGCCCATCTGCAGTACGTTACTCCCTCTGAGCTGAGTTGTGGAGGCAGCAGCACAGTGGCAGTAATGGTGCAAAGGTCCTGTCGAGGCTAAAGAGTAGTGATTACAGCCCAGTGGACCTTGGCTTCCAGGGCCAGTGGGAGGGAGATGGAGGCTGAGGAATATAAAAGCTGAGATAAACCGAGAGAAGAGCCTGCGCTGGCTGGGAGAGGGAGGAAAATGCAGCTGAAATGAAAACACAGCTGGAGAAAATAATAGAGATAGATCACATACAGGTACACAGACACCAGCAATATTAGATTCAAGTAATTATCATTGCACAAAGTACAAGTACTGAGGCAACGAAATGCATTTCTCTGCATTTTACCATCCTAGTAACTGATGTATCTAGGAGCAGTGGGCTGCCGTATAGCGGCGCTCGGGGATCAGTGAGGGGGTTACGTGGTCTTGCTTAAGGACACATCAGCACACTACCAGGAGGAGCTGGGGGTTGAACCAGAAATCTTCTGATTACTAGAAGACCCGCTCTACCTCCTGAGCGCTGCACCAACCCCACCCCCCCCTTTGTCGCAATGTCACAGCATTAAAATTGAGTTTAGAGCAATGGGAATAAACATGTTTACAAATTCCTTCCAATAACAACCGTAACTTGAAACATCCTTTCATGTATTGAGGACATGCCACCATGGGCCTTTGGATACTCAAGTGACACGCCACCCTCTGTCCCCGCCCTCTTCTCATCACAACCCCCTCCCAGCAGCTCATTCAGGGGCGAGGTCGCCACTCCTTTCAAATTGCTAATGAGGGTCTGTAAGCATACTGTATGTGTATCTTTGTGTGTGTGTGTGTGTGTGTGTGTGTGTGTGTGTGTGTGTGTGTGTGTGTGTGTGTGTGTGTGTGTGTGTGTGTGTGCGTGGATACATTGTGATGTCAATCTAGAAACTTCCATTATGTCCTATTTGTCCCTATGGACCATGCTTACCGCTGCAAAGCTTATAGGCCAATTTCACGTCTAATTAGACATACAAACAGAAGATAATATAATGCGTAATCTCTTCATTTATTTATTTAAATATATCCTGAAAGAGATGAAAGTTACAATAAAAGGAACCAAAACACCCTGGAAAATATTCCTGAAGAATGTGACTGTTAACCTACATAACCTACATGCTCCATTTCCAAACCCAAACAATCCGCAGCGTTCCTACAAGGTCTCTTCAGCTGAATCAGAAGTTTATTAGCATTCTAATGTCATTCTAATGTTTGACAGGGACCGGGGAACAATTGATTTTCTTCTGTCTCATGGTGCATTGGATTGCGTGTGTGTGTGTGTGTGTGTGTGTGTGTGTGTGTGTGTGTGTGTGTGCATGTGCAGTCAGCCAATGCATGACATTAACGCAGAAGGTGAGAGGTCAAACTCCTGCAATGAGCTGATGGAATTATCATGTTTTTCAAATTTTTCCACACCTATCCGGACATATAAACACATCGCACAGACACACCTCGCACACACACACACACACACACACACACACACACACACACACACACACACACACACACACACACACACACACACACACACACACACACACACACACACACACATAAACACATAAACACACACACACATAAACACATAAACACACACACACACACACACACACACACACACACAGAACTTCTCCTTTCTTGTACCAACTGAACAGGTAAATGGGCGGGTGAATGGGGTTGGACTGGAAGAGGGGAGGATAGTAGGAGAGGATGGAAAGATGAAGAGTGGGGATAGAGTAGTGTGGGGGACTGACAGACAGACAACAAAAGAGCAGGCCTTCCCCCAAGTTCAAAAGACCCCTTTCAACCACACATCTGTTGATGCAGACAGACACACACCCAGACCCACACCCACACCCACACACACATACACACACAAACACACACACAAACAGAAACATAAACACGCTTCCCGCTGAATAACCTCCCATACACATGCAATTATGTTCACAGCAAAAGTATTTACCCACGTTTTTTGTAATTGTTTTACATAATTTACCATACAAATTCTATATTAAAGGCAGCACTGGGAAACATGTATTTGGTAAATGTGTTCGCTAACTCATTAATGTAATAGTGTGTGTATTATCCTGTATTAGGTAAGGAGGGGACATTCCAGAGTCAAAGCAAAGCAGACTCACTGACGACCCAAGGATCCCCACTCAAGGATGCTCTTTGTTACCAATGCCTCTTGAAAACAGCATGAACATATGCTCAAATATGCTCAGACACATGGTAAAAACACACACACACACACACACACACACACACACACACACACACACACACACACACACACACACACACACACACACTTTCAATAGCATGTTTGTGAGATATCCTCACGCCGTAAGCACCGGCCTGCTGTGACCTCATTCAATATTTACAGTAATTTTGCCAATCCATAACCTAATTTAAATGTAGGTTTTCGCACTGATCATTATGTAAGTTTACATCATGAGTGGATAAATTTGGAGTAATAAGGTAGGCTGTCACAGCTACACTACGTCCAGTGAAACATCTCGTCAGTCGGTTAGTCAAGTGTTCTCGGAGAAGGAATTCCTTTGAACAGTCTACTATTCCACTTTTGTTCTCTTTTTTGGGAAGTTTTTACTGCTGATGTGGTCATCTATTCAGGGGAGGACTGGTAATCTGGTTTACCAGGCATTTTCCCAGTGGGCTGGCGCACATTGGGGCCATTATAATAAAAATAAATAATATTAATAATTGTCCAACAGCCAGCCTATAAAGCAGGGACAGCGCAGCCCATTGGTTAATTTTCTATACTGACACTGGTCTGGCCCAATCTCATCTGATACTAGGCCCCACCCCTCCCCCTCTCTCCTCTGTTTCTCATGTCTGATGCCGTGGCTCAAAGCATCCCGTTAAAAATCACTCGCGCTACGGAGCTCCGCAGCTCCGCAGCTCCGCAGCTCCGCAGCTCCGCAGCTCCGCAGCTCCGCAGCTCCGCAGCTCTGATTTTTAACGGGAATGCTTTGTCAGTCACTCTCTCACAACACCCCCCCCCCCCCCCCCCCCCCCCACCACCACCCCCGCTGGGCCGTCAAGGCCAAAAATGCCAGGGCCAATTTTTTGTCCCAGTCCAGCCTTGTGGTCAATGTTTTAAAACTGCAAAGCTGACAATATAAATTCAGCTATAGTTTGTTTGATTTCGATAATAGTAAAGTTGCAGAGAAACAAATAGTATATAATAGGACTTAATCCTTCTGCAATGCATTCTCGAGGGCCCAGGGCAGCGATTCGTCGCTAATTTACAAGTCAAAGACAACGGTAACACCACTCTACAAACAGTGTGCCAAGAGCGTCAATCTCCATGAGAAACCGTTGTTATTCAGGGAGAGAAGCACAACCGTTGAGGACAGGCACACGCACAGATGCCGTGACGAAAGGACCCCTAACAGGATCCTGGAAACAACCTGTTTTGTTGTAAACATGAAATATTAGGGGGGAGGAAGAGAAAGAGAAGGAAGGAATGTCTAGGACAGGGTCAGAGAAAGAGAGGAGAGCACGCGGTGCATAAATAAACAGTTTTAGAAAGGTCGCTCCTCTAAGGCGGCATAAGCCAATTTACATCCAACTGTGAAGTGCATCGGAAGGAAATGTCGGGCAGAAGACAAAATTGAGGGAAAACTTTCAACATAAAAATCAGAGCCAACATGGATGCACTTAATATTATCAACGAAACTGTAAGGAAACAGTATTTGCATCTGATTGATTTCAGAAAAGAAAGTGAGGATAAAAAAAGGCCAAGGACAGAAAGAGTGAAAAAAAACCACACACATTCTAGTCTAAAGCGCCTCATGAGCTGGAATGGAAGAAGAACCCTCTATCTGAATGCATTGGGACAAGATGGGTGGTGCATGATGGGTAATCTGCAACACCACTTGTTGGACAGAATTTACATAATTGTTGCACTTATCATGCCATCACAGACAAAGTGAGTATGAGTCACAGAGCTCGATGGGAGAAAAAATAGTTGTCAAGGTAACTGGGGCAGGGGTTCCAGAAGAACATTTCACTGGCCCTGACCGAGGGTCCAGGCAGGAGGGAGGAGGGAGGAGGGAGGAGGAGAGGCGAGAGGAGGAGAGGGGGAGAGGGGGCGAGGAGGAGAGGAGGGAATGAGAGAGGAGGAGAGGAGACAGGGGAGAGGGGGAAGGGGGAGAGGTGGAGAGGATCAGAGGGGAGAAAAGGAGAGAAGAGAGAAGGAGAGGAGAGAAGAGGAGAGGAGGGGGGGAGGAGAGGAGGAGAGAATCAGAGGAGAGAAAAGGAGAGAAGGAGAGGAGAGAGGAGGAGAGGAGGAGGGGAGGAGAGGAGAAGAGGAGAGAGGAGGAGAGAACGGAGGAGAGGAAAGAGGAGGTGAGAGGGAGGGGAGGCATGGAGTCTGGTCAACATTAGAGGGAGGAGCTACAGTAATAAAATGTCTCAGTCGGTCAAGTGCAGATTACACTGATTATAAGTATAGTAAGTATAGTAGGCTGAAGCTGGAGCAATTATAATGAATAAGATCACTACAAAAAGGCTAATGTTAATCTAAAAAAATTTAAAGTTAAAATCCCAGCGGTGGCTCTTATGATGATTATGATTTGTTAACAATTGTAGTTGTTCAACACTAAAAGAAAAATAAATATCAATGACACGTATGTGAAAGGGGTGAGGAACGTCCCTCAAATTACTTCCAGCCCATAAGAGTCAATTCTACGTCCATTTCAATTCATCTGGAATAATACAAATACATGATCAGTATGAACCCCTGAACCACAATCTTAACATAATCAATGCAGACAAATCCAAATAAAATGTGTTTTATTCTACTGTGGTGGACCAAGGGGGCGGGACAGTGGGAGATCAAGGAAGCGGGGCTCACGGATCCACCGGGACTATTTATATATGTTGGCCTGCGAGCCCTGAGTTTCCTTTTCGGCCCACGAGCCACTGTGATTTAAAAAGGACTGCTAATAAACACGGCAACTGGCGCTGTTTCACCTCCGCCTGCCTCCTCTTCCTCATTCCCTGGTCCTGAGCCGGAACACACCTTCACATCTATTTATCTATTTACTTTTAACTGAGAGGCACATTTGAATCATAGTTCAGTTGGTCTGTGTGTAGTCTGTGGGTCATTAAAGGGATTTATGAAAATATTTTTTATGACTAGGCATAAATCTCTCGCTCTCTGACTGCCCTCCTCTCTCCTAGGTTAGTTACATGTCAATTCCATTCCACAACTTGCAGCTCTATTCCTCTCTCACTCTCTCATCTCCTAATCCGCTGTTTCTTTTCATACGTTTGAACCCCAAAGTACTTTTCCTTTTCACGTCTCTCTCTGTCAGCGTGAACATACAAAGGATATAGTCTGATTGGTTCGTGTTGATCTTGTGGTTGTGTGTCTGTTTTTGTGGGATTTGCACTACACCTAAAATAACAATCAGCAATGGAGGACGTTCACAGGCTGCCGATCAGCTGCCAAGCTCCCAGAGACGTAAATAAGCCTCCTCTGAGTCACCGTCTAGGCCCCTGACCAACACGCAAGCACGCATGCACGCACGCACGGGCGGACACACACACACACACACACACACACATAGAAGGTGTCTATGACAATGTTAAGTCCAGGAGTTCTGTGTCTGTGAACCAAGAGGGCCTCTGATAAGGCTTTCAAGAGCAGCTACGGGCATACGGGAGCCCAGAATCATGCATTTGCCCTTTTTGCTGGACTACCATTCTATATTTGCCATTAAAAAATAATTGAGAAAAAATGTGTGAAAAATGTGTCAATCCATCCCGTCCGTGTCGGGTAGCTCTGGCTTCAAGTCCCAGAATACCATTCAAAACTGCAATGTTTTAGTGAACTTTTATAGAACTTGCTCCAACTTCCAAAGAAATGCAGGTTGGGTGAGTTGGAGACTCAGACTGTCCATATGTGTGATGATGATCAACCTCTATAGACTACAGTCTTACACAACACTGACGGAACAAGGGTGGACAGAGGAGTTTAAAGGTTAACGGAATTTTTGAATGAAGGAATGTTACCACTATTTGTGTATTTGCTGACAGCAAAACAGATGTTAGAAATAGAAACTGTGTGAGAAAGAGAGAAGTAGAGATACGTTACAGATATAAAGACACGGGGAACGAGACAGCTCAGCAGATAACTGGATAAAGAGATTCACCAGAGTCAACAGATTGACAGATTCCACCGCAGAGCACTTATGCTGCCCGTCACTCTGCCAAGGCCACTCACACAATGAAGGATGGCTGTATCCAGGCAACCATGCGGCCGCTAGCTCTGCCAGCGACTAACTGTATCTAACCAATCACAAGCATCACCTCACACGTTAGCCAATAACTAGCAAAGTCAAGCGGCTGCTTTTCAGCTGGGATCTATTGTCCCAGCCAATCGGCTCAGTGTGTGGCCTGCTGGTGAGCTTGCTGGCGAGCTTTTACTTTGTGGATCTAGGAGTTGAAACCATAGCCCTTTCATTAGGCGCATATTGTCTTCCCACTAGGTAGAGGAAGACAGCATCAAATTTTGAACCTCAAAATCTAAACCAGTGTTATCGCAGCTCTCACGGTGGAAGTCCACCGGACGCGTTGGCGCAGTGTACGGGTGCAAAAATCGTTTTTTTCACCGGCTCCACTGGATGTGTGGTGGAGCGATTTAAATATTTTTGGAATACACAGTTTGATAAAACTGCGACACGTGGCGAGGTCCACAAGACAGACACAATGAAGGAGACGCAGACAGAACCTCCGTAGATAAGCCAAAGCCACTTTTATTGCCTGCCGCAAGGCCACAACTACAGTATCCTGGTGTGGAGGTGTCCAGTCTGGAAAATAACAACCCGGGATGGCCATGGCCCCTTTTTATTACGGACTTCTCTTCAGACTCTCCCTCTCTCTCTCCACTCGCACCCTGCGCACTCTCCGCACTTCCCTCTCTCCTCTCTTCCACACTATCCTGGACACCTCTCCCTCCAATCAGATGAACTTATGTAAATTATAACAGTCCGCTATGAACTTGAACCCCCCTCTCCTCTCCCTCCCCCCTGCACAGTCATACACACACAGATACGGCATGTCTGTTCTTTGTATTTAAAACGGGTCTTGATCAATAAGCCAATCCGACAGCAGCTTGAGGTCTCTGGTACAATGCAAGCTCATATAAAACACATTGATTGCACTCTTTACAAAAACATTTCTATGAAGTTTGATGTTGTGTTTCAACGAAAAAGGCTTGTGTAGCAGTTGTAGAACAAAAATAGACCTCTCGTGCAAAATTAGAGAAATGCTGCGCAGCTCTGTGGGTGGCCGGTGGAGCCGCAGCAGTGGATTAACATGGATGTAATAGGAAGCGTGCAATTTCAGCACGCCACGCCCGTACACATCCAGTGTACTTCTACCGTTACTGACATCAGCTCTGAGTGAATAAGAAATCCAATTACCAAACCTTTATTACTTCTACTGCTACTCCATTAGCTGCCAAATATTTTTAGTCTTGAAGGACATATTTTCAAATGTTCTGTTATTTATCCGCACTTATATAATCAATATCCATATGCTACATACAGTTTATTATTCTTATATGCTTCATAATGAGAAGAGCATGAGCATCCATTTTCCTCCACAGTGTTTGAATTGCCAGGTGCATGAGGCAAAATATTATTTTGGCTACATTCACACTGCAGGCAAAAGTGGCCCAAATCAGATCTTTTTGCTCATATGTGACTCAGATCTGTTTTTTTCATGATAGTGTGAACAGGACAAATCACATAGAATGTTTCAATTCGGATTCGGGACACTTTCATACGTGGTCGCATACAGGTCTGATTTTTTGCAATGCAACCTCAGCCTGAGCAGTCAAATTCATGGGACTTTTACGTCACTCTAGAACGACATTCGTCACAATTCTGTGCTGGTGGGAGTCACTCTGTGGAAACAAACATGGAAGACAGCTGCGATGGAGGTAGTCAGTGGAGGGACAGTGAGGTGTTAGACCTCATAAGGATTTGGGGTGACACTTCTGTCCAAGCAAAACTTCAGCAGTCGTATTATAACCGGTCTGTGTGAAAAAATATTGCAACTAATAGCCGAACGAGCCACAGAAGAACCTTCATGTTTACTTCCATACGACAGCGTGCTGCGCGTGACTTGTTATTGTTCTTCTGTGCAAGAGGGTGAGTTCAGGACCGTGACCAGTTCACACTGGAATCTGATATTGGCCACATTTAAAAAATAATATGAACAACCCAACAAAAACATCTGATCTGAGCAATAAATCCAAATTGAGCACTAAGGGTTGCAGTGTACTGTAGCCCTTAAATTCAGTTACTGCTTATCTTCTACCAGACACTATTGCTCTGTTCCGCAGTAACAAAGAGACTGTCAGAAAACTGCCAGCTACGCATGTCTTCTATCTTGCACCTGGAGTGTACACTGCTCATTATTTCTAAAAACACATCATGTATTTTATTATTGTAGGGGCGTAGTCAGAAGATGTCACCTAAACCTTGGCCTATACACCAATGAGCCAGAACATTAAAACCGTTGACAAGTGAAGTGAATAACATTGCTCATCTCGTTCCAATGGCACATGTCAAGGGGTGGGCTATATTAGGCAGCAAATGAACAGTCTGTTCTTGAAGTTTATGTGTTGGAAGAAGGAAAAATGGGCAGGCTTAAGGATCTGAGTGACTTTGACAAGGGCCAAATTGTGATGACTAGACGACTGGGTCAGAGCATTTCCAAAAAGGCAGGTCTTGCGGGGTTGCCGGTATGCAGTGGTTAGTACCTACCAAAAGTGGCCCAAGGAAGACAACCAGTGAACAGGTGACAGGGTCACTGGCATCCAAGGCTCATTGATGCATGTGGGGGCTCATGCTAGCCCGTCTGGTCTGATCCCACAGAAGAGCTACTAGCACAAATTGTTGAAAAAGTAAATGTTGCTATGATAGAAAGGTGTCAGAACATACAGTGCATCACAGCTTGCTGCGTATAGGGCTGCGTAGTCGCAGACCGGTCAGAGTGCCCATCCTGACCCCTGTCAACCGCCGAAAGCGCCAACATGAGCGTCAGAACTAGACCATGGAGCAATGGAAGAAGGTGGCCTGGTCTGATGAATCACGTTTCCTTTTACATCATGTAGATGGCCAGGTGAATGTGCGTCATTAACCCAGGGAAAAGATGGCACCAGGATGCACTATGGGAAGAAGGCAATTCAGCAGAGACAGTGTGATTCTGTGGGCAATGTTCTGCTGGGAAACCTTGGGTCCTGGCATTCTGTGGATGTTACTTTGACACGTACCACCTTTCCTAAACATTGTTGCGGACCAAGTACACCCCTTCATGGCAACGGTATTTGCTGATGGCAGTGGCCTCTTTCAGCAGGATAATGCGCCCTGCAACACTGAAAAAAATTGTTCAAGAATGGTTTGAGGAACAATACAAAGATTCAAGGTGTTGACTTGGCCTCCTATTTCCCCAGATCTCAATCCGATCGAGGATGTGTGGGATGTGCTGGAACAACAAGCTCAATCCATGGGGGCCCCACCTCAAAACTTACAAGACTTAAAGGATCTGCTGCTAACTTCTTGTGCCAGATACCACAGGACACCTTTAGAGGTCTTGTGGAGTCCATGCCTCGACGGGTCAGAGCTGTTTTGGCGGAACGAGGGGGAGCTACGCATGTATTTCTGTTCATGCTATAGACTCTTGGCTTTTCTCCTGTGTACCCTGCAGGGTGCACTTGGAAAAAATGCCCAGCTCTTAAGGTGCCCAGCTGTAATTAAATTTACTTAAAGCTTTAAGAAGTAGTTCTTTGAATAATTTTCCCTTCACTTATCCATGATCTCAGCTGACCAACCTGCATGCTCCGGGGGAGGCCTGACGCAGACAGAAAGAAAAACTTCCACAGTCTCTATACACAGAAAGGATGTTGCCAAACTGTCTTTAATGTTGTAATTCCAATACAAATCTGTCTTTCTACTTATTATTGTTTTCATTTGACATGGAAATATTGGAAAGATTGCATCTGAATGAACATGATTATGTAGGGGGGGATACAATATTAGATATTCGACTTTGGTCCAATGGGAATGGCAAAGCGCAAAAGCTGACGGATGAATAAACAGCTCTATTAGCATTTGTTCCACCTATTACCCAGAAAATGCAGTGGTCAGGTGCACCTGTGCAAATGTGTGTGTGTGTGTGTGTGTGAGACGTTCCTGTCTTTCTTACTGTGCTTCTGTCTTTCTTACAGTCGTGCTGCACTGTCTTTCTTTCTTTCTTTCTTTCTTAGCCCCTCTTGTTTCGGTGTCCTCACTCTGACAGCCACAGGTTTAGGCAGGGCAATGTGTTATTCTAACTGTGGCTGATGGCTGCTGTGATGTCTGGTTCACTGTGTGTGTTTGATCTGTCAGGTACTGCAGAACTGAAGCCGAGGGGGAAATCTCATCTGCTCATTTTCATTCTCTCCCTCTTCCTATCTCTCTCTTTGTCTCTCTCTCCCTCTCTCTCTTTATGTGATCTACCAAGGAGCTGCATAATAAAACAAACATAACAGAAACACTGTGTATCCGCTCAGCATCTGACTACATTTAAGAAGCACTGGTTCCTGCCTCAACATTCCTTCTCAAAGTACGATGAGGCTTCTGATCCAGGCTTTTAACATTTACAGGACTTGCTTTACAAGAGAAAAATAAAATGGATGTGTCGTTTAATATAAATCTTCATTTCCAGGGGTTGCTGAGTATCAAATATCATTGTCTCTCTGCAGTCTGCCCCTGGAGCAGCTAGGTGGGTATGCTGTGTAACAGGCTCGCTATGCTCCTCACTTTATCAGGGCCCAAAGCCATTAGGTGTGGGCTGGAAACATTAAAAGAAACAGAGTGGAGACAGCATGCAAAGCAGTAACAACTGTATGTAAAACAGAGATCTCAAAAAAAGATACATAAGTGTGTTTATATAAGTGTCCTGGACCTTTATTCCACACGGCTTCAATGACTTTAGCTTTGCTAGAGCGTTATCCTGCCCATCCTAACTTATTCTCCTTGACTTGCCTGCTGAAGTTGACACAATTTAACACCAAATCCTCCCTTCCACCCTTTTCAAAGCTTGATATTCTAGGATCTGCATCTTCTAGTTTGCATGCTAGGGAAGCACACTGTCCAGACCATGCACTGGTATACCCCAGGGCACTGTCTTATGGCTCTTGCAATTTTCCCTGAACATTGGGATCCCTTGGCCCTTTCATGTAGATTACCCGCCGTCTCACCCCTCCTCTGATCATATCTCAAAGACATTCACCCTTAAATGTCTATGCATCACCTCAAGCTCAATCTTGACAAATGGAGATGCATTTGCTCCCTGGGAAAGTCTGCCCTCACACAGACAACTGTATCACTGTGTCTAACTGCCAAGAATGTTGGGGTGACCACGGACAACCACCTCCTGCTCTGCAAACATTGCCATGACAGCCAGCCCTGTAGGTTCTCCTTTAACATTTGCAGAATATGTCCATTTCTCATGAGGGAAGCAGACCAACTCCTGTTCCAGACACCTTCTGCTAGACTACTGCAACAAATTTCTGGCTGGGCTTCTTGTCTCAGTGACCACACCTCTAAATTGCATCAAGAACTCTGCAGCACTTATGCAGTTCAATCAACTGAAATTTTCCAATGTCAGACCAATTTTTAGGCTCTTCATTGACCTTCCCATCGCTGCTCTCATTGTACTGGCCTACAGCTTGTTACATCAAATTGTCCCTCCATATCTTCAATCATTCATCAAATTCCACTACGGCCTTGTTCACTCCATCCCCCGCCCCACCACGCAAACTGTGACATCAGGGCGGTTTGAATGCAAAATGTAATGTAATGTAATTCATCTTGAACAAAAGTGTGTATGTGTAAGGTGTATGTGTGTTTGTTTACTGTATGTGTGTGTGGAAATGTTTCTCTGTAAGAATACATGTGCCTCTGGATTTGTGCACTTGTCCAGGCACCTAAGGTTTATGGGTAGTAGCCGCTGAGCTCATAAAACGCAGATAACTGTTGTGTCAATAGCCCGAGCTGGGGCCATTAATCTCCACAGAAAAAAAGCACAGTCTCCACCACTGTAACCGTGGCAGACAGAGCGAGGCAGGGCGGTGGAAATGGAAGAAATTCAGTTTCCATTAATCCACTGGGTGTCTGCGCTATTAAGAGTGGGTCACTGGGGTAACGTTATAGCTCGTGCAACGCCAGCATGGCTGATATCAGAGCTGAAAATATATCCTTAGCCATGAGCCTTGGAATGTTGCTTAAGATATGTCTTCATGCCATCTCGCAAAGACTGGTGGAACATTCGAAATTGCCATTTTCCATTTCACTTTGCTCTTTCTCACAACCAGAGTCAAAAACATGGGTTGATTATGTCAGGAAATTATCTTAGCAGCATAGAGTCAACATTATGTTTTATGTCATAATCATTGGTCTGACATGTCAACTGTTGAGTACTGCTCAGATAAAGCAACACTATGTAACTTCTCTACCTTAAAAATAACAGCTTAAAAATCATTCTGATGGTACGCTGACTTGTAATATGGAGATTGGCACCTCTTTCCTTCCAACCCACCCCCCGGAACC
The DNA here is from genome assembly GCF_960531495.2 of Zeus faber. Lineage (NCBI taxonomy): Eukaryota > Metazoa > Chordata > Actinopteri > Zeiformes > Zeidae > Zeus > Zeus faber. The sequence continues at coordinate 44,286,436 of NC_137193.1, forward strand.
CCTGTTTTTGCAATACGTAACTTTGGTGTTCGAGTTTGAAATACCGGGAAAAGTGCGTTACGCTTTACGTCACTACGTCACTCCCTTGATCTTTGGCTCCGGTAATTACCGTTTTTTTTGCCTGGTAAAACTTTAAAAGAAACCCCAGACAAATTATAAACGGGTAAAAATGTCCTGTAATAATGCTCATACAAAACGTAGCCACTCCACCTTACCAATGGCGCGGATGAGATGGGCCAGGGGTGTGCCCGGCACCCGCACCTGGGCTGGCGCACCTGGGCTGGTTTCACCCTGTGACTCACACGTGTGAGCTGATCTGCCAGGCTGAGCACATCTGGTACCTACACCAGTAGCAGGGGGCCTACCCCCACACCCTCTCTCCCCGGAGCCGTGGACTGAGTGCTCGCTGAAGCGGCGAGGTCTGTGCAAAGGGGCGCTATAACCTAGGTGTACATTATATCTTCATTCGCATCATAGACTGTTATTGAAATGTGACCGATAAGTTTCTAATTTGTCCAGTAAAATAAATTATTTTGCCCACCAGACAGAGTTTTATGACAGTAGTGTAAAAGTGCAATTGCCCTCAGAAACTGGCGCCAAATCCCAAATACCAAAAGTTATATGGTGCTGCTTTCAGCAGATGTTCATATTAGCCATTGTTTTTTTCAGAATAACCTAATTTTAAAAGGAAACTTCTCTAAAATGGTGTGTTTAGCTTGTTTAGACACCAATGGGATTCCCACACAGAGAATCCCAATGGCCAAGAATCCCCAGAGAATCTTTACAACATATGAAGAAGCTACGTTAATATAACAAGGTGTTAATCCAGCGTTGTCAGGTGTTTGTGCTTTAGTCGTGTGTGTGTGTGTGTGTGTGTGTGTGTGTGTGGGCGTGTGTGTGTGTCTGTGTGCATGCCTATGTGTGTGTGTGTGTTTGATGAGCTCCCTCTAGGCGTCTGCGGTGTTCTGACACAGCAGCTGCAGCCTCTCGATAAGAGCCTCACTAACCAGCCCCACTTTGAGGACAAAATGCAATTCGATGAGACGAATTATACACACACACACACACACACACACACACACACACACACACACACACACACACACACACACACACACAAATAACTATGCAAACGCACACACACTCATACCTGCAATTCTGGAACTGAAGGCAGATCGGCTGATATGAAAAAGAGTAAACTTTCCGACATCTTTAAAAACTGCTCAGTTGACATTAGTGAGACAAGCCTACATCTAAATTAGAAACCCCGACATCATATCAGCTCAGTGACATTTCTTTAAACTATATTTTGACGATATATATATCAGGGCGGGACCTCTTGATTAAGTGACACCAGACGTGGAGACACATGGATTTTAAGATTCCTGTCCGCAAAAACATCTATAACACAAACAGCCTCACAAACTAATTGATTCATACTTCATACTTTACTCATTACCCAGAAAAAGCACACATAATCATAACAGACCAAAACAAAAACACAGTTAACCACAACTATGTATTTTATCATGTGGTGATGTGAAACTAATGACGCTCTTTATGACGTGTTTCATTATGTAGTTAAGTTGTTTTATCACATAGCCTCGGTATGAATTAAATGGTTAAAAAACAAACCTCCAATAAATAGTTTCATGTGTTAAAAAAACAACAACAATATCAAACGAATGAACCCATATTAGAATTTGAATTTGGAGTCAGGAAACTATCTAGACCGATCCTCCCACACCACTTTGGATGAATAAATGAACATACTTTAGAGAAGGAGATGTGCTATTAATAGCGGCAGGATGAAAAGAAAGAAGTTATGAAGAGAGCTGGACGGGTGAGAGAGGGGCTGAACATGGATTATTGATGTGGCAGGGCTGTGTTTTGGCAGCAGGTTTAGGGAGAAGGGGGGCGGGGGGGGGGGGGGGGTAAAAGATGAAGGTAAGACGTAAAAGATTGAGGAGGAAACAAACAAGTTCAGCCAAAATGTAAGACGAGGGATACAACAATTTGACATCTAGTATCTGTGTTCAGATGATCATGGCCTGAAATGGTGGATCGGTTAGATGGAAAGATTATTGTATTCATCCCTGGAGGGAAATTGCAATGTCAGCATCAGCTTGCATAAAAAAAAACAGGCAATAATAATAAAGCAATGGAGTGGAGAGTATTAAAAAGAAAATGGCTTTATATGGAAAATGTGGAAATATACAGTAAAACAGTTGACTGTACACAATAAAATATGACAGACAAAAAATAACAGAAAAACTAAAACAAAACAAAACCCCCAACAAAAAGAAGTGACCATAAAAACAAATAAACCTAAAATTTAAACAAAATGGCAGTAAACCTCAAAAATGAACAGTAAGCATATACCACTGAATCAACAAATTCACACCATGGAATTATTGGTGAGAGTGATCCAAACAGTTTATATGTGAACATATGCTGTTTTATTTTTTTTACCTCTATAGTCATTTTACTTTCCTTTTTTATCTTTGGAATGGGCGAAGCATGTTTAAGGTGTCGATTTGTGGTCTACAAGTAAGAAGAAGGTAATACATTTGACTGAATGAGACAAGACTGGGATAAATGTGAATTCCCAGCTTGTGGAATGAGCTCGTTGGCATGACACGTTTCCCGCCAGCTGCTGTTCCCATCGATACACTGAAAGTCAAAGTCGAACATGAGAATGTTGGATGCAGCGTGGTCTACTTCCTTCTGTAGCGAACATGTTCTGCACAAAGTAGGTGTGGCATGAAACGCTGCCACGTAATGTTAAAGCACCAGATTAACAGACCGTACAGAATTATTAATGGAGTTGAATTCTAGCATCATTTTGATCACTTCTCTATTTGAATGCTTTTCTCCTACTTAGTTTTACTTTCCATTAACAATAACAACCATTTATGCAGTTGCACAATTTTTAGATATACAAAGAAAAAAAAGGTCAGTATTGACTACTTGGGATAAGCAGATGCTCAAAATGATGTAATGTGACAGGAAAACATGCATCACTCGTGAAAAAGGTAAAATGGGTTGAAGAGGAGAGAGAGATTTATTTTAGAAAATAGAAAAAAGAAAGGTTGAGGGACGAAGTGTTGTGGCTTTATTCAATGAAGAGAATGAACTTGCTGGGTTGTTACAAAGATTTAATAGTGCAAAATGCATCACAGCCCTTACACAATGTAAAAGGGGTGACTCCCCAACAGAGGGTGGGCAGAGCCTTTTATACAGAGGAATAAACAAGTTCTTTGGTTTGGGCGGTGGTCAGTGAGTGCTGGCAACACTGTTTCATTTGCATAACTTAAGCAGTACGAGGTTGACGAAGGTTGTCACCAGTTTGTCTCTCTTGTGAAAATATTTCATGAAGGCACCAATAGTCATCCCCCAAATAATATCAATCGCTCAGCACTACGGTAACGCTACTCCTGAACGACTACCTTGACAGATACATTTTTCCCCACAGGAAGGAGGATGGAATCCAGTAACTGTTGTATTACATTAGCAGCTATTTCCTGGCTCAATTCGATTAGGGGGACATTGAGCATGCTGGGCTCTCTAGGACCTGAAACAGTTAATACAATTAATATGAAGTGGTATCCATGCGTGTGACAAAAACAATGAAAAATGATTATGATGATAACGCATCCTCACGATGCACATTTGCTTTCTGTGACCTGCCCTTAAACAGAAAGGCTTCTTTTGATTCAACCTTAATTCAATTCTTTGTTGTTGCACGAGTGAAATCACAAATGGTTATTTACTGTATGTTAAAGCTTTATTTCCTATTGCCTAAATTGCCTTTTCAATTTGAAAATGAATGTGTAGGTCAAAAATAATGAAAGTGTCAGGACATGAAGGATGCAATTCCGGTAAGTCAGAGAGCAGCAGCAGATGGTGTGTGAGTGTGAGGTTGTGTGGTGGTAATGTAGCAGTGTGGTGCAGATACGAGGGGTGACCTTCTACTAAATGGACACTTCTAAAACACTGTCCATTGAAATTTTATTTTATTTCATTCGCCAATGAAGAAGAACGTCCTACACGCTCCTAGGGAGATCTTAAAGAGGACCTTTTATGCTCCTTTTTACCAAGTTAATATATGGTCTCTGAGGTCCCCAACATTTAATAGGTTTTTACGTTTTTTCCTGAAAATTCCACTCAGATTATGCATTGGAGCCATTGGAGCCATAACATACATCCAATCCACCCCGTCTGAAAACAGGCTGTTTAAGTGGGAGGAGCCACCCTCTCCAGGCCCCTAGTTCTGTGAGCCAATAAGGTTTGAACACAAGTTCTGGGTTCTGTGAGCCCATGGGGTTCGAGCTTTACTCCGGGATCCGTTTTATTTACTCTGTGAACTTTCACTTTCATTTCACCTTATCAGTCCACCAAAATCTGTTTCTCAACAAATTTCAGGCGAGAAAATAAGCAATCTAGTTGCTGAATCTTCACAAGATCTTCATATTAGATCTAGAAGGCCTCATTTAAAAGTGAGTTCTGACTTTCACCGCGATGTCCGGAGCAGCGCAGAGCTTGGACAGCGCAGGATACGGCAGGGCTTGAGGCTTTTTTGTTTCATTCAATTACAGAAACGTCAGAAAATAAAATGAAATAAATACATTTATGGTTTTGTTTGGAGAAAAGCAAAGCTGATGGCGTGCTGCAGCCTACAGTACAGTACAGTACCATGGACACACACACACACACACACACACACACACACACACACACAGAAAGAAACATACAGCAAATACGTACATTTCCCTCATCTGCAGTTTTGTCATGGACAGTTGGTATTACTTCCTCTTTCTTTTAAAATATTTGTGCTGCTCTCTGCAGCCAACAGAGCACTTCCCATGATTAGCTCTTAGCGTCGACGCTAGGGGGTCTGGCCGCACTCCAGGCGTGTGTGGAGTTACTCAGCTGTGGGGGGGGTTCTAATTCTAATGTGTCTTTATGTTACGTAGTACTGAGCCACAAAGCTGAATGGCTCATTTTAGGACATTTTTTGAGAAATTGAAAGCTCACAATAAACTTACTGGGTTGTATTATTTCAGTTTGTGTGATATTGGACTCATCAGAGTCCCAAATCTATGTGCACAAGCACTGAAAAAGTGAGTTTTGCACAAAAGGCCCCCTTTAAGATTTGTTTCTAGAAGCGTGGAAAGGATCTCATGCCCTGTATGTGTGTGTTCGAATGGAAGGTCGATTTTAAAAAGTCATCTTGTCCTCAACTAGCGTCTTGAGTGTCTCAGGAGGATCTAGGAAGGTGTGTGTGTGTGTGTGTGTGTGTGTGTGTGTGTGTGTGTGTGTGTGTGTGTGTGTATAAAGCCCGGGGTGAAACCAGAGCTGAATGGCATTTACAGGTACACACTGCGTCACTTTGATCCAAAAAGATCTGACCTGCTCCTTGTTAACCTGGAGGGTGCAGATACACATGTACGCACGCACACACACACACACACACACACACACACACACACACAATTACGGACACACACAAACACACACAGTATGTATGGAGCGATATCTTTTTTGGTTATTAGTCGGGTTTGAAACATCCACTCTCTTTAAGACAAACTCATATAAATCCAGGTTGACAGGAACATCGAACAGCAACAACCAACTCTCAGTGCAACAAGAGAGAGGGCATACAAACAGGATGCGTTTTATTTTCACTCCTGCTTTCTAATCTATAGAATACGAATAAAAGGGACCACAGCAGACACCCCACGCCCCTAAACAACACCACCTCAGAACCTCTAAACAGCTGACTACATGCATTGTAAAAACTGTGGTACACCAACTTTTTCAGTATCAATATAATACAACAGCTTGGATGCATTTCATATGTTCCTGATGCCTTTCGCTTTTAAAGGGGAGTATTTATATTCTGCTTCACATCCCAGCTCTGTTCCAGTTTTATAGCATTAGGCTCTTAAATGTCAGAGGAACCAAACTGGGACTGAAGTGATTTTGGGTCCTTTCTTGGCGTCATGGTTACTGTGTTGGAGGACGTTCAACTCCGTTTTCCTTCTTTTTTGGGGGGGAAGGGTGTGTTTAAAAAGAATGCTTTTAACCTTTTAGTTAAACAGGGTTTACAATGCAGTGTCATGTATCAGCATGACATCAGCATCAGCATTTAGAGCTGTATCTACTATGAGGCATTTATTCTTCAAACCCCCTCCAGTTTTCACCAAGCACCTCGCCCGCTCAGTTTGATCAGAACAAATGCTCCCTAGATTAACAATGGAGCAATTTAAGTCGTAACACAATTCATTCTCACAAATGCAGTTTGTCTCACAAAAAATAAAATAAATAAATGCTAACTTGAAATTAACAGTAATCCCCTCTCAAATGGGAGCCGCTCTTACCGGGGGAACAATCGGCTGCTCCCTGCTCAATTGAACTGCATACTAATGGCGTGATTATGAGACCCAATTATCAGATGGCACTTGTTAGGAAGATGCTGTGCAGTGCCCCGGGGTGGAAATGCAAAAGAGAAGAAAACTGTTGTTTCAACGGAGAACAACCACAGAGGAGGAAAGCTCTTCTACAATAGACCCAGTTCAGAGTCAGCAGGGTTAGTGAAGAAGACGATAGCCACAGGGACGTATGTACTAATCTAACTGATTACACCAATATATACACTAGTATTTACAGTATATATATATATATATATATATATATATATATATTTATTTATTTTTTTAAGTGATATGTAAAATATGTCACACGTGGCTAATAAAATAACCAAACCAACTGACCTCTGAGCAGGCAGACAGGTAGACAAACAACCAGAAGAAACTTTGCTCAGAACCCCAACAGTTCTTCAGGACAGCGAGCACGGAGCTTGTCGGTTGTTCTTAACACACATGATGAATACATTAGCCCCATGGTGCTGTGGATATGAAATATGCATACTTCCTCAGGCCAGCATATGGTTACAGGGAAGGTTAAGAGGAAGTGTTGACAGTGAGGAACACCTGCGCTCCACATCGCTGCTTCACTCGCAGTGACAGACAGCATTCTCGGACAACAGCTGTGAAACAGAGGACAACGTCAGTGTCTGTGTCTATCCAACACGTTTGTGTGTGTGTGTGTGTGTGTGTGTGTGTGTGTGTGTGTGTGTGTGTGTGCGTGCATGCGTGTGCGCCTTGTCCCAGGACAGTTCCTTGGAAGAGAATTGTATTTTATTTTGAATCAAATCGGCTTTTGATGAGGTTATTATCCAATTACGTTCTCCTTGTTTTCAGCAACTACTGAAAAACCCCAAAACTTAAAAAAAACAACAACTCGAATATCAGGTGCAGACTCGCCATATTTCCCATTTCACACACGTTTAATAATTTAAACATTTAATATAAAAGCAAGCAGGCTGTCCAGTAGAGAACAATAACTTTGAATTATTGATACGTCTCCCTCCCCTCCTGTCTGTGGATTAGAAGGAAAGACGAGTGGAATAAATCAGAGGAGAAATCACATCCCTGCCAATACTGTCCTGCTACTGACCAAGTTATCCCCTGACCTCCGATGCCCCTTAACACTGCAGCCAATGGAAGCCAATAACAGGCGAGATATGGTGAAAAGCTCCTTTTCCATTCAAAGACATCTTAGCACAACAGACATTCAAAACAACCCCAACATAATACATCCTGTCCCATTTTCCAGCCAAAACTGTGCCTCACTCAAATGTCTGCTCTGTGTGCACCTCAATGGGTCTTCACACTGAAAGCGTGAAACACTGGAAACCAACCTGGAAATCTGCCAGATATTTATTCACCTAAAAACTGAAGGGAACATGTCCAAACCTCTCTGACCTCCAACGATCAGAAATGTCTGCTCTATTTTTCTCCACTTGCTCTCTCGCTCCCTCTCTCTCTCTCTCTCACTCTCCTTCCCTCCATTTCTCTCATTCCCTTTGTCGCAATGTATTACTTAGTATTACTCCACCAAGTCCCTGGTGTCACCTCTGTCTTTCTCATATGTGTGTGTGTATGTGTGTGTGTGTCTCTCTCTCTCTCTCTGGTTTTGCCCGCAGGGTTAGAGATATAACTGTACACTGAGACTGGGCCAAACGCAAATATTGGCCATTTCTGTTTCCCTTCCACACACACACACACACACACACACACACACACACACACACACACACACACACACACACACACACACACACACACACACACACACACACACACACACACACACACACACACACGTTGAGGCACTCAATATAAAATTGTCTCTGCTGTTAGAAAAGTCTTCCCAACCCATACCAGCTCTGAAATAAAAATAGATTCACCAGCTGCAGTGTATGATCTGTAACTATGTTTACAATCCGTACTGGACAAATTTTTTTTTTTTGCTTTTTTACATTGTGTTTTCATGTCTGGTGACCAGTATCATCAGCAGTATCATCATGAAAAATATGAAATCAGGATATAATCAAACAATCCAGAACGGGTTTGGTTTTCTATCATGTTATTGTGTCTAATGAAGAAACAAACAAAACCTATTGAAAGGAAAGGGGAAAAAATAGGAAAACCAGGGAAACCAGCCCCTAATTGAGCGTGCAAATGAATTGTTTGTAAGTGGTGCACATTCACCAAGACAGACCAGTCAGAGCATTGAGCTGAAATGTTTTTGCTTCACAGTTCAAGACATAACAGCAGATTAAACAATGACATTTTTGGCTGATTATGTTGTTTCTGTGGACAGCTAATAGACAGCCTGTCACAGCAGACACAAAAGTAAGATAACAGCATTGCTTCTCAATGTCCTTGTATTGACATCCAGCTATATCGAAGGCACAATACAGCTTAACGAATGAACATATTGTGAGATAAAAAATAGAATAAAATGAACAGAAGTGTCGCATAGAGGATGTGGATGTAAAAAAAATGAAGAAATTAATTCAAATGAAAAACACAATAACAGCACAGGCTCATGATGAACAGCTCTGCATGACTGGGAAACAGGTTTGTGGCTTATTAAGCCACAAAACTTTAATTTATTTATTTAGTTGGAAGCAAAGAACAAACATATTTATACAGCAGACAACAATCATTTCCTGACAGCAGCATTTAAGAAACATCGATGGTTTGCAGAAGGGATTAGATGGGACGCTGTGTAATAATTGCATGAGATGTATCCCAGCACATAGAGAGCAGAAATACCTCAGCATATGGCACTGCTGTCATCTCCTATAGCTCACAGTCACACCCACACATTATAGACCCTCTCTCTAGAGTGTCTGTCTGTGTGTGTGTGTGTGTGTGTGTGTGTGTGTGTGTGTGTGTGTGTGTGTGTGTCTGTGTGTGTGTGTGTATGTGTGTCTTAGCATGTATGCCCTTGTCTCTCACTCTATATGTACTCTCAAGTGTACAACTGAGTGTGTGTCCTTATATGTTCTGTTGTTTTTGTTTTGTGTGTGATTGCAGGCATTTGTGTGTGTGTGTGTGTGTGCATGTGCACAAGGTGTGTGTGTGTGCGTGTGTGTGTGTGTGTGTGTGTGTGTGTGGTGTATCCTGCGGTGTGCAAGAGCAGCAGAGCACAGTGGTGTGAAGGGATATAGACATAAAGACACACAGAACCAGCAAGGTCATGTGTCTTCGCTCTTCTCAATCCATCATTTCTTCCTTTATTCACTCTATTGTTTTCCCTCAATTAACCCCTGGCCTGTTCATAATAATAATAATAATAATAATAATAATAGTAATAATAACCTTTATTTGTATAGCACATTTTATAGACAACGTGCAACTCAAAGCGCTTTACATTAATAGGATATCAAATACTACTATTATTATTATTATTATTATTATTATTATTATTATTATTATTATTATTATTATTATTGTTATTAATAATAATAAAAATAAAAATAATAATATTAATAATAATAATAATAATAATAATAATAATAATAATAATAAAGAAAATAGCAAACAAGCAAAATACATTTAAAAATATTATAAATATATTATTCTTTCAGTTTTCACCTCAGTGACATATAAAAACACAAAACTATTGAGGATAATCAATAAGAACAGCATCCCAGGAGCCCCATCTTTGATAAATTAACATGCAGCCAGAAAACTGAAAGGTTACATTCGCCGTAACAGGAGTGATTATTCAGCTAGCTACCAAGCTGTTTATTATTAGTCCTTCTCATTGCCAATTAATCTTTCAACGGAAACATGTCCCACTGCAGGTTATGGTTTTAGAGCCTAATGCTTAACAAAGATGCCCACACCCCTGGAGAAGTAGACAGCTGATCCATAATCACACAGCCTTTATTCATCACTCTCATATCAGGGCTAGAGCTTATCTGTGCTATGTAGACATCTCCACTGACCTACAGTAGAAATAGATTACATCTGCAGTTGTAATCTATTGTATTTGTGTATTACTGTATTAGTGCTGTATTCTTTTTTAAAGTACAGAAGTAGAGCACATGAATGAAAACAACCCCAGCCCATCCGTATGAATAGTGTGTGGCTTTTGACCATTGCAATAATGCCAAGATCACGGCTGGATCCTTCAATCATCTTCGGATGAGTGGCAGTGCGTTCATATGGCACAGAGATCACTGCCAAGGCAATGAATTTTCCCACCAGGGATCAATAAAGTGTTATCTTACCGTATCTTGTAAATGTGGAAATGTGTGCACAACACACAGGGGACAAACACCGAAAGATGCATAAACAGTATATCTATAATACACACACACACACACACACACACACACACACACACACACACACACACACACACACACACACACACACACACACACACACACACGACAAAATATAGCAAACCACACTGGAAATTGAGCAGTATATTGCCAGCTCTAAAAGAGGGAGACAACCTTGGTATCAGAGTTTTAAAAGCAACATGAGTCAACTAACTCCAAAAACGCAAAATATCCAGGTTTACGTTTGGCGACAAATTCTAAGGATGCCTTCAAACCACCATGTCTGTTTCCACATGGTGGTGGATCGGTAATGGTAAGGGGCAGTCATCTTGTGGAAGTCTGGTGTAGTAGTTATTCTGCGTGGTTGTATAATGGCCAAAGACTATGAGGCCATTTTACAAGACCTGGAGAATGGAGCAGACAGCGTTGCCTCATGACGTCCCATGAGGCGGACGTCATATTCCCACATATTCCAGGACGATAACGCCCCCATACACACTCCCCATCCAACACCCGCCCCAATCATCCTATCAGAAAGCCAGGAGCCTTTATGCACAAAGAGCAAAAAGTGCAAAATACATATCCACGTCCTTCATCCATCAAAGAACTGGAAGCCTTTCTTCTCAAAGAATGCCACAACATCCCAGCACACACAGTTCCGGCATATGGAATGACAGTTCACCAAGATGGACTGATATACTCATAGGCGTATATATAGAGGTATGTGAGGACATATATGTGATGATTGTGATGATAAGATTCTTTACGACGATCCTAACCCTGATATACGTTTAGGGGTGAGGTGGTTGCAGGGCGACCTTGACTCATCTGAGCACCACAAACCTTTCCTTTTCTTGGAGGTGGGGCACTCCCCTCAATCATGCTCCTCACTCCTCTCTCCCCTCCTCCCCCCACCTTCTCGCTCTCTCCCGGTGGCCTCTTTTCATCTGTGCCAAACCATTTCCCTCCTGCCCCTAACTGCATCCGAACTTCTAGCGGTGTAAATCCCCCCTTCCCATACGATTGACTCCCATCAAAGACCTGTCGAATTCCCGGAGCTATAAATACCTTCTCTCTTTGAGCTGGAGATTTTCATCTGAACCCCTCGACTTCATTTATCACAACACTTGCTGTCCGAGACCTTCCGCCTCCTCCTCTGCCCCAGCCCATGGACGATCCTCTCTCCCCTCCTCCCTTTCTCTTGTCCATTCAGGCCAGATCTAATTTCTGGATGAATAATGGATAGATGGAAGGACTGATGGATGGATAGATGATTGGAGACAATTATCTTATAAGATTTTCTTTCTATCTCAGTCTATCTGTCCCTTGTGCAGTCTCTCCTCTCTGTCCACTCCTCTATTTCTCTGTGTCCAGTCGCTGTATGGCTGCAGAGCTAATGCAGAGCAACATGCATTGGAGATGAGCCTTGGGACCTCCCACACAGTCTGTTCGTCTGTCTGCTGCCTGAAGGTTAGCCGCCCCCCCCCTTTCTCCGTATCTATGGTGCGCTCTCTTTCCCCTTCTCTCTCTCTCTCTCTCTCTCTCTCTCTGTCCCCTTCTCTCTCTCTCCATCTCTCTCTCTCTCTCTCTCTCTCTCTCCCTCTCTCATTCTGTCGCATACTGTCCATTTATCGCATGTCTGATCTATATACATCAATATCCTCCTGCATATTTTTTCTTGCCAGTTTTTTGTTCTTTCCTCGATCCCAGATGAAGGAGGAGGGTGCTGGCCACCATTCTCATGTCTCTCTTCATCCAATTACTCCTCTCCTCTTTCACTGTTCATTACCTCTGTTCGATCAGTCCTTGACCTTGAGAATGCTGACCTAGGTTTCTATTGACCCTGCCCCAACCCCCATTCCCCTCCTACTAAACCTCCCATAACTAGAGCCCCTCCCTTTAAACGGGCGTGTGAAATCTGTCCCTAAACCTTTGACATCCAAATTAAAAAAATTACATTTTAAAAATAAATAAATGAATGAATACATTTAAAAAAAAACTAAAATAATAAAGCTAAAATAAACCTTAAACTTCATTATGATTTTGTCTGACAAAAAACAATGTGCTTGAATTGGAGGCCTGGTGTTTAAGACCCTGATGCCATGATAGTAACGTGACAAACACCCCCAGGCATCGTCTCCCCCCCCTGGAAATACTGATGGAGGGGAGCCGAGGCACAGACGCACACAAACAGAATGTCAAAGCTTTATTTCAAAACACCTGCTGGTATAGTTGAGAGCAATGTTTCCCAACCTGGGGTGCCCAGTCCCAAAGGGGGTCACCAGAGATCGCAGGGGGGTCGCAAGGCCTTGGATGATTTGAGGCATGTTTCCTAATAGTCAAATATTGGTTGAAAAATCGACATGTGTTTTACTTTATTTTGTTTTTCTATCACAGTCCAAAAGTATATAGTATATGGAGTATTTGGTTTGGCTTGGCTATATAATGTATATATCTACCCTCCAGGTGGCACTCGGACTTATTTAAGAAAAGAACCAACCCCCACAATGACCCAACAATTAGCATTTGGAGGACAGTGGGGGAGGCAGCTTGAGATACAGCCCATCAATAATGCAGGCTGGTGGGAGACCCTGGTTGCTGGACCCTCCTGTCTGTCTACCTGTCTGTCTGTCCACCCAACTGTCTGTCTTCCACTGCTTGTTTAATTTAACCCTGTGTCTGATATTCTCTCGTCCGGGTGCCACTCGTCTGTCAGTCAGTTTATAGCACTTTCTTGCAAAGGCTGAAGATATTTTAACTTTATTAATCTATTTTTTTTAATGTATCTATTGGTGCATTGTTTAAAAGTAAATAACAATAAATAATCAAGTAGTTGGAAGCAAAGAGCAAATTTATCCAACTGCAGGGATTACAGACACTGTATCCACAGGTGAAAAATATGACAGAAAAAAAACTGACGCATTCACATCTTTGGACAAAGTGGTAGAAATAAAAAAAATACTAATAGCGGTAAAATCAACATATTAATTAACATTCTGAAAAAGGAGAAAAAAATCAGTTATGGTGCAAATATCAGGCAGCCTGGGTGGCCTCCTAGAAGGGCCGGCCACAGTAATAACAGCTGCACTTCCATCATGCACGCCTGCAGAATAACAATCAGCGCTACAATACGCAGCTAGAGCCTTCAAATAGCCTCCCATCATGTCCATCACCAGTTGCAGCGACAAAATGGCGGCTTTAGAAAAGTGCCAATGGAGGACAATGGAAAATAGCAGGATAAGCACTGTGTAAAAGGCGGAGTAAAGGTGATCTGTGGCCGTGATTGATGTTGCTTCCATTAAGCAGATTAGGGATGCATAGCATGCGCACGGCCATTAAGACCCACAAACACCCATGTCCACGGTGCGCAGGATCACATTCATTCTGATGTCAATAGAGCTAAAAGGGGTGCTGGCACAGACGAGGGGTAAAGGTGCCGCAGTGCTTTAGGTTTACTGCTCTGTTTATTCGCTTTTAATCCGAGCGCTAAATGACAGAACGAGAGGGGAGATTCGGTGTAGTGCCAGTGTGGGAACAAAGGCCCCACAGGCGGCTGCAAAATGAGAGATACATAGGTGCAATGGGTCTAGGTATTTATGTTGTTTATGTTTTGATGTTCCCGTGATCTAAAACAGATGAAAACAAACAAAAAACAACAAACTAAATAAAAATACAAATATTTAAGGACAATAGATGGGTTGGGCGATATTGACAAAATCAAAATCACAAAATATATACCTTGATATTGAAAACTTGACGATATTTTGGGGATGAATATTGGTGCCTTCATCAAGCAGCTATAGACACAGTGATTAGAAGACAACATTTAACTATGTCACGATATTACGATGATGAAAATCTCGATATTGATATCACATCGATATAACGCCCTACAAGACACCGTTCTATTGTAGTTCTGAACTGATTATTTTCCTCCCTGATTTTGCTGTTCCCCCTGCTATGTCCTTTTACATTCCCCTCAAGTTAAGTCTTGTGCATTTCCTCCGCTGTAGCCAATGCGGGAGAAGGTGAACGGCAGTATTGAATCGCTCTTTGATGGAGTGGGGGAGCGGTGGGAGAGCTAATTGGCAGAGCCTTCTCTCTCAGCAGGCTACAAGCTTTTCACTCTTCTGCTCTGATAGCAGCACAGCAGCACTCTGGACCTCCTCCACACACACTGGCTGGGGAGTCAGACTGGGGCCAGTGCCAAAGACAAGTATGCATGAACACACACCGACACACACAAACAAACTGGAATTAACCTAAAACTGCAACGAAAGATTCACATCTTCTCAAGGTTTGAACATGCATAAAAAAAACAAATCTTTACAATGGCAAACACACAAAGACACACACATAAAATTGCCCAAGTATACATAAACCATTGTCTGGTGTCTATAGACAGAGAACCTACAGTGCAGTGTACCTCGGCAAAATACCAGACTGTGTTGTAATGAGATTGCCAGTCTATGGGCTCTGGGCTGACTGAGTTACAGACTTCTAGGAAATGAATGTGTCTGGGCCCAAGGATGGAGACTAGAACAACGGCTGGGTGACACGGACAACACTATGAGATCAAGATCTCTACATCAATCAGAGAACAGTTTGAAAAATAACAAATATAAGTTTGGGTGCTCCCTCATTCTAGCTGAATTAATGCGGAGAAGGGACTTGACTTTTAGGTTTCAACATACAGTAGACTAGCAAGGATTCAATTAAGGAATGTGAAAAAGAACATACAGTATATATTTTAATGCCTTTGATTATGCACACCAATCAAGGTGGGAGGGCATCTTCATTGGAAGCGCACAATAAAGCCGCATGAATCGGGGCACTCAGGCAGACGGCCAGGCAGCCAGCAAAGCAGATATAAGAGGATTATACATAACAGGCAATAAAGGAAGTTATAAATAAAGAAACGATCAGTTATTGTGTTGGGTTTCCCTCTTTTCTCTTCAATGTAAAGAATCCGTGGGTCAATAACACAGAGCCCCCTTCCCCCATCCAAAGATAAGCGTGTGTGTGTGTGTGTGTGTGTGTGTGTGTGTGTGTGTGTGTGTGTGTGTGTGTGTGTGTGTGTGTGTGTGCACATGGGAGCCCCACCCTTCATCTCAATGTGAATCATCAGTGCCATCCACTCATAGGCCCCCCTGCCCCCTTCCAATCCCCTCTTGGCAGATAGCATCATAGTTTCCCTGAAGGGGAGAGACCATCCCAGTGCAGGGCAGCTCAATGAAGGACACAATGAATGAATGAATGGATGGATGAGCCAACAAATAGATTCTGAATGAATTAGTTGCAACATGAACCTGACACCCAACATACTAGGTCACATAGTGAGATAAACCCATACCTCCACACATACCACATTATTGAACACGCACACACACACACACACACACACACACACACACACACACACACACACACACACACACACACACACACACACACACACACACACACACACATATATGAATACATACATGTACACACATACACACACACATACCATACACACAAGACATGCGCGTGCGTGCGTGCGCACACACACACACACACACACACACACACACACACACACACACACACACACACACACACACACGTGCAGAGTGGATTCCAGAGTGGAAGGCTGTGTGTTTTATTATCTGCAGCCATTGTTCTCTGATCTCTGTAATAGTCGGCAGGCTAATTGAATTAGACAGCGGCATAACTTAATCTAATGGCAGGAACAGGGGGAAACTGGGATCTGACCAGCTGCTCTGCCTGTCGTCCTCCACTGGGCTACGGCACAGTGACATGAGGCCTGTTTTAATTACAACAACAAGACAGGTGAGCGAAGGAGGGATGGCAAGAAAATAAAAGGAACTTAACGAGGGGTGAAAGGTCACATGCTGCAGCAGAGCAGTGTGAATACCCCAAAAAAAGCCCTTTCAATTACTGTACACCCATTCTATTGCAGCTGGATGATTCATTAGAGTGATGCTGCAAAATGGTGTTGGCATGGAGAGGCTCTGTGTAGGAAGCTGATTGGGTCAAACTGAAAGGAGCAGCAGCACTACACTGCAGTACCACACAGCACAGCAGAAAACACAATGCACCATCATGCAGCACCCTAACCCAATCAATCCTTAATGCATTTAGAAAAGATATTTCCAAAGTTTTTTTATTTTTTATTTTTATGAAGCCATGTAGCTCATAAATCAGGGTTACATGTATTTCCACCAGAGCAGAATGTTATTTGAAGATTTCTGCTTCCACTGCTCTGCCCATCAAGATGTTGTGAATACACCGCATTCCAAATTATTATGCAAATTGGATTTAATTCATTAAATTTTTTGTTTTCCAATTTAACTCATGGATGGTATTGTGTCTCAGGGCTCTTTGGATCACTGAAATCAATCTCAGACACCTGTGATAATTAGTTTGTCAGGTGAGCCCAATTAAAGGAAAACTACTTAGGAAGGACGTTCCCCATTATTAAGCAGGCCACAGGTTTCAAGCAATATGGAAAGAAAAAGGATATTCTCTGCTGCTGAAAAGCGTCAAATAGTGTAATGCCTTGGACAACGTATGAAAACATTAGATATTTCACGAAAACTTAAGCGTGATCATCGTACTGTGAAGAGATTTGTGGCTGATTTAGAGCGCAGACGGGTTTGTGCAGATAAAGGCATAATGAGGAAGGTTTCTGCCAGACAAATTCATCAGATTAAGAGCAGCTGCTAAAATGCCATTACAAAGCAGCAAACAGGTATTTGAAGCTGCTGGTTCCTCTGGAGTCCCGCGAACCTCAAGGTGTAGGATCCTCCAGAGGCTTGCAGTTGAGCATAAACCTACTATTCGGCCACCCCTAACCAATGCTCACAAGCAGAAACGGTTGCAGTGGGCCAAGAAATACATGAAGACTAATTTTCAAACAGTCTTGTTTACTGATGAGTGCCGTGCAACCCTGGATGGTCCAGATGGATGGAGTAGTGGATGGTTGGTGGATGGCCACCATGTCCCAACAAGGCTGCAAGAGGTGGCGGAGTCATGTTTTGGGCCAGAATCATGGGGAGAGAGCTGGTAGGCCCCTTTACGGTCCCTGAAGGTGTGAAAATGACCTCGGCAAAGTATATAGAGTTTCTGACCGACCACTTTCTTCCATGGTACAAAAAGAAGAACCGTGCCTTCCGTAGCAAAATCATCTTCATGCTTGTCATGCTGCAAAGAATACCTCTGTGTCATTGGCTGCTATGGGCATAAAAGGACAGAAACTCATGTTGTGGCCCCCATCCTCCCCTAACCTCAACCCTATTGAGAACCTTTGGAGCATCCTCAAGCAAAAGATCTATGAGGGTGGGAGGTAGTTTGCATCAAAACAGCAGCTCTGGGAGGCTATTCTGACATCCTGCAAAGAAATTCAAGCAGAAACTCAAGTTCAATGGATGCAAGAATTGTGAAGGTGATATCAAAGAAGGCTCCTATGTTAACATGTAACTTGGCCTGTTAAAATGTTTTTGATTGAAATAGCTTTTGATTTCAGTAAATATGACCTCCTAATGCTGCAAATTCAACAAATGACCATTTTCAGTTCTTTACAGCCTATAACATGTTTTGAAACTCTGTTGTGCATAATAACTTGGAACAGTGCATTTTGAGTTTTTTATTTTTGAAAAAACTACTGTTATCATTGGGAGGTTTGTTCAATAACATTTGAATTATACCCTAACGGTTGATGACTTGAAAATTATACTGACTGTCATTTGCATCGACTATTCAGGAAAATCAGAGAAAAATATAATTTGTATTATAATTTAGAACGCGGTGTATAGATCTGTAAGGCAAGATAAAGTATTGCTTGCAGTTAGTAATCATATTTATGCAGTACTATTAGGAGTTAGAGTAGTAGTAGTTTTTGACAAGATAAGAGACTTGGACGAGCTGCCTGCTCCATGCCATGTTTACTGTATCTGACTCCAGCAGGGCTGGGAAGACTTGTGAGAGAGAAAGGGGGCGGGAGCTAGAGAGCGAGGGGGGGGTTCGTTATAAAGTGAGAGAGGAGACAAGATAAAACAGCTGAGCGGGTCGTTTTAACCTTGGAAATTGTCTGCCTCGGGCATGGGTAACTTTCCTTGAAATACCAAACTTTCCATCAATACTGGAGCAGCAGCCCCACAGAGAGGGATAGACAGGTAGGTATAGAGAGATAGAGAGAGAGAAAGAGAGGAAGAAAAGGAGAGAGAAAGAGAGGAAGAAAAGGAATAAGGGGGTTGCAGAAGAGATTGAGGGAGAAAGAGAAACACAAGGCAGATACAGTGGGAGCTCGAGAGCGAGGGAAGAAGAAACCATTTAGGTGACGAGGGAGATGCTGTAATGATGGGTCTGTTTCTTTGAGAGATTTGATAAAATGATCAAGAGTTTCAAATGGATCAGTTCTAACGCAGTGGGTTTCGCGAGAAACAGCTATGGCAAGCTGGCATTGTACGGCATGGGCTCATCTTGTTTCACGTTATGGAAAGTCAACAAAACATGAGCCACAGGAGACCCCCGCAGAGAGAGCTCCATAACTTCATTTGTCTTCTTCACATGATGGTGTTTTCATGACACGCCGGGCTTGACAGCTCTGTGATTCCGCCAAGATTTTTTCCCCTCTCTGCTGCGAAAAAGGCACAATTGCTGATGTTCCTTCCTTGTTTGCCTTCTGATTTCTGAGTTAAGGTGACATTTTTGGTGACAGAAGTGACGCCGATTTGATTGATTGAGCATTTGGTGGATCAACACATCAAGCAGGCTGTATCGGGACCAGATGAATGAGGAATATATTTCAGACGGTACAAATTCCTGCTGATTGATTGACCTGGTGACCTATGGTACAACCAGCTGACAGACGCGCAGCAGTGACCTATGGATGCAGCACGCAACTATGGACAGGAGGTGATTTATCGTTCACAGTTAGCCCAGCAGTCAGGACATGCTGAGGAGAGCAGCGCTTAGAGAGCAGAGACAGCTCATATGTTATCGCCCGACGCCTGTTCTGCTGTTCTATGACAGAAACACATACATGGACATGTATGATGATGGAGAAGGACGATCGCATGCTTATTGATACGCCGTCCCTGGCTGGTTTATTTGTGTGTTTTGTATTTGAGTATAAAAATGTTGTACAAAAATATTTTATAACAGAATACTGTACATACGTAGTAACTGTAACACTAACCATGCAAAAGGAATACGTCTCCTGATAAGGCATTCGTACTAGTGTTTTCCATTCACAGTAGTGTTTTACATTGAGCACAACAGTGCTCAATAGGTTCCTATTATATGTCTATTCATATGATGGTGTGTGTGTTATGTCAACACAAAATAAATGTTTTGAAGACATAAGACATGTTTTGAATGCAGTGTTTCATTTTGCAGGAGATTTGTGGAGCTTTGCCTTTTGTGTGTGTGTTTCTTTGGATGTGTGTAGAGTTCTGAAAATATGAGGTATGTTTTCAGAAAACTTGTGAAAACAATTGACAAAAACTGTAATTGAGTAAACAAAAAAAACACAACTCTCTCTCTGCAATTCTTGCTCAAACACTCACCATCTTCTAGTACAAAGATAAAAGTTACCAAAGACAGACAAATTAATACTAAGACACATACTTGTTTCATTAAATAACACTTCAAGTTCTGATAGTTCTCAAGTTCTCATACTGACACATTCTCTGAAAACTGCCAAAGTTCACAAAACCCCAATCCAAGGTCACCACACCATAATCTACTTTCAGTTGGCAGCAGTGAAGCTCTGTTAACCCGTGTGTGTGTGTGTGTGTGTGTGTGTGTGTGTGTGTGTGTGTGTGTGTGTGTGTGTGTGTGTGTGTGTGTGTGTGTGTGTGTGTGTGTGTGTGCGTGTTACTGTTTACCATGCCGGTGTTAAAAACAAACCATCATGTTCTTTTCTTCTCAGTGCTCATGGTTGATGAAAATTTATAGCCATGTCAATCGTTATCTCTATGCTTTGGTATCAACACTGTGTCAAGGGTTCATATGAAGGGCAAACATTCTTTTAAAATGCCTGGGGTTCGTTTTAACTCACTTGTAGCGCCAGAGGGGTGGTGCTTGCTGCATCATTTCGTTCTAATTCTTACTGGACAACCATTTCAGTAATAAAAGTACAAAAATATATGTATGTGCACACAATGCAATGTGGCACAGTGCTTGCCCACCAGGGGTGCTGTTGGCACCAAGCTCAGGTGGGTTATCTCCCGATTAGGGGCCCTTCTGTGTGGAGTTTGCATGTTCTCCTCGTGCTCACATGGTGTTTCTTCCATAAAACATTGGTAAGGACCCCCACCAAAAATATGCAATGATCATTGTCTGACCAGCGATGGACATTTGGAGTTGGTGCCCGCTGCTCCTGGCTGCCCCCCAGAGGAAGGACAAGCCAGAATGGGTTAAATGCAGTTGCACCAGCCACCATTTAAAGAATGTGTGTGTGTGTGTGTGTGTGTGTGTGTGTGTGTGTGTGTGTGTG
>NC_137193.1:44310153-44365153 GCF_960531495.2 Zeus faber
AAAATTTGTATATTCCTAGTCATACTGTAATGAGTGTAGCTGAAGAAATCAAGCCAGATTTTTTTCTTTTTGCAAGAGCATAATTGCTCCTTTATTTTATAGACCTATATTTCTTTATGTACCACACATTAAATGCTGCTGAAGCCTAAATAAACAGCCAGAAAATGTGGATCCTGCAACGTTTATACATATTCTCCTGTAGCCAAAACCAGTTTGTGACTCTGGGAAGCCCAGACAGCCCTGACTAAGAGCTACGAGAGGAAATACAGATGAATCAGGCATTTATCAAGATGGAGGCATCGCCATGGTGATTGCACTGATGGGAAGGGAGGCAGTGCGGCTCCCCGGGGGAATTGGGCCAAACGTGCTCGCTCGTCACCGAACAGCGATGAAACCTGTAGACATTAACTAAGCTGGGCCTAATGGGGCTATCAGTTGGAATGGACACGTATTAGTGCCAATATGGTAATTATGAACAAAAAAAACATACATGTACTTAAAATGTGATGTGTGGGAGTTTGACGGACGGAAACATACACTACAGAGTCCTGCAGATTGGATATTGACCCAAGAATTGAATCCCATAATTGCTGTTATGTGTTGATTGAGCTCCTCAACAGAGTGTTTGAGCACGGGACAGTCATAACTAAGATGCTTGAGATGTGCTGCATGTTGAGACATGCCTGCGTTGAGTCCAGGACTTAAGGGGATCACAGTGTGTGCACCAGCGGAGCCTCGTCAGAACTGGAAGGAGCCGAAAGTCCGTTTCAATTGTGGAAGAGGACTGAATCCCTAGCTTTGTGTCTGGAGTGGATCCCTGATTGCAGGAGGAAGGGAGGAGAGGCGGAGAGCAGGGGAGGAGGAGGGGAGCAGAGGGCAGGTCTGGTCTGAGACCAGATGTCTTCCCAGCGGGGGAGGGAGGATGAGGTGAGAGATGGAGGGAGAAGGGGGGAGTTCTCAGCAAGTCCCCATGCCATCCCTGTTTCATACATAGCGCACATATTGTATAACATGTTCAGATGGCACTGCAATATACTGTAGCAGTATATTTATTTTTGTACATTCTCTTTTATGTTTAGGGTAGATCAAGTTCATCAATTGTTTTACAAAATCACACTGTAGATCACAATTAAAAATTAGAAGGGTGAGATTGAACTGTTTCCTGTGGTACTTGATTGTAATCAAGTTCCACAGGAAAAGATATATATGCAGGCAGGCAACTGCTTCTGATCTAAATAATATCACCCCACTCGTTTGAAATGTAAATGTGATTCTGCCCAAGCATTTTCCTGCTGCTCATTTAAACCCACACGACTGATTGGACTGCAGTGGTAAAAACATAAGGAGCTTGTTCTCTAGCCCACACATACCTGCAGCTCTCTCTCTCTCTCTCTCTCTCTCTAACGCTTAAGTGTGTGATTTCTCCGGGTTGCTCCACAGTAGTGGTTTTCAACCGGTGGGACCCAATCCAAAACTGGGTTGCAGTTTCAATTAGAGGAGACCACGGGTGTATAGGCACTAAAGCTAACTTTATTGTGGGTTACTGCACTTTTCATTTTGTGAAATATAGTAGAATGGTCGAAATCTTGGGTCGTGACTTAATGACGAAGGACAAATGTGGATCCTGAGCCAAGACCAGTAGAGAACACTGCTCGACGGGTCTTGCACACTGCACAAACAATCTCACTCGTGTAATGAAAACCCTCCTGAGATATTAAGAAAATAGATAAAACAGCAAGGACAGTTCTCAAAGTCGGAAAGCCGTGTTTTGTGAAGCCCACTCATTGAATCAGCTTAACAATGATAATGATTCCTGGTTAGTAGCTATTTAGAGGAAAATACATATTTTTTCTAAACCAATGTGTTACCTCTATCTTTAAAGGTTTCTGGGGCTGTAGAGTGCTGTAATTGCCTATACACACACTTCCATACTAAACAGCTGCTTTGCATGTCAGTATAAACCGAAATCCCTGTAGAAGGAATAATGCACCCGAGAAGTACATCACTCAATAACACTGTCAATGCCTCTAAGCATATATATAGTGTTTTGCTGGCACAGCCTCTTTCCTTGAATCCTTCACAGCTTAATACAAATTGGATGAGCAATTTTTAATAGACAGTTACAGTTTTCCACACAATGGTGCACTCTAAAAATAGGAAAATAGGAGAATGCGGAGAGTGAAATGTGGGCAGGTAGGTTAATTAATCTGGCCGGCTCATTAAAGCAGGCGAATCACATAAAGCCACAGTCAATTTGTATAGTCAGCTCCACTATAGTGCACATGCTGGAGATGCAGCCGGAGAGAGCTCGTCATATTTGAGCTTGTACTGATCAATATAACCAACATGCTGAAAATGTATTTGCCACCATGCCATTTTACAGGCATAAGCCTGCTAAAGTGTGCTTTTCCAGGTCTATTAGACAGGAATAAAAAAATTACTCTTTTACAGGGGTTGCAGTGTCCACTGGCGCACTAATGGATGATCGACACTGGACGAATACATCACGTGAAATCCCTACTGTGTGTATTAATTAAATGTTTTCAAGTATCTCTAAAGGCTTCTTTTGGTTGGCTCATCGCTCTGCAGATTGAGTTTAAAACAAGGCTGATAAGTTGCAAAAAAGGGAATTACAATGATGGGGCTGAACTTCAGTATGTTGTTGTCTGGGCTGTTGACTTTTTGCAAACTGAACCTTGTTTTGGGATATTTCAAAGCAATGAACAGATTATGCAGTTCTCTCTCACTCTCTTTCTCCACCCGTCGCTTGCTCCTAAATACACACAGTGCAGCAATCTCCTATCTCACATAAATTATTGCACTGTAAAACCAATATTTGTGCATATAAATTGGATTTGAATTAGTTTATAGATACATAAGTAAGTAAGTAAAGTAAAATTAAAGATACAGTAACAATAAAATAAAGAGGATACTGCCTTCTCAAGTACTAATTTACATTGTCAATGGAAAATTAGGTCTCTGGTTGGCAGGATTTTCAGTGTTCAGGCAATCATATCTATCACATCAGAAATCACTGATTACAAAGATTATTGAAATTATTATGGAGCAAATTTAAATGTGAAACATTGCAGACATTTGGATGCCTTGGAACAATTTATAATTATTTAAATCCATCATTCATAATGTCAGTTGAAAACTCCAATCTATGCCCACAAAACAGCAATTTCCTGCTGAGATTAATACTTGTATGTATAGTTAATACTCTAAAACAACTAAATAAATAATAAAAAATCCCCAACATTGTAACTTGAATGTTTTTTATTGCTTAACAATAAGACCATATGGCGATGACAGAACACAAAAATCTCACCATCCATCTCAGGTCAGCATCTGAATGCAGAGCCAAACACTGGAGGTGTAAAATGGCTGGTATGCTGTGTGTCTGTCCCTGGTCTCGCTATGCGTCAGTCTGTACATACAAAGAGCCCACATAGTGAACATATATCCAAACATTCTGATTAAATAAAAATGCAACTGTAGGCTTATCCTTTATCTCATGTACAGACTATATATGTATAACATACATATAGTGGTTTCTGTTGATGTTTTTCATACATAAACTGGACAGTGAATCACTAACTAACATTTTTATCCATGTGATCAGATCCAATTTACAAGTAAAACAAATATTCAGCTCTATTGTCATCATAAGGGCATATTTTCTTAATGAAAGCCATGCAGTCAGCCTCTATTTAACTGAGGATGTTCTGTGGGCTTTTGAGGTTGAATGGAACTGGTCTTTGTCTATAATTCATAGAGCTAAATGGAATGGAGCTGGCGGCTCTGTCATTGCACGTCTGCACTCTGGCTCTTAACAGGAACCAAAGAGAAGTGGAGTGTGAAAATGTGAACAATCACCCAAAACTGCAGCATCCACCAAAGCCTGTGTGTCCCAACAGCTTCAAACTACAGAACCAAAAGCCACTCATACACTAAATACCAGTTTCAAGCGCTTGAGTTTTCTTTTCTTTTTTTTTTTTTTTTTTTCTTTTTTGGAGGAAAAAATTATTAAATATTGAAAAAATTATAAAGCTATTCTAAAATGTAATTGGTTGAATGGAATTTTATTTGAAATATTTGATTAAATATCACAACTCATCATGTACGTTTAAAGGGCTGACTACACATGGATTTTGGAATGAATGGATCAGTCATATGTTCTTGATGGAAAGGAGTCCTTTTGTTTCACTGGTTTGTAATAGGAAAAATCAGAAACAATAATAAAAAAAAAAACATGCTTTAGATTTTATTCATATTCTTACTTTGATACTGAATGTATAGCCACTTTAATTTACATTAAAATTAAGGTAAACCATGAATCTAATATTTTTTTGCATTTTTAAGCAGAATTAATTTATTGGCAAACACGGGGTGAAAGCAATGCAGGCAAATAAAAGGATAAATATATTTGAAAAAACACTTATAGTATAAATGTAGTAAATAGATATAGTAATAGTCAGAATAATATCAGTAAATTAAAAAAAAATTATCTAGCTTTTTTTTACTGAATTTATGAATGCTATTCATTAAGGGAAAGAGGGGGAAAGACCGATTCGACAATTTGCAATTCAATTTGCTATTGGCAATTGTGATTACTATATTTCTAACTCCACAAAAATATATTTTAGCTCCACTAATAGTAACAAAACACACCAAATGCTCCTGGATCTCAGCAACTGCAGTCTACTGCCTACCATAAACAATAGGGCACCCGTTCTCTTAACAGTCTACTGCAATTAGAAGTAGGCTAAAAGTAGAATTGCAAGAAAATACATTAAAAAAAACCAAAAAACAACAACCAGATCTAATAAGTTCGAATTCAACTCCATCGTTGCTTTAATAAAGAAAAATAAAGACGTGTGTAGAATGAGTTTCCCCCCCGATATTACATCACAGCAGGGTTTGATATTCTCCTTAAAAAGCGGCAAAAGTGAAAATAATCAATTCACCTCATACTGGAGGTACTGCTTCCTCCACTCCGGAGTGATATGGGACGAAAGATGCTCCGCGAATTTCATTTTTGCCGGAACAACTGCCCCCTCAAGCCTCCGTAAGTCCGAGTGCGACCGTCCCCTGCCCCCGCTGAGGCGACTTTGCGCGTCTCAGTTCAAGTTGCTGCCGGGTCTGCGGCGCCGTGCGTGCGTCAGACGCGCGCACTTTCTGCCGCACTTGGTCCCAGTCAGTGCGTTGCGGAGGCGCTCCTGGCCCACACGCTGGGTCTGTCCGCAGGGGCGGCAAAGCGACAACAACGACGACAGCGACGACAACCCCGCAACGACCCCCCCCTTGCCTTTTCCGCACGAACCGGCGCAGATGACCGACTTGCCTCGGTGACTTCTCTCCGTCCCTCCCGGGGAAGCTCTGAGCGTGGCGTGGTCCGCCATCGCAGCGCCGGGGCAACGTGGGCGCGTGACGTCATAAGCGCGCAATGACTGGACGCTTTACTGGAAGGCTATGAACGCGCTGCTTAATTAGTTATTAAGGGGTTGTTAATAGTAGGAAATAAAATGTTTTGTCGAATAAACTTTGAACTCTGGATCGCTTTACTGCTTCTAGCTGCTTTCCTTTGGACGTAATGTGTTCATAGTTTAAGTGGTTCGTAGTTGAAGTCCTCAATCCTTTCAACGCTTATTTATATTTATATAACAATATGTAGTAATACTCATATAATGATTTAGTATTTATTTAATATATGTACATTTACTTAAGTAAAAGTATAAATACCCTGATACAAAATGGCTCTACCCAAATTTCTACTTAAGTATTTGCTTTTAAATGTACTTAAAGTGTTAAAAGTAAAAGTACCTGTCATACCCAGTGCCCTTATACGACAGAGCCTATAATACGACATAAAGTACCACTGAAGTTTTCTTTTTCTGCAGATGAGATATGCTCATGCATATCATGATTAGAATTTACCTTAATGGATTGAAGATTCAAGAGGTTTATTCGTCACATACATATACATACTTTCATACATATATGCAGTGAAATGTCAGTGCAACGCACCCGGTGATTACACACAATATGTCCGAGACAGAACACAGTAGCTACCTTAGAAAATTTCTTTCTACTACTAGACCAACTAACTGATTCCTAAAACGTAACACAGTAAGTCAAATACTTATAGAATAAAATAAAAATATATAGAATAAAATCAAATAAAATCAAATAGAATAGATAAAGGGAATAGGCGTATGTATATGGGATAGACTTGTGTATATGGGATAGGCTAATTATGTATATACAGATATGTGCATTAAAGTGACATGTGAATTAAAGTGGCAAGCGAGGGAAAAATAAAAAAAAATAAAAATTGTATAGGTGATGTCATGGTCATTTACAAGGACATGAACCTAATGAATCATCGATGAGTAATCCAAAATCAGCAGTTAGGTAGAATCAGTGCCCGGTTTTGATATATCTTTGATTTAAAGAATAATAATAAAATAACGCGAGTATAAAGTATAGATATTTGCTTTGAAATGTAATGGATTAAAAGTCGAAAGTCTCCTAAACGGAATGTATTTAAGTATGGTTGAAGTATGATTACATTTAAATATTGGGAAGTACATTTCCTTGAAAATGTACTTGAATACAGTAACGAAGGAGTTGTATTTTGTTACTTTCCACTGCGGTTTACAACCCCTTTGCTTTTAATTTCTGCAATCCTCCGGGTTCAGGGCAAGGCTAAAGATAATTGAATGTAGTACTTCCAAATAGTAAGCGTTAATGGGAACGTATATGGACTTCGCGGAGCGGACAGTTGTATAAAAAAAAAGCAATGGCTGTGAAAAGTCCAGTGGATATTCTGCAGTTGAATATTCCATTCCATTCCATTTTGTCTACAGCGACTTACAATAAGTAGATTTTATCACAGTATCAAACCACAATATCACAGTCACAGGCAGATGAACCTTCTTTAGAAATGGGTAGCACTAGTAAGGTTACGAGGGGTTTTTTAAACACAGAAAGTTAGAAATGAAGGGGGAAATAATAAACCCTTACACCCACAATAATATGATAATAAACGCTGTCTTCATTCTAATTTAGATAATATCCCCTATTTGCCTACAACTATGGAAGTCAAAATAATGTAATTGTCCCGTGCTTAATGCCCTCCGTTGCCCTATTCTAAAGACATATTTTATATATTAGAAGATATAACATTGTTTTGTGATGCTCCCTGAATTTGTCTTCAAACCCCCTTGTCAGATTGTTAATGTATATATTTTTTGCTCTCAGCATTTAAATATTTTTTGTAGCAATTTTAAGAAGTTGAAATTCAATTGGACTCAGGTGGGACACACTTGTGAGCAACCGGCAAGCAACTAGTGGGATCAGTTACCGAGTTGGATCAATGGTTGATTCAAATGACCGTTGGGCCAGTAGCGCCATCTGCTGGAAGACCTTGTGTAATTGCACTTTGCTTGTCGAGTGCGTATTTACTATGACGCTACACCCCACCTCAATGTGATGCATGGTTGATTGACCCGAACGCTAAAATAAGAATAAATAATTCAAACTAATGAAAGGAAATACGCTGTACATGGTCCAGACCGATAAGGCAATCACAGCAGACTTAAGTACTTCAGTGAGATGTAGTCCGTTGCGTCTTGTGTTCGTCAGGAAATTTCGGAAACGTAAACAGAACCTTTGTTCCTAGTTCGTGTTTTGACGGACTTTTTAGCGGACCGTACCACAGACGGACCATTATCAGAAACAAGTCCGGCAAACAGGATTTCTCAACGGTTATAGGGTTATAAATTGCCCCCCGCACGACACTATAGCACTCGGATGTGATTGACTCATTGGCGTCGCTGCATATTTTGACGTTACTTCACACATAATGGCATCTCGGTCGCCATCGTCCTCTCCCGATTCGGCAACGGGTTCGGGTACCGACCCTGCACGGCCCGACACAGGGGAGCCCCTCGGCGGAGCGGGTTCGGACTCCGACTCGTCCCTGGGTTTGGGGAAGTTCGACTGTAGCGCCACCGAAGTGGGGTACCGGCTGGAGGGGGAGGATCTTGAACGGGAGTTCGAGGCCGCCGCAGACCGGCTCGGGGATCTGGTTCAGACGGCCGGTCGGGACCAGCTGCTGTACCTGTATGCCCGCTACAAACAGGTGATGGTCGGATCAGGTGACAGTGTTCCACCGTAGGCCAGAAACCACACTTAACTCACGTTTGTGCATTTTGTAAGTCCTTAAAACGTCTTAAATTGTCTTAAATTCCGTCGTACAAATATAAGGTCTTTTAAGGCGGTTACGTAGTTTTGAATTTCAATGTATGAGGTCTTCATTTAAAAATAAGCATCTTTTCTGATTTATTCATGTTTTTATTTTTGTCAATATTATTATTCTGTATACTTTTATACTTAAAGAACACCCTTGTACTTACGTGTCTGAAGTTCTGTAAAAAAAAAAAAAAAGTACTACTTAGATTTACTGCATTACCACACACTTATGTTTCTATTTTACCTAAAGGAAACCATTATAATAACATTGAATATAATCTAGTTCATAACCTGCCCGTTTTCTACCTCATATTTACCTCTGCCCCGTCCCAAATATATTTAATTATTTTTAAATGTATCTACAATACTAAGTAATGTTTTTGGAGAGCACGTTTTGTTAGAATTTGTTAGAAAAAAAAATCTTCAATTGCGTTTGCTACCTGCCATTTTTTAAATTACCAATTAAATAAAACTATTATTCCTCTTGTTATTATTAATATTATTTTGCCCAATAAATGGACTGACTAATTTACACTCTTTGCAATGACAGGTCAAAGTGGGAAAGTGCAATACACCTAAGCCTGGCTTTTTTGACTTTGAAGGACAGAGAAAATGGTACGTAACCTTTATTGGTGATGAACCCAGAGCTATGTTTTGTGTGAACTATTAAAATGATACACCAGTTACCAAAAACATAAATTCACTTGCCACTTCTTCTGCTGCAAACTTAAACTTAATTGGAATTAATTCAATCTCAAGCAAGATGTCTGTATTTGTGTGTATATAAATGTATGACTGTGCGACAAAGCGATGGTAAAGTGCCTCTGTATAGTCCAGTAAACTGACAAATAGAAGCAAGGGATGTTTGCAAATAGGGATGTTGTCTGTTCAAAAGTTCACCTGGAAAATGTAGCTGTCAGGCTTTTGCTCTACTCTGCCGTTGGTTTTGTTTTTGTTCATTGTCACTAGGAATGAACAGATGCCACTTTTTTACAAAACTAAACTTTTGAGTGTTGACAGGTTCAGAGTACCAATCTGGCTTACTAGTTTATAACGGTCTAAGTTGGTCAGTTTGTAATCATTAGAACATAATAATTGAAATATTATAATTTGTTCTTCATTATGTTGGGAACAACAAATTAATATGGAATATTGCGGTACGATTTTTTAATATCTGACATGATCTAACATTTGATCTGATGATCAGATTATCTAATTTTTGCATTTGGGATATACTGCAATACAATACCCTGTTTTAATAAGGTATTGGACCGATACATGAGAAGAGTGTTGGTATTGGGCCATCCCTAATGGGGATGATCTGTGATGGTGATGGACATTGTTTGATTAAGGCAAGCCTGGAAGCAGCTTGGGGACATGGAGGCAGAACAGGCCATGCAGGAGTATGTCTCCTGTGTCAACGCACTAGATCCTGATGGCAGCCACAAGGTAATGACGACTTATTTTTTTAAACTGAAGCTAATGTCAGATCTTGGCTTAAAGTTTAAAGGGGACCTATTATGCTCCTTTTTATACAAGTTGATATCGATCTCTGGGGTACCCAAAACATGTCTTTGAAGTTTGTTGCCAAAAAATACCAACTCAGATTATGCATTCGAGCCAGTCTCACATGCCTCTCTAACACTCTATTTCCAAAACGGGCTGTTTCAGTGGGAGGAGCCACCCTCCCTGAGTGCAAGTTCCAGGTTCTGTGAGCCAATGGCATTTGAGCATGGCTTCCGGCTTTTGTTGTACTTACTCCATAACTTTCGCTGATTTTACCTTATCAGTCCATCAAAATTTGAGGCGAGAAATAAGCAATCCAGTTTCTGAATATTCACTCATTAGATCTACAAGGCCTCATTTAAAAGTTAGTTCCGTCTTTGAAGCCGTGCTCCAAGCTTGTAGGAGACGGACACCGCACTGCGATGCACCACAACTCTCGCAGGGAGAGATATTTTTGTTTCATGTAAACGTCGGTAAATAAAATTAAGTAAATAATTACATCTACAATAAAAACATACAATTTTTGTTGATTTTGTTTGGAGAAATGCACCACAGAGCCGATGGAGCAGATGACCATATAAAGAAATCCGGCGCGAGCTGACATCTGCCCGTGCTGAAAGTGGAAAAAACCTTTGCAAACTGAGTGTTGAGAGCGAAGACGCAGCGTTTTGCTCACACCAATTACTTTGTCATTAATTTACCTCATTATTTGACACTGGGTCCATGTCTAATATGAACATCCAAAACTGTAACATTATATATATGATGAAAGTAAGGAAAAGCATAATAGTTCCCCTTTTATACTATATAATGTTGTGCACAGATGTGTTACATTATTGTTTTATATTTGTACTTAGTGTTTGCAAGTTTAAAATAACTTATTTCCATTATCATCATAGAAGTAGAAATAAATTAAAAGTTGTAAAGCAGACTGAAAGTAAAAGTCAAATTGGTCAATGGTGGTTTAACTTTAAAAAACCAAATGGGGATTTAAGGTTTGACATTTACTGCTGTTTTTAAAATGCAGTACAGTACATCAGCCAAAAGATGTCACTGTCTGATATCAGAACATAAAAAAGACCTTTGCACAGTTTGTAATCCCTTAAATTTGAGTTTGAATTGGAAAAGAATAAAAACTGTTGTTCTAAGTACTAACGTTTTTTTTCCACTGTGTGAGACAGAATGCTTCTAATTTTGCTCAAAGCAGTGTTTGTATTTTGGTGACGGGGGAGGTGTAACTATGGAGAAGCTTACCATAGGGAGTAAGAAGGCGACAGTGGAATTATTGTCTCAACAACAACTTGTCTTGCTCGGTGACAACAAGTGGAATAGCTTTGTTAACTTACTTTGAGATTTTGGCCATTTTGATGCTGCACCTGTGTTTGCCATTCTGAGCATAGTTATAAATAGTTAAAATAATTGCGTGATAGCATTTTCTTGATAGTAAATAGGATATGTACACTAAAACCCTTTTGTGTCAGAACCAAAACAATTCACGTCTTAATCATACATGCTCTCTGCATCTAAAGTTCTGTTCAATTACATTTATCTCATTTTTATTTGCTATAAGTTGTGGGTAAAATAGAGTGCCACATATTGCCACCTTAAACATCTTCTAGAAGGATTACATTACAATGTTGTACATTTTCTCCCATTTCAAGATGTTGACTTAAAGTATGTATTTTCTAGTTACTTGACACCATGTTCACAGAAATCTAATATCTGAATAATCTTCTAGAGGCGTGGGTCCTATGATCAGTTTTGTTTTGGCTTGCTGTATGTTGTGGCCGAGAATTATGTAAATGCTCAGGAAAACGGCTTCTGGATAATATTCACAGTGAACAACCATGGCAGCCCCAAAGAGAAATATTATCTGTTATACTTGAGGAGCTAAAGAAAAGAGAAGCTCATAGTTGTTAAAAGTGAGTTCAAACGGTAAATGGACTTCTCTAGTCCAAAGGCGCTTCACACTCACAATTAACACACATTCCTAGAAGGCAGAGGCAGCCACGCAAGGCCCCAAGCGTGCTCATCAGGAGCACTTGGCAGGACTTGACATTAAGCCTTTTGAGCCGCTCGCCCAAAGGCTGAGATGTCTTACTCGCCTGATAGACAAATTTACTTGCCTGAAATGGAATATGGAAAACAAAAAATAATAATTAAAACCAACAGGTATTTGGACAATTATCATAATTATTAACGTTCAAAATATACAATTAACGGGTAACAATTACAATACATAAGGTATCTATACACAGTATTGTATATATACGGGTTGGGTGATCGGCTACTGCGGCTGGCTACTTGCGATAGGCGATGTGATCGCCAGGGGGCGGTAGGAGTAGGAGGGGGTGGGGGGAGTTACGTCACAACACGCCGGGGAAAAGGCAGCGTGGACGACTTCATTTTTATTAAATCGTTTATTCTCAGTTTAGCATTTTTTATTATTATTATTATTATTATTATTATTATTATTATTATTGACGTTGGAATTTAATTTGGGTTAAAAAAAAAAAATAATAATAATCATCTTGAGCGTGGCTCACCACCTGACGGAGCTTGGAAATAATCAAAACCTTTAAGCTTTCTGCAAGGAATACAGTTCAAGATACGTGAATAAACATTTATATGTGACCTTTTTATTTTAAATATTTCAATCTTGAAAAATGGTATTTGATAACAAGGTCTCCTCTACTCAAAGAATGGCTCCCTTTTAAAAGTCTGCGTGACACTTGGTGACTTTGAGGCTCCTTGTCCACCTCGCTCCGTGACGTAGCTTTGGGGTTGAACCTGACGTGGGACGGGTCACCTGCACCCCCACCCCCCAAATCCACCTCGCTAAACGCAGTCTTGGCTCGTAAACAATAACTTTTTCGAGGTTTGGATCTCTCCAGTGAACAAAGCTAAATGAGAATTCTGACTGAACCTTTCAAACGCTCTTCACTCCGTTGGAAGACGGTGAAGCGAGAAAAGTATTAGAATATAACATTTAATTTAAAACAATAGGATGGGATTTTTGCATTAAATGCCTTGCTTTCATTATAATTGTGAAATCTGTTTTAGAGGATGTTAATTCAGTCCAGTCACATAAAATCATATAAAGATCATGTTACTTTTTGTAGTGGAATAAATATAAACAAAATATTTCATACAATTTCATAGTTAAAAGAAATGCTTGGGAGCCGTACTCTTTTCAGTGAGCCTGAAGAGAGACCAACTTTTTAACACACTGCCAGTGCGTCTCTTCTCCTCCGCCCATTGCGTCTGTGTCTGCTCCGTACGTTCTTCTCTAATCTGACATTTTTCCTCATTCGACTCATCATATCGCAGCATCTTGTTCCGTTTTTTAACATTATCATCTTATCTTTGATATCACAATCCAAATCATATCCATAACGTTAACTACTCTTATGGGGAACGTTCTGACACTTCTCACAAGCTGCCGCTCTCTGCTCTGCCCTCTCAAGTGGAGAAATCAAGTGGACATATTGTAAATTATCATATTATATCATATTTCCTGTGATTGCTAGACGACTGCTCTATCTCCTGGGACGGTGCCACCCTTTGTTAGTGAGTTAATGTGTTTGTTAGTTAACTAGGTGGCTAGCTAGCTCTCTTGCTCTGTGACTAGATCTCCACCACCACCCTAGCAGCACTCCCTTGACTCTTCTTGTCAGCCCTACTTTTCATCCTTACCCCCATATTTACCCCCCCATGTCACACTCCTCTGCTGTCTTCCTGCAGATTTCTGTCACCTGGACAATGTAGCTGTCAGCTGTTATAAGACCCATGCATCTACTCCTGACATGTTTCTTTCTCTCTGTCTGTGAAGCAGGAGTAGCAAGTGGCTGGGTCTGCCCTTCGCAGTCGCACAATGGCAGAGGGAGGCCAAAAAGCAAGCCGGAAAATGCACAAATGCAGCTCTGAATGGAAACTGATTGTATTAGCCTCCATAGCGGTGCTGGCGGCCATGCTTTTTGGGAGCACAGTGATGGGGGGTGTAAGTGCTAGTGCATAGACAGGAGAGCAGTGAAGAGAATAATAGCCAGAATATGACCTCTGTCTCTGCCTCTTTTGTGAAGCAGACACTGGCATTCTATTACATTGTATTACTGAGGTGCAGGGGCAGTGCATCAGCAATATTCTGACTTTCAGTAGTGAATTAGGTTTTCCCAAAAGTGTGCGCGCACGTTGTTTTGTTGCGCTTGTCATGTTCTTCCCCTCACACATAAATGCTCTCTAATCAGATTTGCTTGGCTTCTTTTGTAAATCATGAGGCAAAAGAGAATGAATGCGGTAATAAAGTACCGGACAAACTGAATGTCACGTGTAACCCATGGACAAAAAAACCTATAAGATTAACAAGAGTCGCAGTTCTAGGCCCCGTATAGTTTATATTGTTGTCCTGCATGTCATTACCAATTTATTACCAATGAGGTCATGTCTGTCTGACATATGAGCAATTTCCTAACTTAGGTGACAAGTAAAAAAAAAAAAAAAAAAGTCTGTCTCTCTGTCTGTCTGTCTGTCTGTGTGTATTTTAGAAAAAAAATTCTGTTGCATGTAAATATAGGTGGAAATGTTGGAGTTGGAGTTGTCGGTGTAACATGCACCATGTCTTTTGTTCTTTGTTGAATGCACCTCTGTCTGTCAGCTCACGAGTCAGATTGGACCGCCAGACTAAGCTGGACAAATCAGTGGTCCTGCACTGGTGATACGCTGCTAACCCAGTGTTTGTCATTGAAGAAGAGGTTATAATAATCAAAATAGCTCAGAATTATTGAAGCACATCTTGGCTTGATCCCCTTTGTGTGTCTGTGTAAAGGAGATGTTATAACGTGCGCGGTCTGTCCCACAGGAGAGACGGGGAGCAGAGAAGAGAACGGGCTTTGGAGGACCAGCAGTCAGCTCTCTATACCAGGAAGAGATGATCAGGTATACACACTGAACAACAACAATCACATGCAGATAAAATTACACACCAACACACACACCAACACACACAAGCACAAATTCATCAGGATCTGTGCTAGAGACGTTGGTTCAAGGGCACTTAACAACTTGAACTTATTGACAACATGGCACATCAACTCATGTGATCTGTCCATGAAACACACACGCATTTTGTGTTGTGCTGTTTTTCCCAAATCTGATTTATCGTCTATCCGATTTATACATATATTTTACATTCAACACTGAAACATCTTGAAGCGATGTCTCCTTTCTGCAACAAACTGAAACTCGCCTACCTTTTCTTCATTTATTTATCGCTGCTTATTTAATGCAACTGAAGTTGATCTGAATCTGGCAGTGCTACCCGCCGGAATTGGTGCTGTGTTTGACTTTATTCAACAGACCGCAACCGCAGTTCCGGCCTGGAGACCTCATACAGTTCTGATTTATGTTAATGAAATATATTCTCCATTTACTCTTGCCTGGCAGACTTACTCAAGCTTAAAAAGCTCATCTTCATTTCAATGAAAAGAGGATCTCTTTTGGAGATGAAAATGAGATGTGTGAATCCTGCAGGTTTTCCTTCTAAATGACTGTAAGTGATTAGTATGCATGGTGCTGAGGAGAGGTGGCCAGGAATTTCCCCCTTTTAATTGCGTTTGGGTGGGAAGAGGGTGGGGAGTGCTAGGGGAGCGGTGCGCCTGGTAAAGCAGAGTGAGGCGGATGCAGCAGGTTCCCATGACGACGGTACCCGTGGTCATAGCCAATAGCAACCATTACCCAAGAGAAACCAGGAAATAGGAAGTCATTTACATGGCATAAACACACACACCTCCTACGCTGTGTGGTGTTTGCATCGGAAACAGTGCATAACCGGCTGGAAATGTCACAATCATTGCTCTGCTGCATTCTAATTTTCTCCTTCAGATTACCATATGCACGCATGCATGCCCACATGCACGTACAGACACGCACATGGACAGACGCACACACACAGATTCTCACTGGTACATACGTGCGGAGGCCCACTCAACATTAAACTGCTAAGCACCTGTTAACCAGACCGGGAGTTAATTGCATTTCTCACTGCTCATCTCAATATTGGGAGTTTGTGTGGTGTGTGTATTGACAAAGGTGGGATTGATTAGCGATATCCCTGGGCCAGTGAGCTGAGCTGCTTGTAATTGAGGAGTTTTTGAATGGTAAATTTGTAATGTTCTCACATGCCTTCAGAGTGTCTTGCCGGTAAACGCTGAAGGTATTGTTGTTGGGCAATACGCATTCGCCTAACAACTTGTTGGGAGACAGTATACTGAGTTATTTGGGCTCTTGTTGTTACTTGTACTTCCATGGGGGTTGGCCATGTTGAGCACTTCAACCAGGCTCCTATAGGGAATGTGATGATGGATCGTATAGTAGTGTGTGTATGTGTGTGTGTTTGTGTGATGGATGGCGTGGCTGTAGAGTTGATCAGTAGAGGCCAGGCCAGGTAGATGAGAGTTCTCCACTACTGTGGCCAGTTTAGCCTGATGGATGAAGGACATATCTGCCAGTACACCAGTCTGGAAACACACACACACACACACACACACACACACACGCACACACGCGCTTGCACGTACATAAAACTGTTGGTAGCCAGCTGGTAGGATGACAAAGTAGCCTGTGACCTTCCCAGCATGCATTGCGGCACTGTTGATGTCACGTCGTTTATAGGACCAACATTAATCATGAGTTTGTTTATAGCCTGTGTGTTTCGGTGAGTGTGTTCCTGTACATGCTAACTGCTCTGTACAAGATGTATGGCTCAGCATTAGCCTATTTTAGAGTTTGTGATGCTGTGATGGTGTGTGTGTGTGTGTGTGTGTGTGTGTGTGTGTGTGTGTGTGTGTGTGTGTAAATATTTGTGTGCTGTGGTACATAAATGTGATCGTCTGTCAGGAAGCCATCCAGCCAGCCCTGTCTCACCATCAATGAAAGACTGATGAGCTGGCCTATTGATTAGTTGCCGGGGGAGACGGATGGTGGCCATGCAACAGGGACACTTGGGGTCACCATGGCCATCAGAGAAGCAAGTGGGAGTGGCTCTGCCCAGAGCCTCATGAATAAACATGGTGGTGGTAATCAGGAGTATGCAAATGTCTGTGCTCATACGTAATCTGTCAGTGATAAAAGCGTAATGAGTTATTCATAATTCATCACAAGATGATGAGGAGAAGGGAGGGGGTGTGTGTGTGTGTGTGTGTGTGTGTGTGTGTGTGTGTGTGTGTGTGTGTGTGTGTGTGTGTGTGTGTGTGTGTGTGTGTGTGTGTGTGTGTGTGTGTGTGTGTGATGAGTCTCACAATGAGTGAGAGAATCTTAAAGACAGAGTAGAAGACCAGAGCAAGTGAAGTGGTGCTTTAGAAAACAGCAACATGTAAACTGAATGTTTTCTTTTTTTTTTGCCTTTTTGAAACCTACCACGCACCGTTCAGTGTCACACCGAATCTGCATTGTCACGCTGAACAATAGAAACACTTCAATGCTTAATGATGCATTCAACTCGTTGTTGTGTTTGGGTCATATATTTTTTGGTATTGTATTTGAAGTAAAAATGCTATGGGAAATGGCTACGGCCCTTTCCTTGTGACTAGCAAACTGAAACCGAAGTCTTGATGCAGGACCTCATTTGTGGTTGTTGTAGTCGTCAGTGATGATGTGTACAGTACTTATTTAAGCATTATGCATTGTTATAATCAGCCAGCCAAATAGACTCACAACATGGAAGATTCACAGATTCTTTGCAGCCTGCCCGAGAAGCCAGAGGAGGTGTGATACTGGGCCTTTGAGATTAGAAACCAGGGCTGACTGAATTGGCCTTGAAGCTGACTACCACGCTGGGTGTGTGTGTGTGTGTGTGTGTGTGTGTGTGTGTGTGTGTGTGTGTGTGTGTGTGTGTGTGTGTGTGTGTGTGTGTGTGTGTGTGTGTGTGTGTGTGTGTGTGTGTGTGTGTGTGTGTGTGTGTGTGGGGGGGGGTGTTCTCTCAGACAATAGAGCACTAAATTCAATTAATCTGAATGGCCGGCCTTGCTAAGAGGAGGGGAAGGCGTAAAGCTCTAAATGAGATTTAGCCCCCTCTACCCCCACCCGCCCAGCCTCCAACCATCCCCAGCACTCATTCCTGCCCCCGATTGCCACGAGGTGATTAGAGCGACAGAGATATAATCAGAGCAGGGGCGATGGCAGTGTGTGTGTGTGCGGGTGTGTTTTCGCGCCGCGGCTTTCCCAAGGGACGTGGCACGCGTCGCAGCCGTTGCGCGAGATGCTGAAAGTAGATATGACTCACACACGTGCTGTTTCTCTCTCTCTCTCTCTCTCACACACACACACACAAACTGGCACATACACTCACACACCTCCACTGAAATACACCAAAACAGATACAACCTTTAGGGCGACAAAGTTGATTTGTTCTCTTTCTTATTCTCTTTACCTCCCTGTCCTCTATCCCTCTCTCAACTTTCATCTTTATCCTTCTGTCACTTGCAGGGAAGAGGATAAAAACATCTTTGACTACTGCAGAGAGAATAACATTGAACACGTCAGCAAGGCCATCAGTTCACAGAAAGCCGACGTCAACATCAAGGATGAAGAGGTAACAAATAAATGCCGTATTTCAACTGAAACTGTGAGAGCTGACTGTTGATAATGATGATGATGATGATGATGTTGAATGTTCCCTTAGCAAAACTGCACCATAACAAGTAATCATTACAGTATAATTAATTGATGTATAAGTGTAGAAATATCATCACTTAATGGCAATGCCTTGGTTCACAGCCCCACATCTGTGAGCGTCTTTTGAGCAAGCTCCCGATGGGGGTAGTCCTGCCTGGAGGCCAGAGTGGAAACGAGGACTTCCTTCGGATGAGTGGGGTGCTTTGCGATGCTCTTTTTGCGATCGTCACATATTGGTTTTCGATGATGGCGAAGCTTGAACACATGGGAGCCGCTCCTCAGGCTGGTGGGATGCGTCATTTACGTCAACGGCTTAAGTCATTACCATCATGAGGTGTTTTCCAATGTGACCCTGAAATCTATCTATCTGCCCTTGATTCATTTATCAGGCCAGGCCAAATGGCTTACGCCCTCTCTCTCTCTCTCGCTCTCTCTCTCTCTCGCTCTCTCTCTCTCTCGCTCGCTCTCTTTCTCTGTCTCGCTCTCTCTCCCTCCTTCTTCATAGCTGGCTCAGATGAGCAGGCAGTGGGATGGTGAGTCCCCAGTCAAAGGTCAGGTGGTTCAGGGCCCAATGGGCAGAGAGAGCTTTGTCGGTTCAATGCCATTGTTGTTGTTTTTGTTTATTTACGCAATTGACTGTAGTTCAGTGTGCAGACCAGCAGAGGGCAGTGGTGAAGTTAGTAAACAGGACTTGGTTCAACATCATCAGCATCATACACATGTACTCCAACATTGCAGCTTTGTCCCTCTTTTTTAAAACAGAAGTTTACAAACCACATCCTTAATTGAAAGAAACAGTAGTAGTTTGCTAACTACGAGGACTCACTGTGTTTGACATTTTCCACTCGCCATAAACACATTAGACCAAAACGGTGTACCAAA
Organism: Zeus faber; assembly: GCF_960531495.2. Taxonomy (NCBI): domain Eukaryota; kingdom Metazoa; phylum Chordata; class Actinopteri; order Zeiformes; family Zeidae; genus Zeus; species Zeus faber. The sequence goes on from NC_137193.1 coordinate 44,329,471, forward strand.
GTCTCTCTAATATTGTATTTTTAAGTAATTAAATTGTTTAATTTTGTTGCTATCACTACCTCACCCTTTAAAAAATGAGAGAGAGAGAGAGAGAGAGAGAGAGAGAGAGAGAGAGAGAGAGAGAGAGAGAGAGAGAGAGAGAGAGAGAGAGAGAGAGAGAGAGAGAGAGAGAGAGAGAGAGAGAGAGAGAGAGAGAGAGAGAGAGAGAGAGAGAGAGAGAGAGAGAGAGAGAGAACTTTTAAGGTTCCTTTATTTTCAAGAGAGAGATCTTGTATTGGTATTCTGGCCTGGCTCATAAATATCCATTTTAACGCAGCCATAGTGATCAATATGATTTAAGCAACAGAATAGGACGAAGGGAGTTTGCTTTACCTAATTGCCCTCACTGAAAAATGAGCTTGCGTTGTTTTATTAGAACAAGGAGCTCTGAGCAAAGGAGTGTAGAGGGAGGGTGTGTGCATGCGTGCGTGTGTGAGTAGTGGGTTGCTGATCAGGAGGCTCTGTTTTTTCTACACAGCCTTAGCATCAATCACGGCTTTAAAGAGTGTGTGCGGGTGTATGCAATTTGTGCTGGAATCCATGGTCCATATCCGAACCCGCTACTCCTGCATCTAACACACATACACCTTGAAACCCATATGCTCAAATGAAGAGACACACACGCACGCACAAACAAACGTGTGTGTGTGTGTGTGTGTGTGTGTGTGTGTGTGTGTGTGTGTGTGTGTGTGTGTTGTGTGTGTGTGTGTGTGTGTGTGTGTGTGTGTCTGTCTCCTACTGGCCCAGCTCACTCTGTCAGCAGCTTCTTAAGGGGCTGAGGTTAGAAGGATCACTGAGTTCTAAATACTGTAAACATTTTTTCTGGAGTCTTTTTAAAGAGTCATATAATTCACCTAATTCCTTGATTCAATTATTCATTTGTTGAGTAAATCAGTAGAACATTGAGGAAACTAATAAAACACGGTCTGGGCTCCAAAACACGATTTAATGTCCACGCTTTCTTAGAATTGCATACACATGCATGTCATTTAGCAAAATTAATTATAATTATTCTTTTAAAGCTTGACATTGAAACATTTGGAGCACAGACCATCCTTTACCTCCATGTTTTCTTTTCTGGTGTTGGAACATCGCATTGATGTCTTGTTAAATGTGTCTTGTCTTGTCTTGACGTAAAAGTGGTTGCATGTGGAGAAGAGGGGTATTGCAGTCAAGAGTGGCTGGAGAGTGAGACAGATCCATGTCATGTCTGTCTGACCCGGAGCCTTTTGTTACTACTCAGCCACTGTAGGTTGATGTAAAATAATTTATTGAAAAAGAGGGAAGGGGCCGTGCGAAAGTCATACTTAATAAACATAAATTGTCATTTCCTTGAATTTCACTTATTGCAGCTTTATTTAAATGTATGTATGTATGTATGTATGTATATATGTTCATTTTATAACCAGTTCTATGATGCCAGGATTGGGATGGCATAAATAAGCGAGATAGAATATGAGCATACATCAAGGTGACATTAAGCAGTATGCCACAGTTTTTGGTGAAATCGCCCTCCTTGACTTGCTGCGATCAATCTCACTGCATGTGCATATTACAGGCAGCAGAGAGTGTGGGGGGCGGGGGGAGGAGGGAGAACGTGATTGTTTCAAACTTGTAAAGTGAAGCTTTAAACTAAAAGTTACTCATGGTGATAATGTCCACATGTACTTGATTAAATGTCATTCTCTCTCTCTCTGTGTCTGTGTCTGTGTCTGTGTGTGTGTGTGTGTGTGTGTGTGTGTGTGTGTGTGTGTGTGTGTGTGTGTGTGTGTGTGTGTGTGTGTGTGTGTGTGTGTGTGTGTGTGTGTGTGTTCGCAGGGCCGGGCTCTGCTGCACTGGGCCTGCGACAGAGGACACAAAGAGCTGGTGTCTGTTTTACTGCAACACAAAGCCGACATCAACAGTCAGGTGAGGAGCATCTCTCTCTCTCTCTCTTTGTATCACGTTCTCTCTCTCTCTCTCTCTCATGCTCTCCCACCCATACAGTCTGACACACTCTGTCTTATTCCATCTCACTTGGTGCTTTCTTACCAGTAATCATGCACAAAAACACACACACATTCTTGCCATCTCAAGGGTCGCCCATAGCGCCACGGTATCAGCGACCCCTTTCATCTTTCCTCTCCCTCCTCCTCCCCCAGGAGGTCAACTTTAATTCACTTTGTGCCACAGACAAATCCCCACCATGTCATTAACTGACAGTGTTAACAGGTATAGCCACCAGCTAGTCTGTTGTTTAGCTTGGCCATGTTTAACTACAGCCAGGAGGCTTTGGCTTTGGCAGTAAGCTGGCTCAGCCGTGCATTGGCGAAATTAATACTGTGTCCGCCAGTGGCCCAGTGCGAGGCAGTCAGTGGGCTGAATGCAAAGGCTTTAACTGTATGACTGAATCAATTGGAAGTAATCAGGCAAATTGTTTTACATCACATAACCAACATAATCAGGATATTTGACAAATGACTTTCTTTTTTGTGACTATACATGGCCCTTTTGTTTTTGTGTGCTATTTGGGGGGGGGGGGTGTTCCCTGCAAATGCAAATGCTTCGTAAAAGTGTTTTCACTGTGGCACAACCATGGAGGACAACATCACCGATGATTTAGAGCCATATCAGATTGATGAACGGAAAAAATGATGCGTAGGAGTCTCTGTAAAATATAGCCTATTTAAAACCTTGTATATATCTTTTTAAATTATGGATTTGTCTAACAATCAGTCAAGGATTTGCACCAGTCAAGTGCAGCATAAATCTTGTGGATACAGGATGGATGAATCCTGCAGGGACTCTATGTTATTTCCTACCTGTCATACTGTCTCCTTTCATTTTTGTGTAAGAATGAATTAAAGTCCTTTTCATCCATGAAGAAATGTCTGGACTCAACTTGCAAATGTCTTTGAGTGATTTCAAGGAGAAACAATGGTGCTGGAAAGGTCACATGAACACATGTCCAGATGCACAATGAATGCGTTTCAGAAAATTAGGACTTCCTCACCTGCCTGTCGCCCAGCTGTCCGCAGGTGTCCGTGCAGATGCCTGGGGGTAAATCTGAACCGTAGTGCAACTGGTCTTGGTCAGAAGAGTAACTGTGAGCAGATTTATGAGGTGGTGTGGAGGTGGCTGAGAGGAAATATTGCGAGCTAAATCATAACACACTGTCCCTCTGCCAAATTATCTTCTGCTATTTAAAGCTTACAGAACAATATAATGCTCATTTAAACCTGCTAGACGGGTCCTCTATTTTAAGAGTTTTGGAGCAAGGCTGCAGTAAAGCCATTTATGAGACCACCTTTGGGGAAAAAAAAAATTCAAGTAGAAAGCTTTACGCGTTGCTGGCTTTTTTCATAGGTCTTTCGATTTGATCCAGTCGCCATATGAAGAGAAAACTAATGGTGCAGGCTGCGTGTGTTCTTCAAAAGGATGTCTGGGTTGTTTGCGGGCTGGTGGAGGGCTCTGTAATCTCTCTCGACCTCTGCCAACTGCTGAGCTATGAGTAAATAAAGATCAAACATGATTTATGTTTAATTTGGTGATTAAAATAGTGCAAAGGTACTTAGGAAGTAGGAAAAAAAAAAAGTATTATTATTCGCATGACAGCAGAGGAAAATGGCTTGGAAATTAATCAACTGATTGTTTCAGTAAATTGTTCCCAAACCCTGGTAACCTGCATTAAGGGCCGTTGATAGTTAATCCTGGATCAAGGGAGGGAGGAACTGGGACTACAATAGGTAGCAGTAGGTTTGAATACCCAGATCACAGCCTCACCACCTGCCAATAGTTGAGCAGGCCTGTGGATCTGGTACATATGGCCCCCACGTTCACCATATCACTGCTCCCTTAGCAAATACTGTACACCCAGGGAAAGTGGGGCAAACAGTAGTACCAGTGTGTTGGCTGTGTGGGAACTGTGGGAGTTGGGGGAAGGGTAGAGAATAGTCCTTTAATTGTACTGGTGTAAATGAATGGCATCTCAGGCACAGGACCTATTTTCTATGTTTGTTAGAATGTATGTAAGCACATTAACACAGCATTAGATTAAGTTTATGGCTTTAAATACACAGAAATGACATTCCATCATATGAGGGATGAGAACAGATTCCATGTAGAAATTCGAGGAAATATATGATTGATTCAGAATATTCATTTTGAAAGAAACAAAGTACGCTTAGATTAATTCTCCTGTGTGATTAGTCTCTTTTGTAAAGTCAAAAGAGGTATATGATGTGACCTGAGCCACCTGTATTTCACCTCCCAACACACACACACATGCGCGGACACCTTTTTGTTTGTCAGGGCGGAAATCCCTGCGCATCCTTACAACAACTAGCTGTGGGGATTGCCATAGAAATATGCATTTATACAAAGAACATGACCGTCCGTGACCACTGCAGCTGGGTGAAAGGGATTAAGGCTGATGCAGCGTCTTCCATTCTCTGCGGCTTCCTATTTTCTTCACTGGTCGGAAATGTTCCCCCATAATGCCAGACTTAAGAGAGTGATTACTGAAGAGGTAAACAAAGAAAAAGGAGCAGGGGATATGGGATTAGTCCGGGGGAAGACAGGTGAGACACAGGTCACAACCAAAACAGCGGAAAGAGTGAAGGGGAAAGATTTGTGCTGTGGGGAGGGGAAAAGATGCCTCAGGAGTAGGTTGGTTGTTGGTTGGTTTACGAGGCAGAGACTCTGCATGACTTAATTTGCTTATAGTGTATAGCCTCTCCCCACGTGGCTCCATCTCTCTTTCTCCTCTCTCTCTCTCTCTCTCTCTCTGTCTCTCTGTCTGTCTTTCTGTCTGCCTGCTCCCGTCATCTTCTCCACAACCGCCCAGCCACCACCTCCCTCCACCCTCTACTTTGTATTAAAACAACATGATCCATGAGGCAGGGAGGGCGACTCGCACCACCGCTAATTCTAATTAATCCAGCATGGTAGCGCGGCCACGGCGGGGCCCGAGCGCTCCCAGTCTATCAGATAGAAATTCATAACTTAATTGAGGTCAGAGCCTCGAGCCGGCAGAACAAAAGTCTCCAGCCGAGACCAGCTGGATCAATAGTAATAAATATCTGACTGGGGCTGGGGCCTGCGACCGCTGGCTGGGGAACACACAACAAGCAAGCAAACAAATACAGACACACACACACACACACACACAGTCTAAACATGAACTAACAAACTCAACGGCAAGGGGCGGAGTGGGTGGGGAGTGGGTTTATGAGCAGCTGGAGCCAAACGACATCATAGTATATATATATATATTTTTTTTTGCAGAACTTTATTGTTGGAAGTTGTAACTTTACACTGAACATGATGTGGCCAACTGGTGTCGGCAGTCTGCTAGAAATATACACCTATCAGCCATAACATTAAAACCACTACTGATAGCCACTAATATTGTGTAGCTCCTCGTTCTGCCAAAACAGTTCTGACCCGTCGAGGCATGGACTCCACAAGACCTCTGAAGTTGTCCTGTGATATCTGGCACCAAGACATGAGCAGCAGATCCTCTAAGTCCTGTAAGTTTTAAGGTGGGGCTTCCATGGATCAGGCTTGTTGTTCCAGCACATCCCACAGATGCTGGATCAGATCGGACCATAACCCCGCCCATCCACATGATGTAGAAGAAAACGTGATTCCTCAGACCAGACCACCTTCTTCCACTGCTCCATGGTCCAGTGCTGACACTCACATGCCCCTTGAAGGCGCTTTTGGTGGTGGACAGGTCAGCACGGGCACTCTGACTGGTCTGCGGCTACGCAGCCCCATACGGAGCACCGTGTGTTCGGACAGTGTTCTATCATAGCAGCATTAACTTTTTCAGCAATTTGTGCTACAGTAGCTCTTTTGTGGAATCTGACCAGAGGGGCTAGCCTTCGGGCTAGCGTGGAATACCGCACAAGATCTGTCGTTTTGGAGATGCTCTGACCCAGTCGTCTAGCCATCACAATTTGCCCCTTGTCAAAGTCACTCAGATCCTTACGCTTGCCCATTATTCGTGCTTCCAACACATTAACTTCAAGAACAGACTGTTCACTTGCTGCCTAATATATGCCACCCCTTGAAAGGTGCCGTTAAAATCAGATGATCAATGTTATTCACTCCACCTGTCAGTGGTTTTAATGTTGTAGCGGATCTGTGTGTATGTGTGTGAGTGTATATATATATATATATATATATATTTTTTTTTTTTATTATTATTATTTTTTTGTTTATTATTCTTATTTGTTTTTAATTTCCCACTTTGGGCATAAACCTATAAATTTCACATACTGCATCAGTACAGTACAAAAATTATTTATTTGCAGCCTCAATGATTTAAAAAATAGTATTAGTATTGCATGTCTACACATCTAAATAAAACATACACACAATTTGGCAGACGTATATGAGGTTTAAACTTATACTTTGTATGTTTGGTTGTTTTTTATTTATTTTAATACTATATATTACTCAGGCCTTAGTTGGCATGTATTTTATGTCTGCCATTCTGCAAACATGCTATTTTAGTGCAATGTAATTACTTGGAAAATGTGAATAGTGGTAATATGGATTACTGCAATTATCAAATTGCAAGGGGCTGCATTTTTTATTATTATTCTAACATAACCTTTTTTTTCTTCAGAAAGCTCTGTAAATAGTTTCCTTGAGCTTCGCCAAATCTCTGCGCTACAAATCAAGTCACATGTCGTAGAAGTTGTATGTAGCTTTAATCAAACTGAGTACCCTCCCACTCCCTCCATTAAGATCACAGTTGCAATATGCAGCATTAAAAATTCACTGATGTTTTTTCTAGATATTTTGCAGTTCCTCTGTGTGTGCATTGAGGTATTTTTCAAGCCCAAGCTGAGTGTTCATAGGAGCACAGAGCAACACACATAGGACCCTCCCATCATTGTCCTCTACCACGGTGTCAACTACCTGTATGATTAAACTGGTGGACACACATATACACACTCTCACACACACACACACACACACACACACACTGCAGAGGCTGATTGAAATTCTACGGTGGAGGTATTATTACACGTTTGTATCCCTCCCCTTTCCCAGTACTGCCTCCTATAACTAATGGCTCAGTCAGCGCAGTCATAACAAATATCCAGCCGGATTCCTCATAATTGTGTGTGTGTGTGTGTGTGTGTGTGTGTGTGTGTGTGTGTTAGAGAGAGAACATATAGGGTGTTTAAGAGAGAGAAGGAGGTGCAGGAGGAGGAGTTGGGGATGTAAGGAGGACAAAGGAAGGAGAAGGAAATTCAAAAAATGGTTAAAAAAAAATCGTGACGAAAAGTAAAATTAGAGAGAAAAGATATACAGGAAAAACAAGAATTAAAGTGCTGGAAAATAAAAGTTAGTTTATAAAGGTATGTGCTTACTCATGCGTGTGTATTGTCTATCTGAGTGGCAGTATGGGGGCTCATGCAGATGAACATGCAAGGTGGTACAGTTCGATGCTCTCCATGGGTCTTAAAACGTGTCCGTTGAACACAGGCTCAATAGAGATATTTTAAGGAAGCCACAGTAACAGGTTGGTGCGTTATTGGTTTAGCAGATTATTAAAAAAAAAAAAAAAAATGTAAGCGGAGGCCGATAGGTATTTTGAGGGCCTTCCAGTATCCCATATCACAACTGAACAGTGGTGAAGAATGTCTTTATATATTTTATGCTGGCTTATGGTGGTAACTGAAACTCCCACTACTGGTTGCGGTTCCAGAGTTGATCAATGGCTGTGGAACAGGTTAATCTTCTGACTTCTTAAAATAAACAAAAAGCATGTCATCATCATCAAGGTCAGAGGTCTGAGTTGGTCGAAGGCCTCGTGCGTGTGTGTGTGTTTAGTTCGTTTCGTTCATACACATGCACGTTCTCACTTCCAAAGTCACGTTAAAAACTTCTGAACCCCTGTCAGAAACGATAAGTGTTTTATATACATGAGTAAGCTGGGCTGATGTGCTTCATATTTTAGCACACAGTGTGCATTACCTTGGCTCAGTGAAATGAAAACGTGTTGCCGTGCCGTGTTAAAAGGTCCTCTCAGACCCAAATGCAGTTATGAATCTATAATACGAACACTAAGAAAACGGCCGGGCATTTGACAGTAATAGTACAGTCTAAAGGGTAATTCCAGCAGGTAACAGTCCTCTTAGCCGTCGTCAGCTGGTGAATTGTTCTTATTGGCCACTCAGTGCGCTTCGCCTGCACTCTGCTATTTGATTCCCATCGTTCTTAACCGTCCACAATAAATTGTCAGGAGCATTAAAGCTGTCCTCAACCGTTTCAGACGGAGAGAGGGGGAAAGAGAGATTGAGAGTGTGAGAGTAAGATGTAGACAGAGAGAGAGAGAGAGAGAGAGAGAGAGAGAGAGAGAGAGAGAGAGAGAGGGAGGGAGGGAGAGAGAGAGGGGAATAAACAAAGTAAGTGTTTTGCCTTCCATCTGTCTCCCGCACTACTCAGCTTTACGAGTCCCTCACTCCAAATGCGTCAGCTCCAGCCCACTCTCTGACCGGCCATTGATTTTCATATTACACTCTTTTATGTATTTATTTCTTTCATATATTTCTTTTTAATCATCATCGATGAGCCGCAGGAGGACAGTGTGTGTGTGGGGGGATGTTAATTCTCAGTGTCAATCCCCAAGACCCACCCCCGCCCCCTGCCCGGCACCAGCCCCCTGCTCTGATGGCTTTAATGGAGGCTAAGGTGTCCCACGGGAACAAGCAGGCTCGCTGGCTGCTGCGGGAATTGGGGACACATCACAGTTGAAAATAAGTGAGATGCCGAGAGTCTGTTTTGGGACCGTTCTGTAACTTCCTGTGCTGGACTGCTTAGGCTGTGCATCCAGGTGGGGGGTGGCCTGGGCACCTGAAGGACACTTCTGGGAGGTGGAGGGCAGCGCGTGTGTGTGTGTGTGTGTGTGTGTGTGTGTGTGTGTGTGTGTGTGTGTGTGTGTGTGTGTGTGTGTGTGTGTGTGTGTGTGTGTGTGTGTGTGTGTGTGTGTGTGTGTTTCGTTGGGCTAATTCCGGTAGCAGTGCTTATACACACACACACACACACACACACACACACACACACACACACACACACACACACACTGAGTGGCAAGGTTATCCTCCCGCTCTGAGAGGGGACACAGATTCAATTAGGGCTGGCCCCTGTCTGCCGATCCTTTTAACACCGGGGCCTCCCCAGTGCACACACAGACACACACACACACCCACACACACATACATTAGAGCAATCTCACACATATAAACATTCATGTGCGCAAACCCAACCCCCACACAAATTAAAAAAACATAGTCGCAAAGAGAAAACACATTTATCCTATTCATTGTTCTGTCCATAACGGGCTACAAGCTATGAAGAAAACACTGATGTGGTTTTAAAAAAAAATGCAAACTTTATTTTGTTTTAAGGACGGCTTTTTAAATTTTCCATTGCTCATTATAGTCATTCACATTATATAGTTGTTTAACCCAACCCTTATTTTTTGATCATTGGTAGTCAGTCCCAGGTAATGGCATCATACATAAATGACCGGAAAAGCAAAGTATTGCTAAACCGGGGACTTCAACAAAGAAGGAGGGTTCTGTAACTCTCTGTGCTTAAGTCGTGTGTGCGTGTGGGTGTGCGTGCGTGTGTGCATGTGTGTGTGTCAGGGTCTGTGTGCTGCTGCTGTCTGATTGATGGCAGCTGCTCATCATAATTCTGCTATCTGCCAGGATCTGTATATGAATGGTTCCAGTCGCCTATTGATTCCCCTCCACAGCAGCCTGATCATCCCAACCCACACACACACACACATTCTCTCTCTCATCTCTCATTATCTTTTACTCCCTTTCCTCCATATTTTTCCCTCAATTTCTATCCCTCTTTTTTTCCTTTTTATCTTGGTCTCCTCTCCCTCTTCTCCTATTCTTCAGTCTTTTCTTTTCTCTCTCTCTCTCTCTCTCTCTCTCTCTCTCCTTTTTTTCAGTCTCCCTTACTACTCTCTTCTCTACATCCCTTTGGTGCTGCCCCCCAACACCCCCCCGTCCTCATCTCCCTCCTGAAACGCAGTCATTATAAAAGTCAGCAGCCGCTGCATGCATCGATCATAAATCATAATTGCTTGTCCATTTTTCCCCACTTGTTTAATGTTGCTGTCAGGGACAGAAGGGGAGGCGGGGAGAGGAGGGGGGATGGGGGATGGGAAGAACTGGATGAAAATAAGTTGACTGCGAGAAAGCCAGGAAGATCAGACGGAGTCAAAGATAGCTGATGAAGAGGTAGAAGGTATTGCAGGTACAGGACAGACAGGACTGTACACTCAAAATGACTGGGCCGGGTGCCCATCCAAAAACAAGCATTTACTTTGACAGTATTCACACAAAAGCAACTAAGACATCCATGTCTGTTGCTACTGTCAAACTAAATGTAGAACCTGAAAGCAGACATTTTCCTTTAATTGCAGGTATCGAAAACTGATAGGGAGCAAAGCCCTAAATGACTACAGAAAGAGGCAGAGAAAGATTAAAATCGGAACTTATGTTGTTGTCTCCTCCTGACCTAAAAAAATATGTGCCTTAACGGTAACCTGTAATTTTAAAGACTATTGTACGGTAATAGTTGAAAACCTGAAAAATACTGTTTGAAAAATATGAAAAATATCAGTTTTGTGAGCAGAATGTTTGGAAAGACAGAATAATGGACACATGCACCAGGCAACAAGGTGTCAACTTTTAGTTTCCCAGGTGCCCCGGGACATGTGCTGATTTGGCTCGAAAGCAACGAGGTCTCGACATTGAGTTGTGGCCGACAATGAAGGCTGTGAAAAGAATTTGTGATTGGATACCAGAACAAGAGCGTGATGACTTAAACAAAAACGGGAGCAGATTGAGAGTGACGGAGCAGAGTGACGGAGAGAGTTAGGGGAGTAAATCCCTACAATGGCTTTCGGAACACCTACCATATGCCCCGGGTCGTGGGCGGTTGGAATGGATTGGCATGGTCTGAAAACAAGAGAGCTTTTTGTGATCCATGAAGCAGGCTGGCATGGCATGGTAACACGCACGCACACGCACGCACACACACACACACACACACAAACTGCCCCTCTTGTGTTTCATATACTGCAGCAGGATCTACAGATGGTGGTGGATTTGACGGGGCTTTACCCTCTACCCACAATCTCTTGTCTGGCTGGAACACAGACAGCCGCACACACAGACAGACTGGCCGTAAACCTCATTTTGGACGGGAATGGACTCGTGGGGCCTCCTTGTCCTACTTTTATCCTCGACTGAGTTTGGTCAGTTTCCTCCGACGTGCCCTTGATCTCCAGACCAGACAGATGTAATGTTCCTTCCAAGTGTAAACAGGTGTGACTGAGAGTTTTCAACTTTTTAACAATTTTTCAGAATTGGATACAACTGTGATATTGAAGTCTGGACGATATTCACAAAATTAAATATCGCAACATTTTTTTAATAAATTCCTCCATAACGATGTTTTGATTATATTTTGCGGATGGATATTGGTGCTTTCATAATATATTTACACAAAATAAATATTTGAGAAATCATTGGCAGTGGATATTCTAACCAAGCAGGTAAAGGCGTTGATTAGAACAGCTAGAACGATCTACCAAGTTCCTAAAATTGCATTACTGTAATGTAAGATATTTAACGATATCACAATATTATAACTAAAATCCCAGATGATATCTACTTTCATATCGATATATTGATATTGTATTGATACTGTAGCCCTATGTGAAGAAGCCCTGTGTGCTGCTCTCAAGATTCACCCATGTTTATATTTATATTTGTATCTGGTACCTTCCCTTCCATCATCCAGCGATTCATGTGCAAGACAGAGGTGGGCTTCTTGTCAAGTATATCCCTCACATGCACTCACATCATGTACATTTTTTTTTACCACAAGACTGTGATTCGGTCGCTATCACTATTCTGGATAATAAACCCTGGCTAATAAAAACAAATTTCAGAAACAACTCTCACATCTCTTTGCAGCTGTGACTCACTTCATACCTCTTTCATCCTTCTTGCTTTGCATCATATGTGTGGTTGAAATGATGGATTACTCTGAGTGGACTTCACCAGCGCTGCAATTGTACCAAATAACGTCAATCTCTGTCTGTGTGTGCTGCTCCTAAGAATATTGGCCCAGTCCATTAGTGCACCACGCACTGCGGGATCCTCCACTGCAGCTATTGTGCGGTTGCCTGTTTTATTGAGCCTTATGCTGACATCCAGCCCGCCTTTTCTGCTGCGCAAGGGGAAACTTAGGATGACACTTAAAAGCACAGGTTTTGGTCCGACGTGCCTCTGTAATGGGATGGGAATGGGAATACATGAGATGGGAAAATGCCGTGGTAGCTCACTGTGCCACAGCCATGAGGGGGAAGAGTCTCTCTCTCTTTCTCTCTCTCTCTCTCTCTCGTGCAGCGTCCAAAGCAAATGGAAAACAATCCAATTTCCTGTGATTCCATCAAGCCTCCGTCCTGGATGCCGGAGCATTAGGGAACGCTGAGAGGACAGGACAGGTTACTGACCCTTCTCGTGCACATGCAAGAAGTATGCACAGATTCATTCACACACAAACACACACACACAGACACAGGCACACAGACTGCGTCCATCTATCTTGCTATTATAAAAGAAACAAACACGTGCACACCCACATGTGGGCTACATATCTGTTTTTGGGGCCAAAACGGAATACACTGTCTGTCAAAATTAGATCCAATGAAATTGGATAGTTCCTGCCTGCGGGCTATCTGTGTCTTGCTCCTGTAAGTGTGAGTTATTGTGACAAAGTGTGCGTGTGTGTGTGTGTGTGTGTGTGTGTGTGTGTACGTGCACGTGTGCGTGTGTACGTGCATGCGCGTGCGCAGGGACCAAGTGCAGATTAACGTTGGCTACAGATTAGAGTTTAAACCCCTTACACTTTAATTATAACTGTATGTATGTGCATCAACATGCACAATGTGCACATCTGTCACTGCTCTATTGTGTGGCCCTGTAAGTGTGTGTCCAGGTGTGTTAGACATTTTGCTATTCTGGGGAATAAACAATTTAACATGCAAGCACGCAGTTTCCAACAATTCCATCTTTGGTCATCCCTTAGTCTGGTAATGGTTCATACAATGATATCAAAAACCATCGACAAGAAAAGATATTTAATTAATAATTTATTTCCGAAGTCAATTCGGCAGGACTGGGTCGTCATCCCTTATTGTGAGCGGCAGATAGGATGTAAATACTACATGGTTACTAAGCGCACGCTGCTATTTGACTGGCGGACAGACTGTATTGTTGTCTTGAGCTAACAGCGGCACACTTCTCCACTGGTGGTGATTTGCATCAGTGTTCCGTGATCCCTCCTCAGGGAATAGAAGGCTCTTATCCAATCAGCAGGTCCCTGAAGTGCTGCCCGAGAGAGAGAGAGAGAGAGAGAGAGAGAGAGAGAGAGAGAGAGAGAGAGAGAGAGAGAGAGAGAGAGAGAGAGAGAGAGAGAGAGAGAGAGAGAGAGAGAGAGAGAGAGAGAGAGAGAGAGCGAGAGAGAGAGGGGGGGGGGTGATTTTAAAATAAGAAGCCAAGGAAAATGAGATTAAGGGATGGAGAAGAGCAGAGTAAAATGGAAGGTTGTTCAGAGTATGAGCAGGACTAGAAACTGGGAGGGTGGAGAGGACAAATTTGAGAGTCGTAGGTGAGGATAAGTAGTGGAAGAGTGAAGGGAAGAGGGTGGACGAGGTGACGAAAGGATTGACGGCGGTCAGAGGAAAAGAGAAAAAAAAGTGAGGCAAGGAAAGTCAGTTTAAGCGGAAGAATGGAAAGTGTAACTAATGTCTAACAAAGCGTAAACATGATATCAGAGTAACAAATTATATTGGACGTTATAATGTTAAGTCATTTGGTGGTATGTCCTATTTATGGTGGTGAGATTTAATTCTAAAAAGTTCAGATCATCTCTGGACTGAAGTATCGTACCCGTCTCCATGGGCGGGCGGAGCCCTGTGCCGAGATTGGAGGAAACAATCTGACCATTCATCATAGTAACGAGGTGAAAAAGGCTGACTGGAGGGGTGATTAAGACCTGAATCTCATGTTGACGATGCCTGTCATATATGGTGTGTCAGTACACACACACACACACACACACACACACACAGATACGTAGACACATGCACTCTTTCACAATACGTGTAACAGTTAAACCTCTTCCAATGACCCCTCGGCCCTTGTTTCATTTTTATTGTGGAAAAAGACACACACACACACACACACACACACACACACACACACACACTCACACACACAAACGTACAAGAGGCCATCATCATAGTCATACCAGTCAGAAGTCATCCCTCCTTTGTCCCTGAGCTATTGTGTGTCAGGGTCACATAACATCCATGGTTAATTCATTTAGGATGCTCAGAGACCCCCACCCACGCACCCACCCACACACCCGTCCACCTGAGATTGATCTCCAGCACTCGTCCTGTAGCCGTCTCCTGGCCTTCCATCATTAGGACACAGAGCCTCAGTCGTGCTACTACACCAGGTTAACCCAGGATGGAGAGCTTGAAGAATATATCAAATATATCTTTATTTTTAAGAAACCATCTGGAGTTCATGACATGGAACTATTATGTGAAGCATGATGTGAAAATCAACTTTATTTTTCCATTAAAACACCCCTCGAAAACGACTAATATTGTACGAAATCTTGAGTCATCTGGTCTCATCATTGATTTAGAGTACAAGGTCGTGTGTTTCATGCTATGAGGATAAATTAAAATCATCACCATACGACACAACTAATTGATGAGGATTAAAGAAACGCAGAATATGGAGAATACAGATTTATCACCTGCAAGTTATAGGGCTCTTGGGTTAATATCTAATGTCATTTTCTGTGATCCCTTCTCTTTTTGGGCAGCTAAACACATGGCACACTTTTTCTTCAGCTCAATGATAACACTAGATTTGGTTTTCTAACGACAGAATGTCTTATAATTTGAACACCGTTCTTTGTTCCAGAGTTGATGAAATCTGTTTCTTTGTTTTTTACAGGATGATGAAGGACAGACAGCTTTGCATTACGGTAAGAAGACTCCTGACAATAATAACTATCTCTCATTTTTTAGTAGTTTGCTGTGCTCACACTTGATCTAGTTTGTTTTCAGCCGCTGCTTTCCTGTCATTCTTCCTCAAATTGTCCATATTCCCCTCTGGCTGCCTCTCACTCTCTCCCCCATTTTCCTTCTCATCCCTCCTTTCAACAGTTGCTATTTCAGGTGCATTTCATCCATCAGAGTCTCTCCAATTCCTCCCTGTTTCCATCACTCTCTTGCTCATTGTGTGTGTGTGTGTGTGTGTGTGTGTGTGTGTGTGTGTGTGTGTGTGTGTGTGTGTGTGTGTGTGTGTGTGTGTGTGTGTGTGTGTGTGTGTGTGTGTGTGCACTTTTATATTAGCTTGCATCTTTGTGTGTTTACATGGTTTTGTTTGTGGACGTCTCAATTTCTGAAAATGTTTTTTCACTTTGTGTTTGGTTGTGTGAAAGTGTGCGTGTGCACATGTGTGTGTGTGTGTGTGTGTGTGTGTGTGTGTGTGTGTGTGTGTGTGTGTGTGTGTGTGTGTGTGTATGTGGTAATCACCAGACCTCCCTGAGGAAATCAGTAGTGCTCCTCAAGCTCCCCTGACCTCCTCGTACCCCAACACACACATACTATGTGCATGTGTGTGTGTTGGTTTGTTTGTTTACACCATCTGCCCCCCTGGCCACAAGAGTGGACATGTGTCACATCACACACACACACACACACACACACACACACACACACACACACACGCACACACTCCTTATCATTCATACACACAACACCAGCACAATCTCGCACACTACTCCGCATGTCACACTTATGCGAGCATGCGCACAGCGCTCACAAGGAAATCCCGAGGATGCAGGATAATAACTAATAAACATTAGCGATGAACTCCAGGAGACAAATAGCAGAGAATGAAAATTCATTCCCACCTCTCTTTGCACAGGGCCACACGAGCTGGCAAGTGATTAATCGGGGGTTTACTGCTCACCATAAATTGTTCTCGTTCTCTACGGCTCCCCCGGGGGCCGGGTGCTTTTTACAGCTCAAGGCCTCCAGCAGACACCTGCCACGTGTGCGCACAGCAAAATAACTTTCTATTCAGAGGAAACAGGGGATGGAGTGTGATGGCGGCCGACGGGATGAGTCACACCTTTAATAAGTAGATCCGACTGAAAGATGACAGGCTCTGTCTGTCTGTCTGTCTGACGCACAGAGAATAGAGCTCAACAGTGAGTTTCCGGAAGTGAGAATCCCATTAATATTCGATGAGCTCGATGAGTTGATCCCGATTAGGACATTTAAAAATGTAGTGAAGGGTTTGGAGGCAAATTAAATTAGAACTTGTAATTGCTTCCTGAGCTGAATCTGTTTCCTCCTGTCTGTCTTCTTTGGCATGTGATTCTGTGAGTTGCTACTGTATGTTTTGTTTTATGTGCTTTTAAGGTTTGCTTGCATGTTATTTGAAACACTATATTGCTGCTATCTTATCAAAAATGACACTTGTAATCTCATTTAGACTTACCTGGCTATATAAAGGTTTAATAATAAAATATTCTGAATCGAGGATCTTGATTATTAGCCGTAATGTCGTAACCAACCAAGGTAGACTTACCACAAGCTATGAGATTGTGAAAGGATGGTATCTGTGCCTGTAGAAGCACAAGTATACAAGCCTGTATGATATCAACCTTATTCTTATCCTAAAGTGTAACAGCAACGACTCCGATTGGTGGAGCTCGCCGTTACCATGGAAATGTTTACTGCTACCACTGAACTCTACAATGGTTTACGTCACGTTTACCACTGAGCAACCACGATTACAACACTATTATTAACTATATAAACACTGTAATGACAACTATTAAATTCAAGAAGAACCCCGCTTAACTGTCGTTAGGTTGGAAAACGCTGGAAAGGTATCATTTGCAATTGTTTATGGGATGAGTAGTTCTTTGACTCTTAAAAATATGTGCAGTTTTGTACTTTTGCCTTTTTTCCCCCGTTTTCCAATTTTTTTTTGCTCCAAATCAAATGTTTTATGGTCACGATTCATCTTGTAGTTGGTTGGCTTGGTTCCAGGCTTAAAACTCTTTATATAAGGATTTTCTGAAAGTGGAATGAATGGGAAATTCACTTCCAGAAGCAGAGCTGGTCAAAAAGTGGGCAGTCACTGTTGAGCTCTAAAGTGTATTCTCCCTGTATAACAATAACACACACAGACATATACAAACACAAACGCATTCACACAAATAGGTGCAACAGGGGTGTGTGATCACACCATATGCCTTCACGTTTTGATGTATCATAATTTTAAATACACGCACACAAACACAGACACACACACACACACACACACTGTACACACACATCCCTGGACTGGAGGTTAAAAGGCCTGGCTGTCAATCAGTGGGGCTGCTGACATCAGCGATCATGGCAGAGCACATCGGCTGCTCTTTAAGAGGGTGAGCGATTGACACAGGCGGAGGAGAGGAGAGCACTCAGAACAAGGGAGGGAGATGGAGGGAAAGAGGCATGCACGTGGGGTGGATGCAAGGAAACGCTACTGTAACTGGGTTAAGAAAGTGCAACCCCCACTCCTCTTATATCCAGTCGGGGGGAGCCGCTTTTAGTGGGGCACAAATTGCCAATGGGGCAGAAATGAAGTGTTCCAGGTGGCCGTGGGTCTAGGCCAGTGTCACCGCTGGTCCTGCAGATGGGCTTTTCATTAACTACGTGCACTGCGCACGTGGTGCTAAACTGTGGAAGTTATAGTGTAATGAAGGTAAATTCACTTTTTTTTAAGTATGCACCATATTAAGACCTGAACTACGCTGCAAGATCCAACAGGTTCCCACTGATCAAATGTGAGGATATTTAGAATTGATTATTGTAATGAATAGATGCACCTTTTCAGCCCCAATCTGTTTTTTGGGGAACTGGAAGGACTGGAATTATTGAAATGCCTTGCTCATGGGTAATGTTTGACCCTCTGGTTAATATTTGTCATTTTAAACACCAGGAAGGTTACATCCAGAGATTTATTCACAAGAGATTTCTTCTGTACAATATATCAAAGTTGAGTTGCCAAACAAATATTTATTTCTGACAAAGTTCCATATATGGGAGAAATGGTTGTCCTTAAAGTCTCTCTAAAGCAAAAATAAATGTATTCTGAGTTTATCACACCACAGAAAAATATTTTATAAACCACCCAGCCAAATATGAATGATTTTAAAAAAAATTATCAAGTAAATAAAACTAGGTTTCAATATCATGAAAAAAGTGTCCAATGAAGAGGCTGAAACCACGCCCAATTGCATTCATCGCGTTAAACGTTTACATTGGAGTAAATTCCATGTTTTCAAATGTTGCACTGAAGCCAGTCCTGTGTCTAGTTGCTCACCTCAAAGCGCTATCTGGCTGCGGGACTCCCCACTCTCCAGGGCCCCCTGCTGGCTCCTCCGCAGGTTAGGTTGGGGCTCCACGGCCTGCGAGCATGCAGCTAATGCTAACGTAACCAAACCCTGTGCGGTCAAACCGACGGGACGGTTCTGTTTTGTTCCGGACGTGGCATGAGTTCATGGTCTCCCTGAGGACGCATTTTACTCCAGGTGTATATTCCCAAAACAGCATTTTATCCCAAACTCTGGGCTGTTAGCTTCGCTTATTTCACCACTGATGCTCTGATTGCGACCTGGTGATTATATAGCGTTAGGGGGAGGCGCCATGCCGAGTATGACGTGTGTAGTAGTGCAGAAGTATGAAGCCCTGTCCAAAAAAAACTGTACCACAAAAACAGTTTCAGGATCTAACTCCACAATTCAGTCCGACATCGTTCAGTCTTTTCACATGTTTTCGTTACTTTCTAACATGTATAATGTGTTTAGAAACAAATCACTGTCCGACTCCACAATTCACTGACCCTTATCATTCTTCTCTTCTCTTCTCTTCTTAAAGTGTGGTTCACCGTTTTTGTGGTACGGATTTTTTGGGTGGGGCTATATGACTCGATGACGTGGAGCAGTCATACTCAGCATGGCCCCTGCCCCTAACACTATATAAACACTGGTCAGAATTGAAGTATCAATGGTGAAATAAGCTAAGCCAACAGCCTGGAGTTTAGGATAAAATGCTGTTTCAGGAATAAAAACCTGGAGTTAAATGCGTTTTCAGGGAGACCGTGAAATCATGTCATGGACGCCCGGAACAAAAAAGAACCGTCCTGTCAGTTTGACTGCGCAGGGTTTGTTTCTGTTAGCACTAGCTGCATGCTAGCAGGCCGTAGAGCCCTGACCTGACCTGCGGAGGAGCCAGCAGGGGGCACCAGAGAGCGGGGAGTCCTGCAGCCAGACAGCGGCGCTTTGAGGTCAGCAAGTAGACATAGGACCTGGTTCAGAGCAACATTTAAACATGTAATTTTCTCCAATGTAAATGTTTATATGTTATTACACGGTTAACGCAATTAGGTGTTAGGTTTCACGATTTTGAAGCCTAATTTTATATACTTTTTTATATATATACGATTTTTTTAATCATTCAAATTTGGCTGTGTGGTTAATAACACAATTTTCTGTGGTGTGACAAACTCACAACCCAATTTTATTTTTGCTTTACTGGGACTTTAAGTATTAAATGTACTTTATTTTCTCCATTTGTAAAAACTTCATTAGCTCTTCAGCCAATTGATCATGAGTGAGAAACCTCAACATGGATGTGTGCGTTAAGTAGTAAATGGGTTAAGACTCAATTTGACATGGTATGGTCCTTTAACGGGCGACATAGTCCTACAATGGTCCTATAGAAGTGTGTTCCATCCTTAACGCTTTCTATTGTTCTTCTCTCCCTGACTCCACTCCACACTTTTTCTCTCTTGTTTCCTCTCTCTACCTTCCTTCCGCCCTGCGCAGCGTCAGCGTGTGAATTTGCTGAGATTGTGGAGCTTCTCCTGAAGGCCGGAGCAGATCCCTCCATCAAAGACCAGGAGGGCTCGCTCCCGGAGGAGGTCACTGAATCCAGCGCCATCTCCTCCCTCTTACGCCAGTACACGGCTCCTAAAGGCTAGAACTCCACCCCCCCCCCCCATCCCTCCATCCCCCCATCCTTCCAGTTCCAGACATCCAGTTTGAACTTCATCATATTTCTCGACCCATCCCACGTTCATCCCGTCCCCTTACACTCTTTTAGTCTTCAGGAGACCTTTTGCACCCTTAGCAGCAGGTAGACCAGGTCTGCAAATTTGTTTGGTTTTATTTTATTCAATTTGAGACTCTTGAGGTGTGCTTGATTTCAGTCGGCCGGGAGCTGCGGTCAGTAGTTCTTCAGATTGACAGGTACCTGAAATCGAGTGCATGCCACGTGTTCTTCCACAGAAAACTTCACTGACTTTCCTGTCTTAGGTCTGGCATCCTGCTACTCCCTTCGGTCGGGTTTGGACGCTGCAGTTCCGCTCAGTTTGGTTGTAAATTCTTCAGTTCTGTTAAATTCCAAGGAATACACTGATCTCTGTCATATATTGCTATTAAAGTCTTCAACAAATATATTTCCTGTGCTTTTCTTCATTTGTAATTAAGGTGTTTGACAGTGTCTATTAAATTAAATAGGAAATTAAGTTATTGATTGTGGTTGAGGCTACTGTGTTATCTATATGATTTCATTTTATAAATCCTGGTAGAATTCAAGTCATGAAAAAAATAAAAAGTGACAATAATAATACAAAATAATTTTTGATCGTACTCAAGATGTTGTAGCCGAAGCCTTTAGATGTTAATACGCAATAATATATTTTACACACTTTGCAAAACAGGAACAAAAATAATGAAAAATAGTTTGTTCATCCTCATCACATCTGAGAACAGCAGAAGCTGTGAGATTGTTGGCTCGTAGACATGTCGCAATGATCATGTATTTGGGTTGATTTATCGAGCCTGCTTCTACTACTACTTCTATAACCCTGCTGTCTACGCTTCACCTCACTGCGGAACTGACATTGATTTTAAAATTGTAATGCCACCAGTAAATATCTCTTGCATATTAAGCTTTAAATTAGACTTGTTTTTCCTCTGTTACCATATCTCACAATGCATTGGGGGGTACTCTCGCCAGCGTAGTGTGCAGCGTCTCTATGCTGCGATCTTTCACCAGATATACTATGTCCTCCTGCTGCTATTTTGCCGTACGCCATTTTGTACGCAGCTGTACTCTATGGTAATCCTGCTCGCTCCTGCTTAGAAAACCTTTAAAGTCCAAACTGTAGTGTAGCACACACACCTCCCCACGTAACAGTGGCCTCTCCAACCCGCTCTTGTATTATGTCACTTGAGAGATCTGGATGTTCTCCAAATAACCAACACATGAGCTGGGGCCAAATCTACTTTACTTGCGCCAAAGCCTGCCTGATCAGCACATTCTCTCCTCTCACACACGCAAACAACTTAGTGCAACTGAGAATACACTAAATCTTCTTCCCTAGCTCTTAGCTACATAAAGAACTAATGCACATTTAAACAAAACATTTGGGACAACACGATCCCTTAACTCGCTATCCCTCGTCTTTCTCTTTTTTTACTGCAACGGTTTCTTCTTGTGTTGTCCCTTCTCAAATCTGTCGCAGCGATGGGGGTTTGATTCTGCAAATCAGTCACAGATCTGTGTAAATTAGCTACCTGGCATTGCCAGTCAGGGCTAGTTGCATCAATTCAAATTCAATATTCATCTTGTGAGTGTGCGCACAGGGCTTGAAGTGAATACCAATGTGAGGGTACTGGGCTTTACCTGGGGAGAGTTTAACGCCCTCCTCTACGAATCAAAGAGGAAATTACAGCCAGGAATAGCTGAACCATTTCAAAAGTGTCTCACGTAAAATAAGTTCTGCTGAGATGGTAGTAAAAAACCTTTTGAGTAGTCGTCCTGAATCTGAGATGTGATGCTGAACGCATGCCACAAAGAGACAAGCGGTGGCCCTCTCTGTGCTTTGCATTCCACCCACAGCAGCCATTAGGCTGTTGGGGAACCTTTAAAGCCTGTTTCGGGTCCCGCGTCGTCTCCGCAGTGCTTCCTAAGCCCCTTTACGCCAGCTGGAGGTAAGAGGGGGTGACGGCAGCCATGTCTCCCCATCTCCGGCTTGTCTGCAAGACTCTGACACTAAGCCCATTACGTTTCCATTATGGAGCCTCAATTTTCCTTTGAGCTTTTCAACTTTTGACACTGCATCTCCCTGCTCGTCCCAACCGCAGCGTCTCCACTCGGCCCGCCATGTCCCGCTGCCGTTTTAAATGTTACCTGTGCTCATCTCTCCTCCCACAACCGCATCCCCTCTCTCGCTCTCTCGCTCTCTCGCTCCCTCTCCCTCCCTCTCTCTATCCGTAACAGTATTAAGCACAGATGGGCTATGTTTGGAACATGAATGAGTGTGGAACTCTCCATCTCAAGACGCTGCTCCACACTCACACTCTTTCTGATCTTCTTTTTTCCAACTTTCGTGGCCTTTTTGTAAACCCCTTTCTTTCCCTAACCCCCCCCTCCTCCTCCTCCTCCTCCCATCTCTCCTTCCTCTGCTCACCCAACATCAGTCTCTCTCTCCTCACTCTCTCTCTGCTCTCTGTCTTCCACGCTGCTGCAGCCTCTGACTGGCTCAAGACTAAAAGCAATAGCATGTCGTTGCTCCAGCCAACACTTAATGCAATCCTCTAGTGCCCACTCTGCCGCCTCCTCTCATCTCCACCACACCCCCAGCACACACACACACACACACGCACGCACGCACACACGCATGCCCGCACGCACGCCCACACACACACACACACACACACACACACACACACACACACACACACACACACGCACGCACGCACACACACACACACACACACACACAAACACACACACACACACACACACAGTTGAGTGAAGGCGAATCCAACAGTAAGCAGAAATCTCTTCTTTTGAAATTGCACTAATATAGGAGTGAGAGAGAGAGAGAACTTCATTTACAGGTGTCTAAGGTTCACTCTGTCTATGTATCAGCTTTAAGTTTATTGTCATTTACGGTGGCAAATCACTCAGGACAGAAGCTGGTAGATTAGAAAACAAACGGTTGTGTCTGTTTTGTTCCTATTTGTCCTGCATATCAGGTGTCCCAGGTCCTTTGGGAAACGTGGTTTCCACTGAAGCCAACACCATGTGTATCACCATGAAAGTATTTGTGAGGGTTTTTTCTCCTGGTCATGAACCCTCCTGCGCTGGTTTCACAAAATCTATTTTATATCTGGAGCGGAGCGACTGCTGGGTGGAAAGGCCGGGTTTTGCATTAAAACGGCCCTGTGCCCACAACCTTGAGCGTGTCATTGAGAGGCCTCTGCTTGACTCCAGCCCCTCTTTAAGGCTCACTCTGTCATCCTGCAGATCATTGTTCACCACCGGGAGGATGGAATCATTTGCAGGAGAAAAATGCCCTGTCTTGACGCAGCACGATTGAGTCGGAGCCCGCGGTGAAATCCTATCATTTTTGCATGTTAATTTTTTTTATTTTCCCCTAAGGAAGGAAAATAAGAACTGTTTCCTTCAGGAAGTTTGTAATAAAAGGCCCTACGATCGATGATAATGGTATTTGTGCTTGTGTTTGTCATCTTCGCAAAAGCAACAGTGGACGAAGTTTCCCCAGATTTATTTGTATTCTAGTGCTGTAAGTGGCGTGTAAATAATCCTAACTGCCTGTGTTGTGCTTTATCTGTGTACGGAAGTACTATTAAAGCCTATCCATTAATGCCCAGCCAATCAATGTTTGAATTAAAATCTGCTTTTTTTGCGGCGTTTTATGCAAACGTGCAAACTCAAACCAGGCTGACTCTTTGCTT
Source organism: Zeus faber (assembly GCF_960531495.2). NCBI lineage: Eukaryota > Metazoa > Chordata > Actinopteri > Zeiformes > Zeidae > Zeus > Zeus faber. The sequence continues at coordinate 44,353,471 of NC_137193.1, forward strand.
TTTGTTTATATAATGCACCAGGAATAGCTAAAACACGAGGGAATCAATAACACTTAGGTTTAGGGAAGGCAGGCCTGCCCTCAGACAAATGCTGCACCTTCTTGCATACTAATGAGGCCTTTAGTACAGTGTCGGGTGTTCTGTCATTTTCTTGTATTTGATGTTGATGTTTGATGTTTTGAATTCTTGGGCTGCTGTAAAACTTTAAAATTGTTGGTTTGATTCCGGAAGGTTAATATTGCTTTACAACTTTATGAGTCAGTAGGCAATCAAATGAGCACCTGCTGCACACACCTACACACACATGCACGCACACACACACACACACACACACACACACACACACACACTGATTTCCTCTACCATCTTTGACGTATTGATGTACAAGTGGCTATTTGTCTCTGTTGCTTATCGACAGGGTTTCCTGATGGCACAACCATATTTATCCATCCCTCACAAGCCAGTTTATAATTAGTTAGCAGTGTTAACATCGAGGAAAGATTTGACTGTGTAAACCTGCTGCTGAATCAGTGAAGACAACATCTTGGCATCCATCCTATACCCATGTTATTTCTCTCCTTTTTTCTCCCTCTCACTCCCTCGCTGGCCAGGGAATGTTTATCGTCCATGCCATCCACCCCCATTTCAGAGAGGAAAATAATTATGGAGGAGCAGAGGAAGGGAGGAAGATAGAGATGGGGGGAGAGCGAGAGAGAGATCAGGAAAGCAACATCCATCACTGTTAACTGGCTGACCACTGTCTGTTAGAGGTTCTAAATGGATCTCCACAATTCAATAGAGGCCTAAGTGTGTGGTAAATGCTCTCAATGGGTAAATTAATTTGTGGGTTTACTCTCTCTCTTAAGGGTGTTTAGATAAAGAAAAATAATAAAGACAGCAATGATAAGATACATCTTTTTTTTTTGCAGTGCCCTGATTTTCTTGAATTTGTCACAAGCGTTTGAATCTTGTTGCCTGTACCAGACGGTCCACAAAATAACAATGGTGTGTTTGTGTGTTTACCCACTGTTTCATTTTTATCCTTAAAGGCTCAGGTATTGAACAGAAACACGACCAAGGGTAACCCAAAGACAATTCAGCTTTATTTTCCTCATATAGATTTAACTGTACACAGTTCATACCATTGCACAGAAGGCATAAATGAATAAATTCAGTGCTCTCTTTTACATCTTTTTCAAAGACACATGGCAATAATAATAATAATGATAATAAATAGCGCTCATGAAACAAGACGATCAACACATTTTCAAACTGTACAAAATTTACAGCAATTAAGACGCAAAATTCTGAGGCAATTGAGACACAACAAAAGGGTCGTTTGTATCATAATTTTCTGTTTTTCTGTTGATTTACTTCCGAGCTGCCGAGTAGATGCTCTTTTCACCCGATGCAGCAGGATTTGGCAATTCTTTTGTGAGCAATGGTTGACACAGTTAAAACCGGGAACAGCGGTTCAAAGGAATTTGAATGATTATTTTATACAGGAACAGCTTTATTACTGTTGCTCCATCAGACAAACAGGAATATCAGCACTCAGGACAAGGTCTTGATGAGTTGTTTCACAAGAATATAAATCTTATTACCCTCAAAGTAACTGTTTTAACACCTGAACACACCGAATCAAGCCGAAGACCACTCTCTGAGCTAAATCACAGTTTCCATTTCAAGAGAAGCGGTAATGAGGGGACCTAGATTGTGACAAACCCCTCCTGGCGCGTCCCACCCAACATGGCTTCCTAAGGTTTAGCTCCTGTGACCCGCACTGTAAGACACAGACCGACAGACAGAGAATCATCTGCCTCAGTGTGTGACTGTGTATTAAGGTTTCTAATCCCTCTGACATGGAGGCCGTGCGGCGGCAGGGCAGGCTGACACACAGCTGCTCAACACGCTGCTACAGAGTGAGCCTCAGCGCCGCTGGACTGGGAGAAACCTGCCGTCGCACTGAGGGAACAACTCTCCTGATCAGTTAATACAGAGTATTTTATTCCATATTATTTCTTATTTCTTAGTGTTAAATATTTTGTGTGGATATTTCATAATTTTTATAATGTCCAATTTTAACTATCAATATTCCGGTAATATCTTAATATTCTTATAATTTAGTCTTATAACTGGAATTTTTTCCAAACTCCAAACTTGTTCTCAATGTTGTCACACACGAGACAACGTTGCGACCAAGTTTCAAGTGTTTGTCTGTGCTGGATTGAAGCTTGCGCGGTGGTAATCTGTAGTAATACTGACAGAAGTTTACTCTCAGGTCAGGAGCAAAGACCGTTGCGCAGACGACAACAAGTAAAGCACCTATAAATACAGAGGAGCACGTCCCCCCCTCAGTCAAAGAGAGGAAACCTCAGCTTCTACAAACAGTCAGACAAACAGACAGGCAGACCAACGGCCATCTACTTCCTAATAATCTAATCATGTAAGCTCCAGCAATACTTTAAAAAACATCAGCATGGTACAAAAGTCCCACTTGTGCCACTGCTCTTGTAAATTTCTCCACCAATGAAACACTGTGTTTTTTTTTTTTTGTTTTTTTTTGTTTGCCTTGTGCATACGTCTCTCCCCTCAATTTCTCTCTGCATTCTTGCCCGAACATTTTGAAAAAGAAGAGAAGAGTAAAGTGCATTGCCAATGTGAAGGCTTTCATACAGCCAGACAGCGGTCCTCGTCATTCTGAATCAGATGCATGCAGGAAGCATGTCTCCTGGACCAAGCAACGTCCGTCTAGATTGTGGTCCTATTGTTGTAGCCATATATAGGGATGGATTGGCCGATTAATTGGTGGTAAGAGGACTCTACCTCACCATGAGCATAGTCCACCAACCTAATGCCGGAAACTTCAAATCCAGTTTCAGTTTCAGACAGATAAGAGAATAAAATAAAAGTAAATTTTTAACCAAAAATCTGTATGATACAGTGTTAATATTGAACATTCAGAACTGTTTTGTGAAGTCATTTCCCGGACGAGGGGAGATGTTCCTCACTGCTCTTCACTGGAGAGCATTAGGTCCAGTTCTGGAAATCCAGTTCCTCTCCCCACTTTTGAAAAACGAAGAGAAAACTTCTTCTCTTCCTCTTCTTCTTTAGCCAACGTCACATACTGTAAACAAAACATACCAGAGTTTTGGAGAGTGATATAAATGTAAAAAGCCTTGTGAGTCTGTTCTCTGTCCTTCACACTGGTGCCCCCCCCCCCCAGCCCCCCACCACCACCATAGATGTTTCTCCACAATAGTTGATTCCACTGTGTTTTAGCGAAAGGTTCAGAACTGGGAATGGTCCATCTCATCCAGCCAAGACGCAGGGCTGGTGGGGAAGTCGGGGTATCCCGTACTGCTGCCCGTGGAGAGGTCTGAGGTGGGGCCTCCAGCCATGGCCCTCAGAGCCTGTCCAACCCCCCCGCCCCCACCCTGGACCACGAGACTGTCCATGTTGAAGCTGAGGTTGTTGAGGAGCGGAGTGTGGCCAGGCAGCGAGGCGATGGAAGAGGGCGACTGAGGGAGACCGTAGGGGCTTCCGGCGCGGATGTCGTGATACTGTTGTCCCGCTGCGTCTAACGAGAAGCCGCCGTTAAGCACGCCGCCATTGGCGACATCTCCGACGCTCCCGTAGAGCCCGTTGGTGTGGCCCAAGTCAGACAGGATCTGATCCTCTGTTGGTTAAGGATGGAAGATACCATTACTGAGCAGCAGCGGTGTTATTACTTTGAGACATCAACGGCGCTGTCAAATGCATGAACATTATATAGTTGTTATTTTTCAATACTGTTAAGTGCTTTTATGAATGTTATTTATTGAGGCAATGTTATGTGGATTTCATAGAGGTAAGTGACTCAGATGGCGAGGCGCCTCTTACAGTAAGTGTTTTAGTTCCAATGGTGAAAGGGAAGAAGAGGAAAAATTAGATAAAGAGTGTGATTTACCTTTAGTTTTAACAAAGGCAGTGTCTAAATGGGTGTAATTCATGCTAAACAAAATATTTGTTTCCATCTCATCACTCCTTGGGTCAATTTCAGTAACAACAATGCCCCAGAGCACTCTCTCTGTAATTGACTAAAAGCTCCACCTGCATTTATATAGTTTCTGCCATGGTGTTTTGATTTCTCATAAAGTAGCCTTCTTTTAAAAAATGCCAAAACCCCTTTTATGACTCCCCAAAACACAGTTTGCAAACATTACAGTAAATAACCATAAAACAGATATGGCTAAAATGGTCCCTCTCTGTCTCCCTCATGGCAACCAACAAAATAAAAAGGTAGAATCATTAGTTATTGTAATGCACAGAAATCTGAAATTTAAACCAAATTTGGGTTTTCACTGGATCAAAAATTGAGTGATCAAAAGACCAAAAACGCATCAACAACAACCTTTCTAAAATCCATATACTCATACCTACAACACACTTGTAGCTTTGTAGTTATGGACAATTTCCTCGTCATTTCCCTGCTTTGAATATTTTCCAAACTAGCCCAGCATGTATTGCTTTCTCGTAGAAGTAGAAGTGGACGGTGCGTACCTCTGAAGCTCAGCTCGCTGTCACTGAGTCCTGCGTCGTCAGCAGAACTTTCCTTTTCTACCTTCGTCCCTCCTCGACTACGTTTGACGCTCTTATAGAACTGACCCCAGCGATGGCGCCCAGCATCCTTTTTCAAACGCTTCTCCTTAGCCCGCCGATTTTGAAACCACACCTGGTGAGGAAAGACAAATGTAAATAGAGATAGATAGATAGATAGATAGATAGATAGACAGACAGACAGACAGACAGACAACTAGATAGATAGATAGATAGATAGATAGATAGATAGATAGATAGATAGATAGATAGATAGATAGATAGATAGATAGATAGATAGATAGATAGATAGATAGATAGATAGATAGATAGATAGATAGATAGATAGATAGATAGATAGATAGATAGATAGATAGATAGATAGATAGATAGATAGATAGATAGATAGATAGATAGATAGATAGATAGATAGATAGATAGATAGACAGATAGATAGGGACTTACCTGCACTACTCTCATGTCCAGCCCCGTCTCGGAGGACAGCTGTTCTCGGACGTGCCTCGCCGGCTTGGGCGAGTTCTTGTAGGCGCTTTTCAGAGTCTCCAACTGTTTGGCTGTGATCGTGGTCCTGGGCCGCTTGGCTCCTGCTTCTGAGTCATCTGCAGACATTCCATTACATGCATGACTGATCTATTAAGACATTTGTTAAATTATTATTATGTACAGTGACCTTGGCCTTGTGTGCTGTAGATGTCTGCTAAATGAAGTGGACGACCATGTGTGGAACTGTATTAAGGTCCTTGTGCAACTGTTCCACGGCGATCCCACTGCTCATAAATATGCTACGCCCGAGTGCCAACAGAAGGGGTGTTGAAATCCTGACAGTTAAGTACTAACTAATTTTTACATCATGTAAAATAACAATATATAAACTTTATTTATTCAAAGGATAAGATGAAGGGTGAAAGGGGGAGTGAGACAGAAAGTGATGGACTGTAAGAGAGAGACAGATAGACAGAACAATACCTAAACAGGACACAACATATAAATAAAAGCAAGCCACATCACAAACACATGGGTGTCATTTTCTTCTGCAATCGCCGCAGTTCATTCCTCTCTTACGAGAATTCAAATTTGAAATAGCCTTTTGGAGAGCTCCGCCACGTTTACAGCATGTAAAGAGATTGTGAATTAAGGCTAATGTAGTAAAAGCCATGGTCATTTAACACCAAATCACCTCCAGCTTTAACGACACTCGTAAAAAAATCAGCTTTGTGCGATGTGGCTCGCGTGGCTCGGTTGCAGCCACTCTGTTAGTGAAAGAGTTGCAACATCCTGAATATTTCTGCGTGTTTTAAACAGGCCAACTGCATTCATAATTGAAGACAGATCCTGGCCTACCATTCTGTTTGGCTGTCTCGTAATCCTCCTTGCAGACGAGCCGTCCGTCCTCCATCAGGTAGAATTCGTCTCCCGTGGCCAGCTGCCGGCTGCACATGACACAGGCAAAGCAGTGCAGATGGTACACAAAGTCCTGTGCCTTCCGCACCACCTGCGTTGGAGGAATCCCTTGTTGGCATGATGCGCACTTTGTTCCAAAACGCCTGGAGGAATCGGGAAAGAGAGGGAGAAAGAATTGATAGATCAATTGAGGATGTTAAATTTGTAACACACAAATGAAAAAACAGTAAGATTAAGATATCATAATAGCTATTGTCAAGGAAAGATATTCAAATGCAAACTTTTTAAAATTTTTCTGGATAGAATAGACGGGGGATGATAGAGGGACAGAGAAGGACGAACCTGCCATTTGGTGAATACAAAAACCAACACTTCTACAAGATAAGCAGTATCTTGCCTTTCTAGTATTCACACCCTGTTTAAAATGTTGCACGTAAGATGTCATCTCCTCCTGACTCTGGCCAAGAAAGATGGCGCATTGTGTATTAATAGTTGAGACGGCTGTGGTGGGTCGCAAAAATCAGCACCGGAGTGCATTTCTGTTAGTGATAGGCCTTTCTTCTGCTTGATGGATGGAGGGGATCAATGTAGTGTGTGTGTATGTATGTGTGTGTGTACCTGAGTGTGTGCATCGCTGTGTATAAACCTGTACATTTGTTTGTATGTGAAAATATCTGTGCGTGTGTGTGTGTGTGTGTGTGTGCGTGTGTGCGTGTGCGTGTGTGCGTGTGTGTGTGTGTGTGTGTGTGTGTGTGTGTGTGTGTGTGTGTGTGTGTGTGCATTTGCCTGCATGGGTGTTTGCAAATGAGGTGGTGTGAAATCAAGAGTGGAGGGGGGCGGTGCAGTGCGGTGTGGGGGGTGGGGGATGGTAGTGCTCACAGTAAACACACCCTGAGGAGAACCAATAAAGTACTAACTCAGGAAAGGCTTTAAATCACACCGCCCATCCACGGAAATAAAACCCTGCCTCCTAAAGACCAAGGTGAAGTCTCAACTCACTGCTGGGAGTGCACACCAGTGTTTGTCTGGATCTGTCCGTGTGTGTGTATATGTGTGCTGATATCCATGTGTGTGTCCGTTTATATGCATGAATATTACATGTAGCGTGTGTGTGTGTGTGTGTGTACCTGTGTTGGATATGCATGTTTCAATGTATGGGTGGACCCATGGCCTTGCTTAGCCCACAGCTTAGCCCACCATAGTGCTTTGAACAGGAAAACATCTCCCTATTGTCCCCAGGGCCGGGTAATAGAGTTAGCCCTCACTCTGTGACTGGAGAGCTTTTTAGGTCTCATTGAAGCTCGGGACGTTAAACCCCTCAAACATGATTTAGTAAAAGCCCAGCGCAGCTCATCCAGTTTTGGACAAAAGTCAAACTTAATTTTCTTCTCAGATGCACCAAGAAATTTAATTGGGAGAGAAGGAAAGAAAGAAGGAAAGAAAGAAAGAAAGAAAGAAAGAAAGAAAGAAAGAAAGAAACAAACAAACAAAGTCGTTTCTTATACATATGGCTAGTATTTCCACCATAATAAGGTTTTATAAGATGGATGTCTTTAACAACCAAACTCCTCTTTCTCCTTTGACAACAAAGCCGAGATCTCCTTCACTGTCAGCTCATCATCCCCATGGTTTTGTCAATTATGAACTTCAGGACAGACTTCTGACGCACAAACTATATTGCTTGTAACGGTAAGAAATAAATTAAAATTATAATAAATTAAAATAATAATAATCTGAGATTGATTTTATTAGGATTAAAAATTAAGTATTCTATTCATTATTATATTTTACATGAACTTGATCATTTCCACAACACAATTGTGAACTGTGAATTGTCCCCACAATAGCAATTATTATCATCCTTATTATACATTTCACTCACTTGAAGAAGTCCTCCTTGCAGTAGACATTTCCCGCCCGCGAGAAACACTTATCTGCCAGCTGCGTTTGACAGTCTGCACACTTGAGGCACTTGGAGTGCCAGTGTCTGTCCAGCACCTTCAGGATGAACTTGTCCAGGATGTGTTGGCTGCAGCCGGCGCACTGAGGGATCTCTGGGAACACACACAAAAAGGCACCATTTAAATATACCTCAGGCAAATACATGCGTACTACTTTCCTGTAAAGATGTTTGTAGCTGAATGCAACTTGGTTAAAATAGCCATATTAATATTCGCGCAGCAGAGTATGAATGTATGAAGAGACTATTTTTAAAGGCATCACCTCAACCTCAATTAGGTGAGCAGTCGGTATGTATGTATATCGTTTTAATTTTTATCATATGCACTTTTATCTGTCATTTTATTATGTATATGCACGTCTATCTCTGCATATATTTTATTATTTTATTATATTCTCTTTTGTGTTGAGTGTATTGAGTCCCCTGTGGGTGCACTTGACAAAAGTTTGACTTTATATAAACATATGGTTCCGTCGTAATTGTATCAGCGCTGTCCAAGGTGCTGAACTCGATATGTTGTGAATAAATACATATGAAATTGAAAAGAAATGTGTAAAGCTTATATTTGTCTATATTTGCGTTTGTCAATTTAAAATGACAAATGTAGAAGACAAAAAAGAAGTCTAACAAACCTTTTTTTTTCTTTTGTTTTGTTTTTTAACCCTTTTTTAAGGTGATCCAATGACTCCAATTTAAGGATTTATTTTGTCCGTGTATACTTAAGTAGGCAAAGGCGACAGTATACTTTAATAATTTAATCAAATATCAGAGCGCACCATCAGACCACGGTTCAGGTAAATAATGAATTATGATTATATTATATTATATTATATTATATTATATTATATTATATTATATTATATTATATTATATTATATTATATTATATTATAATTTGTTATAATTTGTTATAATTTATTATATTATATTATATTATATTATATTATATTATATTATATTATATTATATTATATTATATTATATTATATTAGAATAATAAAGAAATAGACACGTTATGTAAGAGCCATTGCGGCCTGAACTTCAATGGATTTCGAAATGCACCTAAAGTTTACTTCTGTTGTCATAAGTCTCATTTTAATAATATTCGTTAATGGGGATCATTTGCAATTAGCTACACGTGAAGATATGAACGAAAAATTAAGTGATTAAATTCTGCAAATAGGTCAAGGTCTTTTTAATCCGTGAACCAAAATACAGAACCTTGAACCTTCAACCAAAATACATTTCCACTAATGGTTTCTAAATACCGGCAGGGATTACAGGGACTGGCCATAAAGAGATACTAAAAAATAGAAATGAAATAGAAATGACTGAACTGAAAAACGCAACAAAAAAATCAATTCCGGGAAAATCGAAACCCTGAGATGGTTTAAAGAAGTCTCGCACAGGGCCAGAGACCTTAAATAACTCAGGAAAAAATATATAATTTGAGTTTGAATATGACATCTAACATCCATATACGATTAGGAATGAGGTTCCTATTTATTTCAATGGACTGTAGTTAAATTCACCAACCATCCGAATATCCACTGCCAAAGATATTTTTATTTTATCGGACTGAGATTATTTACACGCACAAACCACCAGGAGTAGTTTTTTATGTTCCTTTTCGGCACAGAGTATTTTCTCTAGAACTATTTACGAACCACAATTAATGTCAATTTAACCGTAAATGCCCAGAACAGTTCTACAAAATAACGGACGAACCCCTCAAATTTAAATGTAAATGATTGATTGGCCGGATGCGGTAAATTCCTCGGAATTGAGTTTGGTACATATTGAGCTTTATATTCGGTTCTTGTTCGTAGCAGTGCGTCCAAGTGACATCGGTGTGCGAACGCCTCAGAGCGGCTTCAGGCGGGCTTCACCACACTGGGAACGGAATCGGTGCTGAACTGGGATCACGGGGTTATCTGACCAACCTGCGACATTTGGGATGATTGTTCATAAATACTTTCGGTACCAAATATTGAGATATGGCTGTAGGTGACGGGGCAGAGGTGGAGCGCTCGAGGGGTGGAGAGGTGGTGAGATGGCGCTGAAAGGACAACACTGTCGCCGCCCAAACTAGAGGTCCCCCCGCACGTGCACGCGCGTGGTCACACGTGCAACCCCAAAAAACGTTAAATCGTTATTAGCGCACGCACGCGGGCGCACACGCACACACACACACACACACGCAAAAAACATTTTCGTTCTTTTGTCCCTCCCACACTCACACACACACGCACACACGCACACATACACACACACACACACACACACACACACAGTTTGAATTATTCTCGTCCGTTCTCTCTCCCGCACGCACGCACACACACACTATCGCACACACACACACACACACACACACACACACACACACACACACACACACACACACACACACACACACTTTGAATTATTCCCGTCCGTTCTCTCTCCCACGCACGCACGCACACACACACACACACACACACACACACACACACACACACACACATGGCCTGTAAATCTCTCTTGCAGGGGGTTCGGGGTGTCTTGGCTCACTCTACCGCCTGGTTCTCTCAAACGTCCTCTCTCCAATTTGTACGACTCATCGTTTCCTCCAACAGTAACCAAGATCCAGTTTATTTATAATAATTTCAATGCATCAAATCAGCCACCGAAGCAAAAGCCTCAGTTAAGAATAACTAATATAAAAAAAAACAAGTGACGAATAACGTATAAATAAAAAATGTATATAATTGCCCAGTTGAGTATCGGGCCTTGATAACATTTGTATGTACTACTTTGCTTTTATTCCTAGAATAATCCCGTTTAAATCCAGCATAAAGGCTCGGACTGTGGGGAGTTGAGTAGCAGGATCTCTACCAAATCTTTTAATCTGCCTTGATTTATAAAATTAAAGAGCATACGACCACTGTTCAGACTGTTTCAACGGTTTAGGTTGTTATTTAGTCATGGTATCTATGATATTTAACGAATGTTGGGAATATTTTTCAATCGCGTCACCGATAAATGGCCTCAGTATTATATTCAGTGTCTTTATCGATACATGGGGACAATGGTATTAATTGGCACAAAGCAAATGTGCATTTTTCTATTTTTTTACATTTTCGAGTTAAGCGTATTTAAATGCCGACGTCTTGCCAGCATTTACTGAATACTCCATTTTAGGGTTTTTTTCCGATTCATTTGGACAAAAAGGCCGATTTGGTGATAATTATTAATACCGAAATGTCTTCTATCAGTTCTCTGAGACGGGATTAAAACAGGAAGGGATACTTCTAGAGGTTAGGCCTATTAGACTGTGTCCATCTGCACATTTTATAGCTGCTCGTCTTTGAATAATTAGGTCAGAGCTGAAATTCATCCAGTTACACTTCCATCTTGACTGCACAGTCAGATTATACTGATTATCACCATGCGGCCATAACAGCAGATGCGACTGGAATGGGCTATAATAATTCAATAAACTGTTAATTAATAACGGTTTATATTTATCTTATCCTTATTGAATAATAAACTAAGCGACATTGATTTAACTGGTTTAATTGCCCTTACTGTATCCTTAAAAAACATTTTTATGCACAGTTTACTACTTTTACACTTTGAATATGAATCATTGATACAGATGTTTATTTATTTGTCGTTTATTTTTTGGCTTCTTGATTAATGTCTTTTTTAATTTGATTATTTTCTAGTTTGGATTATTTTTTTG